>NC_081216.1:3736660-4047410 GCF_902713425.1 Acipenser ruthenus | reverse complement strand
AAGCAAAATTAATACAGGGAAAATGTTGCATAATTTGTAATTTGATATTGTAGAAATCTAAGCTTAAATTAAGTTAAACAGTTGCAGTTAGTTCCACATATTTGCATATTCTCATGATGTAAACTTTAAAACATGTTTGCACATTTTTTTTCACATTTATAAATAATCACGACAGAACAAATCCCTTAAACTGTATAACTGACTCTAAAAAGACACAAATCTGCTGGATAATAAACATTTATTTGTATACAAAAACTTCCTAATTGCACACGGCATGTCACCTCTTCTCCCCTCTACTGTGTGTACATTTACCCCACAAGACATTCCGGGCTACATTCTCAAAGTTGTTTTCTCCAAATCCTCATTAGCATTATTTTTGTCTGATTGGAAAAAAACACTATTTACAAACACAAGACAAGTAAGAAACAACTCAATACGACTCACAAGCCCCAGCCCCACATGTCTAAGATCTTTATTTCTGGTTTGGTGTGTTATTACTCTATGGAAATATCACACAAATGTAATTTAGGAGTAAATAGCTTTGAGAATCTAGTCCTCTGTTTTGCTTTTATGGGAAATGCATACTTTTGATAAAGCATTGTATGTTTCATTAAGGCATATTTAGTGCATATTTCTATCAAACTATCCATATTCCTGCTGATTGCATTGTTACATCAGACATATTTGGGATGTGCACAAAATACTATAATGTATTATTTAATGCACTGTATTCCTTCAAATTAAAGATGCGCTTTTTTGCTTCATTTTTTGCTTCTCAAAAATAGCCTGTGTCTTAAATTTAAGTACAGTATAGTTTTGCATGTATTAATCGCCAACGAAAGACGTGACTATCCGAGTACACAAACAGCAACGTGACTGACTGCCGAGAAAAGACAACAAAGACGTCTGCCCGAAAACACAAGCAGCACAAATGTGACACTCTTTGGTTAATCTACAACACTGTTTCGTGTCAGTTTTGTACGATACAATAGCGTAATTGAAGTTGTATCTTTGTAAATGCATATTTATTTGATGTTTAATTTTTTCCTCAAATTGAGGGTGGTAAATTTGGGCTGTGTCTTAAATTCGAAGGAATACGGTGACTGTTTTCCCTAAAATCTTCCCTAAACTTTAAATGAGGAATTTACGGAAACAGTGAGCAATGGTTCTTTGATGATTACATTAACCTTGCACAAAGTGAATTTCATTAATGTTATAACTGCAGCAATGACCCTGAAATCCAAATGTTATGCACATCCCTGCTCTTTACCGAGACACATTTCTTTAAATGCATTGTTTTGCTTACCCAGACAAATATAGCTATTACCAGATACTAGTTTTCTAAATGTATTTACTGTAAAATAATTTCTATATAATACTACCTCTTTCCAGTAAACCTCCCCTTTTTTGTGTATCTTCCATGTCTGTTGCAGGGTGTCACCACTAGGGGGCCTCTATTTGTTGTGCTCTACTTTTTAGTGCCACTAGGGGAGCTCTACTCCTTTAGAAGCAGTAAGACAGCATTCTACAGCCACACAATGCTGATGGAATCTGGTGAATTGAAGTAGGGAAACCTTAATGACCCGGTACTCTTATGCCCTCTAGTGGATAGTAAAAACATTACACACTTACAGCTTCAAATTGACCGTCTCGACATTTTACTAGCAATGCAGGCACATAGTTCTCCGCTGTGAGGAACCAGCAGTCTTAGCAGGATGGCATTCTACACAGATACTACATGAAGATGAAGGTATTTCTTCTCTCTACATTATACAATAGATTCCCTTATGTTTCCTCCTGAAGTAGTGGATGAAGCAGTGATCTGTGGATCACAAAGTGGAACGACTTCATCCGTAACCTCCACTACCACCTTCGGAACCCCTTCCTCTGCTTTCCCATAGTTTTCACACATCTTTTCTGCAATTAAACCCCCCTTTTCTGGAGCCTCCATCTCCTCCTCCTTTTTGTCATGCTTGCCGTTTTGCAAATGCATGCAAGACGTTTGCTTCACAGAACGCTTTAGCAGGTGTCTCCTGTAGGCTCGCTGTATGATGGTCGCGGCAACTTCCTCTCGTTTCCTCTTAAGGGTCGTGGTGAGAGGCTCATAGGCAACCTCCGATGGATTGGCAGCCTTGAATTTCTCCTCCATGGATTCCTTCAGAGCAGCCATGTCTCCTGAGTCTCCGAGCACCTCTTTAGTTAGAGCAAACAGGATATCCAGGCAGTGAATTTTGTCCCCGATGACCATGGGTAGGTCCATGCATATCAGTTTGATTTTGTTCGGCTTTGGTATCTTGAGAGGATCTTTGAGCGTGTCACAGAATTCAGAGAGCCTGCTGTATTCGATGAACTGGGAGGCATCGGGGTCGAACTTCTCCCACGTCTCATAAAACATCTCAAAGTCGTCCTCACAAAGAGGTTCGCTGCTTTCCTCTGTGGCCACGTTGAAGTTTTCCAGGATGATGGCAATGTACATGTTGACAACAACCAGGAAGGAAATTATGATATAGCTGGTGAAGAACATCATGCCCATGCCTGGATTGCCACAGTTCCCCTTTACATCGGTCCCAGGGTGGTCAATAGTGGGGTCACAGTCTGGAGGGCCGCTGTTTAAGATAGGGTTGAGGAGACCGTCCCAGCCGGCTGAAGTGGTGATTTGAAACAAACAGATTATACTGTTTCCAAACGTCTCAAAGTTAAATATGTCATCGATGCCTGACTCATGTTTTACGTAAGCAAAGTTTGACATTGCAAATATTGAGTATATGAACATAACCAGGAAGAGAAGCAGCCCGATGTTGAACAAAGCAGGAAGTGACATCATCAAGGCAAACAGCAGCGTTCGGATTCCCTTGGCCCCCCGAATGAGACGTAAAACGCGACCAATTCTTGCCAGTCTTATAACTCTGAAAAGGGTTGGTGAGACAAAGTACTTTTCTATGATGTCTGCCAGCATAATACCTGGAAGATAAAATAACGTCTGTTAAAACCTTTTCTGTTCAGCTCAATCAGCAAAAGAAAAGAGATTCTATTTAAAACACACACATAAAGCTTGCTGAGAGGTTTCGGAAGGTGTTGAAGACAGTCAATTGCTAATAATAATTGGTTTGATTTCAAATAAAACATTTTAACCCTCATCAAACAATATTAATCTGCCTGTGGGGAAAGATAATTATCTTGGTTTGATTTTTGTTCTTTTTTTTTTTTAATTTAATCACTGTTCAAAAAAAGACAACTTCTAAAAGTGTGGATGTTCAGATTCACAAAGCTACTAATAATATTCATGATCAGTAACCAAAAAGACTACTTCTTCAGTCTCCAGCACTAGCGCTTATGAAATAAACTGTATGTAAAAATTACACTTGCATTGTCTACTTGTTGAACTTACCAACAACAGAAAGAATGACCACAACAAAATCAAAAATATTCCATCCCACAGTGAAAAAGTAATGCCTCAGTGCAAACATTTTGAGGACACACTCTGTAGTGAAAATCACAATGAAGATCAGGTTGATTAAATAGAGGATATCTTCTTTCTGTGCACTCTGGTCATCCGTTTCAACCATCATGGTCACCATGTTGAGGCAAATAAGGACCATAATCAAGATGTCAAACGCTTGTTTGGTGATTATATCAAACACCACTCCTTGGACTTTATTCTGTGTTGTTTTGAAGAGGCCAGACAGAAGACATACAAAAAAAAAAAAAACACAAAACAAAAAGAGGGATTATTTAATGTAATGTTTCTGTTGCAGTTAATACAAAATATACAAATACAAGGTAAAAATACAAAGGTATCTGGCCAGATTAAAGTGCTCACTTGGAGACTGAGTTAACTCTAAACACACCGCATCAAGAAGTGAAGCATAAGAACATGTATGTAATCCTTTTAATCAACAGCACGTCACACAATCACTGAGTAATAAACCACTGATTAGTCATTGAAGCACAATACTGTGAAATAGTAGCTTTGTATTCTTAGTAGGGATGCACCGGTCATTGGATCAAGACCAGAATCAGCACCAATTATTAATAAAATACCATGATCTGTAATTGGTGTTTATTATTATTATTATTATTATTATTATTATTATTATTATTATTATTATCATCTGCCCTTTTCAATGACGCAGCTCTAGCCAATCTGTGGTGTAATAAACATGCTGTCTGGAGATACATTAAAACAACAGATTCCAATGAATTTCAAATTGAGTCCGCTGTAATTGACCCACAGAGTTCACCTCCAGTCCATGCTGTATACAAATTGACATCCTGTACCTGTGGGTCGCCCCATCAGTCAGCATTGCTGAATGCACACTGTTGTAGGGGTGGCGGCTCCCGGAAGGAAGTGCAATCATGTGTGTACCTTTTTTGTAGTTGCTGCAAACTGTGTCATGTTATCGATATTTGACAATATGTTCTGTTTATGCATAACCACCGTTTGTATGCTTGGGGCTTTCCAGTTATTTCCATACAGTTCATCATAGGTGGCCTGGTGGTCCAGTGGTTAAAGAAAGGGGCTTGTTTCCATGAGGAGATGCATTGTTCACCCCCAAGTCACTTTTGATAAAAGCATCTGCTAAATAACTAAATAATAATAATAATAATAATAATAATAAAATAATAATAATAATAATAATAATAATAATAATAATAATCTGTGTTTCTTGAACCTTCATATGACACACTGGTAGTGAATAATAGTACATGCGACATAGTATAGACTACAAGCTTTTACATTGTTAACTGCAGTTCTAACAGAAATCTACATAAGGATCTTGGGGAAAAAATATTTAGAATAGTTAATATGATGTGTTTATGTTTTCTCTTAAGCTATGTGTCTGACACAAGTATGTTTGATACAGTTTATTATTTATCGTTTCTTGGTTGTCTTATTGCATTATATATTTACTAAAATATTTAAAAATATAAGTCTTTCAATGTAAGCTTGTCTTTATTTTTATTATCTGTAGTTGTAAACTAGCTTTTCATAGTAACTATGCTGTATTTCATGTTGGAAATGTTTTTACTGCATTTAATCCTGTACTTTAGAGTACTGTAATCTGTCAAGTGTCATTTAATCTGTAGTATTTTGTATTTAATTATATCCTGATGTAGCTATCACTGACACTGTTATCTGCTCTGATATTGAATCGTATTTTGTCACATACTTGTACTTGCTTGAACCGAAGTCATTGTATTTTATCTTGCTCTTAATTGTATTAATACTTGTACTGTAATTCTTGAAATGTATTTTTGTTTACGACTGTAAATTGCCCTGGATAAGGGTGTCTGCTAAGAAATAAATAATAATAATAATAATAATAATGATATAATAATAATAATAATAATAATAATAATAATAATAATAATAATAATAATAATAATAATAATAATGTTGAAACGGAAATGCAATATGAATAATGCAATACAATTTGTAAAAAGCAGATTTTAAGCTTGAAAACACAAATTAATAAAACTATGCCTTCATAATATGCAGGTTTCAGGGTAGCACGACCTCTATTTAGTACATTCACCCATCAGTGAATGTATATTATACATTTAAGTTCAGTAAACATGTCACATACTTTTGATTTATGCCAATGTTTTGCTAAATTCACTTCTAGCAAATGCATAATCTATCAAAATACACACAATAAGTAAAATCTGTGATGTGTTCAGTTTAATGCTTAAATAAATGTTGCATTATAAACAGTGAAAAAAACAGAATCGGTATCTGACAATTATTGATATGGAATATCAGTAATCAGAATCGTCCCCAAAAATCATAACTGGTGCATTCCTGATTCTTAGTTAAATCCGCCCCTAGCTGTGATACAGTAGGCTGTGTATTTGTTCGTACCTGTGGTCTTGGAATAGGCTTTTGTGGTTTCTTCGAGCCAAGCTTTTTCATGGCATTGTAGTATTTCTTCTGCTCTTCTGTCATGAAGATATCCTTCCCTCCAAAGTATAGTAAAACAAAACACAAATTATTATCATTGCATACATTATAATGCGATGCAAAAACCCGCTAATAAAGATCATTACATCAACAAGCTGACCTGTATCTATAGGTGATTAAATCTGTGAAGTATACATAGATCAACAGGTTACATTTCATTGAAGTGCTCTATACAAGCACGGATATCATAATAATCAGTTACTATACAGATATTCATTGTGAGTTGCGCTGATACTTATCTTTTTCTTTTGCTGATTGAAGTTGTCAATAATGACACCAATGAAGAGGTTGAGAGTGAAGAAGGCTCCAAAAATGATGAAAATGACAAAATATATGTACATGTAGAGGTTAATTTCATAAGATGGTTGATCCTCAATCTAGAGAGAAAAAGACAAATGTTTTATGCTTTATCACATTGTAACAATTCAACATTGCCATGTCTTCTGTAAATTACCACAAACTATCTCTTTATTTGCTGCATGCAGCTAGGCATAGCACATAAATACCTTCAACATTACACTCTATATAAAGAAGATTCTATGTGACACTGATATACTTGACATATTTCAATAAATAATCCCTGTAAATGTTTTTTGTTTTTTTCTGATCAGTTACCCTCCGGGAGTCAACTGCAGCATACATGATGTCCATCCAGCCCTTGAAGGTTGCCTAAACAAAATTTAAATAAGAGGACATGATATGAGCACCAGTAAACTATAATGCAGTGGGATTTGATGCATTAAGACAGTGGCCTAATAATAGGCTTTCTGGTTTTCTTTTTTTTTTTTTTACAAAATCAATAAAATATATTATTAACCTATAAAGAACATTTCCTAAATAATGTTAAACAACAACAAAAAGCACAACTTTTTTTAAACCAGGTATCATTCCTCACTACTTACCACTTGCAATAATGAAAGGTATCCCATCCCCACATTGTCAAAGTTAACCTTCATATTCACCCAGCGAACTTCAGTGAAATTTTGTTCTATTAACTCCAGACATTGAGTCTTGTTGTCGACCACCATGGTATTAAATATTTCTTCAGAGGTGACATTAACACATCTGTAGAACTTCCCAGCAAACATGTTGACTCCCATGATACTGAAGATGAGCCAGAAGATGAGACAAACCAGCAGGACATTCATGATTGATGGGATGGCACCAAGCAGGGCGTTCACCACAACCTGCACGCAGTCAGAAGATTCAGCAAACCAGGACTCAAAATCACTTCATATTTGTTTAAGAAACTGAAGAGTACAGTTCCATTAATTTAATGCAAGCAAAAGACAGACAAAACCGATTTCAAAATCAAAATAATGAATACCAAGCTTCCAATGTTACAATAATTAGCAATACATGATTAAGGTGCATGTATGTATGAGTTCTTAAATGTGCTTGTTAATATGGGAACCTTTGTATTAAGAAACATACGAAAGTTCACAAACGAGAGGAGGCCATTCGGCCCATCTTGCTCGTTTGGTTGTTAGTAGCTAATTGATCCCAGAATCTCATCAAGCAGCTTCTTGAAGGATCTCAGGGTGTCAGCTTCAACGTATTATCAATGTATAGTTAGTTGGATGAATATGGATATTGTATTGCTGTGTTGACAGTGATTTAATTCCAGACTCTTTGTAAAATGGAAACACTGGCCTACTGCATGTTATGAATAATTGGCAAATCAAGCTTTATACAATACTCATGACCACCACTGTTTGTTACCACTGTATGTTTCAGTTAATTGATGGTGTTATTTACCCTCATGCCCTCAAACCGTGACAGTGCTCTCAAGGGTCTCAAAGCTCTCAGCGTCCGTAGGGATTTAATGGGTCCTAGTTCAGAATATCCCATTAAGTTTGCTGCTAAACTGATCAAAGAAACCTGTAAGGAAGAGTGATAATGATATTATATACAGAATGAATAACATTTTGGAGTAAGAAATGTCAGCTTTACAACATTTTTAACCTTTAAAGAGTAAGTAGCGGGGTTCCGAAAAATATAGTGTTACACGTCGCCACGTATTGCTGCGACTATTTAAATAACATACCTGTAATTTTTCTTTTCGTTGTTAACATCCTAACAACCTTTTACTCTTATAAATTTACAGTCTGTTTCAAAGCTCTTTTCAAAATGTCTGCTCTATGCACTGGGGTTTGAGATCTGTCCTCTAAATCACTGCAGGAAGAGCGATTAAAAAAAAAAACACAACACGTGCTCTGGCTTTTCTGTTCCATACCACATCATGGATCGTTATTGCTGTGTTACCTGTTTGAGAATGTGGGCAGTAATCCTTACACTATCTGGTTTTATTGATATCTCTAGTTTAGGTTTGCAAACTAAGAAAGACAAAGATGCTTAGTCAAAATAAGTCTGGTCTTTTTATAGGGTGAGAATAGTTTATCCTTTAAATAATATAATAGTCATAAATGTGATATAGGGTATTATAATGCTATTGTATGTGTACTGTCCAAAAATGAGTCTTCCCACAATGTAATATTATTTTATTGGTAAAACTGGATAATACATGTTGGTCATTCCAGTGGTGTTATTTATAAGCTAACTACTGCAGCTGTACATGAATTAAACGTCCATGTACAGATAATTATATTAAACCCTGATCCCAACATTAATCCATCAGGAAAAGAAGCTCATTTGTATGTAACATATGTACAACATGGCATGTACAAAACAAGTTTGCATTTCTCAAATGCAACACCTGATTAGTTTGCAAAGTCTATGAAAACTATGTGTCGAAATGGAACTGATATATGTCATGACTCTGACCGTCTTGAGTTTCAGGAAGTAGAGATATCTTTAGCTATTATAGTAACTCCTTCTTTTTAGCAACTGCTAAAGTAAAGCATCTCCCAACAGCTGCTTTACAGATGCATAAAAACAGAGATCTCCTGAAGCAGAATACTGTGGCTAAAATCACAGTAATCACCCGTTCAAAATCAGCCACACTTCTAAGTGAACTAAAAATACTTACATCCACAATGAGAAAATCGAGCCAGCACCAGGCGTTTGTAAAGTATGTCTTGAAACCATAGGCAGTCCACTTTAAAAGCATTTCAATAACAAATACATAGGTGAACACTTGATCTGCATATTCCAAGAGGATTTTTATCACCTTTCGTTGTTCAATATATATGTCTTCAAATGCCTGCAAATGAAAAACAGGAAGTTACAGGGAAATGTACAGGGAATGGAGAATATTTTTGAAACGTGCAATATTTAGCACATGCTTTTATGCATCAGATCACTGATTAATAAATCCTTCATGTATTCTGTAATGTATAAAAGCTAAAGGTGAATTTCAGTCATGATGGTAAGACAGCAGATATAAAATGCAGTGAAAAAATAATGTTGGCATATTTAACAGAGAACATGACTGTGGGACACATGAGCTTTAAATGTGTGTGTCCAGTATCTCAGATTGCTGACCCTTAGAGACAAATAAATCATACCAGCGCACCGCTGCTCATCAAAATCATAAAGATGATGAAGGTTTCAAACCAGTTGTGCTCCACAATTACAAAGCAGGTCTTTCTTAAAGTCCACCAATTCTTTCCTTTGCCTTGAGTGATGTCAAAAGTCAAACATGGACATCGCCGGATGCAGCCTACACAATGGAAACACAGAACAGCTGTTATTTTAAACATTTTTGAGGACCATAATAATCCAGAGCATTGTGGATTCCTAGCAAAACCACAGCACAAGGCAGTACTTCTTACACGATACAATAACAACAGCAATCTTTAACTACTGAGTGCCTGTTAGAGCAGGGGCCATCTCTGAAGATGGCACAGTACCTTCTGTAAAGCATGCTTCTGGTTGATCAGCTTCAGGGGTCTCCTCCGTAACTACCTCCTCTTGAACTTCAGGAGGTTTGTAATCAGCTGGGCTGCAGGTCCCTACATCTCCCCTCTTCTGCTATAAGGGAACAGCATTTCAGATGATGAGTTTTGGAAGGCATCACCCTAAAAGCCAGCGTTCAGCAGTAATGCCATTATTCAGCCGTAATACCGTCATTATTCTGTATGTACTGTACAGCCCCTAAAACTAAAAATGAATGATTATAGCTAACAGATTCATAAAAAAGTACCTGAAATAAAATATATGTGACATGCAAAAGCTCAGATGGACACGAGCATCCATTCATCCCCAGATTGCTTTCGTCCTTGCCCAGGTTTCATCACAATTAGATCACAAATTCCTGGGATATATTTAGTTTATTGTTAGTGCTTATGAAAGGTGACAGAGAATGGCTCTGGTTATAGTGATGCCTCAGTCCTGTCCTGAATCCTGTAATTAGGCCACATTCTATGTTGGTTTTGTAATATGGACTAATGTCCTCTGTGGTCTTGGTTAAGATTGCCACACTCATCCACTTGACATGATCAGGTTTCAAACCCAGGCCTCCAGGGGTGAAAGGAATTTGAAGCTAATGGATTATCCTTCTGCGCAACCAAGCTTTTTATTTTTAAAAGCACATATATGCATGCATTATAATTTGTTCTGAAAATGATATGACTTCTGTTGGAAATCTGCACTATATTGTAGTTACTAATACATCCTGTGTTCGAGACATGCTAACGTGGGATACAGGTACAGTATGTTAGCGTCCTGGGTGATTGATGGTAGTGTGCAGACTTCAAACCACAGATGCTGTTTTCTCTTCTGCATTATGGATTTCGACACACATACAGGATGGTTTGTGGTTCATTTGATACTGACACCAGCTGATTCTAACAGCTCAACTCAAAATAGCTTTCCATTTAAGATATATTCAACGGTCAAGTGTTCCATCTTAAGATGGGGTGGGGACTGGACTGACAATCCCAGAGTATTGTATTGTATACAAAAGTCCCTTATAATAATTTGTCATTTATCTTTTTCTTTCACAGATATTGTAAATAATATTACGAATATTCTTACATTTTTAGTTTCTTCAGTCTCATAGTCTGAGCTAAAGTCGTCTTCATCTGGACTTTCAAAATCAGATTCTGCAAGAGCGATTGGGACGCTAATGGTCAAGTCAGGATTAACCAGAAATTCTGTGCGGTTTACTTCTTCCACTACATGTGTGTCCTTCCCAGACACGCCATCCACACACTTCAAATCCAGCTTGGTGTCTTCTCCCGAGACCATGTGATTGAGCACAAAGTCATCCTTCTTCAGATCCTCCTCTTCCTCCTTTGGCTTTTTGTCCAGCACTCTCCAAATGAGCCCCAAGGCTGTGTTTTTCACAAAGTCAATACCCCTAGTAATCCTGCCAATGGCAATCTGAAGATTGTTCATTTCACCATCTTCGTCGCCGCCGGCGAGGTTGTCACCACTGAACGAGCTGAGCAGCAAGGCTAAAAAGAGGTTCAGCACCTGCAAACAAGATCATACAGGTGTGTTTTACAAAGCAATGCAACTTATGGAACCCTATTTCTGCAACAAAAGCTTTTAAAGAGTTTACAAGGAAACTACAGGGCTCTGTTTTATTTTCTACAAACACTGGGCAAACGCTTGGTCTGCTATTGGTGGAAAATGTTGGATAATAATACTCAAAGAGCTTCTACTATACTATACACAAGACGACAGGCCCCAACCATCCAACTGCATTAGGTACACTGTTTTAAAGATATCATCAATCCCAGTATATATTAATGATTTATTGAATGGAACAATCATTATGCAATGGCCCATTCACACACATGAGTAGTACTTCGTAGAGAAGTCGATGATAGGTAAATATGATTATACTTGATAAATGATGCTTACTAAACTTACATGATGATTACATAGTAAAGATTTATGTGCTTCCGTATTGGCCTGAAGTACTAATAAATATTGTCTGCCATCCGTGTCGAGACAGCTATCTTCAGTGCTAAAACTGTATTCATTAGTTTGCCGGTTCCTTTTCTCACATTTAGTCAGAGATCATGGTTAAAGGTTCTAAGTATGCTGACTTTTTTCATTCCAAGTCGGGTGTTATGATTCAGCAGAGGCCCTAAATAAGGTTCTGCAAAGCCGCAGAAACAGCTTGTGTGAATTCACTCACGGAAAGAAAGATATTTTCAATGTATTGCTTTTATAAATGCTATGGTGTATGGATTTTAACTATACAGGACATAGCTTCATGATGCATGTGGTGGACATATACAGAGGTGCCCGTAAGGGTTAGCACTGTGGTTTCAGATACTCAGTCATGTAGCTGAATGCACTGTAAACTCTAACACAGGATCCATTGACTCAACTTATAGCACTGCCAACACCCTTTGAAACAGCATTCAGCAGTGCTAGCAGTGGATATGAAGTCTCCAGCCCTGCTATTGATACAGTGTACCTGTTTACAGCAATGCCAATGTGTGGTCCCTTTGTAACATTTCCTGCGCTTGAAGTTCACAATTATTATAAATGACTAAGAATTCCAGTTTTTGTGCTATAGCCTCTGCTTTCTGCATTGTTTTGCAAGTGGGGCACTGCTGCTGTACCCTTGAGCAAGGTACTTTACCTAGATTAATTGCAATTATCACGCACACTATAAAGTTTAGCGCCCTTTTGCAAATGAGGCCCTTATAATGTCTGTGAGATCTCACACTCAGAAAGTCCAAAGAATTCTAAAGCTGAGGGAACATAAAGCCACTTTTTCAAGAACAGTGGATTAAAACATAGCTCCCGGAGACTGGGTGACCTAAACCCCTTTCACACTTGCATTATCTACCCGGGTCAGAACCTCCCAGGCAGGACCCGGTGTCATGCGGGTCGGCAGCGCGATTTCACACTGCAATACGTGTATCAATGCCCTGGAAGCAGCTTGTTACTGACGCTTCCACCCAAGCTTCTCTGGATTGAACTGTCAGACCAAATTTTGATTTGAGCAAATGTTTCTTCATCCCTGCTGCAATCTTGCTCATGGTGTGTCTCAGGCAACAAAAATATGGCTAAACAGAAAAAACAGAAACATTTCTTGCGGAAGTGAAACTTTCACCGCAGGCGTGGCTGTTTGTTATTGTGTTGGCTCACGAACGGCCGTCAAGCATTTTGTCTCGCTCAACCCGGATCAAAGCGTGTCAACCCACATCCTGAGGGGGGTCACTGGGTAGGAGTGCCAGTGCGAAAGGGGCTCTAGTTTAAGGCAGCTGCTGTATCAAACCCCAAGTCTCCCGAAGTGGCCTGAAACCTAGTCTCCTGAAACCGTTTCAAGTCACAAAGTGGCTTTGTGTTCCCTCACCTTAAACGTTTAAACCACAGCAGAATCTACATAAACAGATTAAGTACGTTAATATCAGCTTTATGTCTGCTTTTTATTTAGATTTAATGACTTGTATTTAGAACAGTCTAATCAATTTGAGAGTATACTTTCTCTTGAACTCTTTGTATGACAGGCCCAACGCTTCACTCACAGAACTGACATCAAAGAGTGTGCAAGTAATACACTTGATTAGAGGCAGCCACCAAAAACATACTGTGTGTGGTTAGAGGTTTAGGACTTGTCACCAACTTTGGACCCATAGAGTTAATTTACTGTTGTATAAATATTTAATGAACTTTCAATGATACAAGTCTCTACTACAGTATACATATATTACCTGTGTTTGACACTGCTAGGCATTTAAAAAAAAAAACACTGTATACATTAATATATTCACACAACACTTACTTATCTTCATAAGTAAGTATTAACTTTGACTGACATTCCTAGTGTGTGGGCTACAGACACCGCTGTCACATTTGCTTTAATTTCCTTTCAATTGGTATATTCTTCTGGAGTACAATTGTCCTCTTGCCTTATATCTTCTATTTTTTATACACACAGCTGTTGGTGTCTGTCCCTTGGTTCCAGGAGATGGGAATTAATACATACCCAAGGTCAGAGCTGCTTTTACTGGATCATGTCATTTGACTTAAATAGAACCCTTTGAATAAATAGCATGCCTCCTACCCGGTAATGTTTGTGTTCAGTACTGGGACTAGCCAATGGGACGGGGTAAGAAGCCCTGTTGGTTTTGGCACAGGATTTCCAGAGGGACTTTGTTACTTCATAGAGAGGGTTATTTCCTCTTCTCTCTATGAATAACTCGACAGGAAATACAGTCTGTGTCATTAATAGTAAAGAACAGTTTGGTTCCCACTATGAATATGGAGGTAATATTAGTATCCTTCAACAGCAAGCTTGCGTACACTTCCTCTTTTGAAATGTTTAGAGCAATGTCAGGCTGATACATGTGTTTTCATGCTTGTTGACTAGTAGCCAGTTTGACCGACCACTGAATTGTGGATTATTTATTAAAAAATTCAAGACAGGCCATGAAAGAGGAAATTTAGGGTAATCGCAGTACACCCTTGGACAGGTCATTGCTTCGATCCAGGTTTATTGCCTAGTACTGTAAAATGCTCTAAAGTAAACTGGCCCTCTAAAGTCACCTTGGACCTACAGGTGCGCGTAAGCCTTCAGCAGGAATAGATACAGGTGACCTGATGAGCACGGCGGGTACCTGTCACATGGGAGGCTTTTAGAAATTAGTCTGCTGTTCCAGGTGCGGCAACACCAGCCTGATCTAGCACACCTGTCTACCCACTGCCCTCAAGAAAGTCTCCAAGTGTTTCTAGAGCTACCATCTTGATGTGTAGCCCATCGAACATCACAAAAAAAGTGATCCTCACCGTGGCTTGCTGGCCACCTGCACTGGATTTGTTTTGCAATTTAGTACAGAGGTTGATCAGCAGTGATACTGGACACCTGACGGATTCAGAATCTCCACTGCCTTCTTCACTATGTCCATAGAATGCATAATCATAGCCAGTGACTTAGCCTGGTGGTAGAACAGGGCAGTAGAGAAGTGAGGGCCATGCTGCGCATCTGGTGCTGCCCTGGGTGGTTGACAGCTAGCATGGTATGCAGCCCAAGAGAGATCCCCTTGCACCTTGCCCATTCCCACCAGCACAAGCATGTCACACAGAAACTCATGAGCGCTCATTGGTGGCCATTTTGTAAAATGTCTGCCACAGCCTTAATAGGACATATCTGCGATGGCCCTATAGCCAAAACAATGTTACAAAATTAATGCTTTTATCATCAAAGTCACAATTCTTCCATATTTTTCACATATCTGCTAGACTATGATATAGTTCTTAAGCTGAGCGTTTGTGTGATTCCTAATTTTATTGGATGCAGAGCTCCAGAAAAAAGAAGGGGGAAGGATGTGATATACTATACAGAGCATCGTGGTGATTGATGTTCTGCGCTGGTGTAGGAATAGAAAAAAGCCAAAAAATAACCAAACCACCAAAGACAACATTTACCTGCTAGATGCTTTCAAAACAAGCCAAATTTGGCTAGAAAAACAGCAATCTGGCAGCACTGATCAAGGGGGAGTAGTCTAAAAGTTCCATGCGAGACACATGCATTACTTCAAGTTCAATGTACAAATAAAACGTGAATTACTATAATTTTAGAAAAATCTGTATTTTAAATTGGCATTCCGGTACTTTCAGATTTAGGACTGCATCACTGATTGTAGTACAGTGTTTTCAGCACAAAACTGAAAAGTTGCTACCTACTAATATTGCTGTTAAGTGTCACTAGAGCAGCGCATAAACATGATCTGTAGTGCAGTGAGAAGTGTGGCAGGATTCAGTGCAAGCATCAGCGTGAAGCAACTTATTATATATGCAAATAAGTACAATTACAAAACGGCTTGGAAAAATTAAACTGCATTATTGGCTAAACAAGATCACATGACCTTGCGGTAAGAAATTTCTTCTGCAAGGTTTAGGGGTGAATCACCTCTGAAGATCAATTTTGTGGATTTATTTTCTTTAAAATCCCCAAATCTCTGTC
Source organism: Acipenser ruthenus (assembly GCF_902713425.1). NCBI lineage: Eukaryota > Metazoa > Chordata > Actinopteri > Acipenseriformes > Acipenseridae > Acipenser > Acipenser ruthenus. Next base: position 4,031,613 of record NC_081216.1, on the reverse strand, counting down.
TCTTTGGCCACGGATATCATTCCTATAAAGCCCCGGACTGCAATCTAAAATCGGGGTGAAGATCGGTCTCATTGGATCTTAACAACAAAGGGACAGCATATGACAAAAAAAATAAATAAATGTACTGCAGATTTCCGTAATTAAAATTGAACAAAAGAGTTCCTGTGGTTAGCAATAAAAGCCGATGTCTGGCTTCAACGGAGGGACTTATGTCCTCACAGGCTCGAATCTAGACTGCTGGTTGACAAAAAAAACAGCATTTTATAAATAAATAAATAGTTATTATTATGTTAAACGGTGTTGTTTATTTATGTGTCCAATAATTAGCTATATATATGCTTTATATATATCCTAAGCAAAATTACATAACAGTGGCCTTGGTGCCCTCTACAAATTTATTGAACTGAAGGCCATTTTGGCCTTGCCCTTTTTAATGCCAATTTAGAACCCTGTTACTATATGTACTAAAATAATAAATAAGCAACAAAGCAATGAACAATGGCAAGGTATGGAAATGGGAAATGTGGTATCAGACAGGGTACTCACCACCAAGTTCCCAATCACCATGACCATCATGAAGAGGACCAGGCAGATTCCCTGTCCTGCCACCTCCATGCAGTCCCACATGGTCTCAATCCACTCCCCACACAGGACTCGGAATATAATCAAGAAGGCATGAAAAAAATCATGCATGTGCCAACGAGGCAGTTCACAATCTAGGCTGATCTTGCAGACGCATTCTTTGTAGGATTTTCCAAAAAGCTGCATTCCTACCACAGCGAAGATGAAAACGATAATGGCCAAAACCAAAGTGAGGTTTCCCAGAGCTCCCACGGAGTTGCCAATGATCTTAATGAGCATGTTCAGGGTGGGCCAGGATTTTGCAAGCTTGAAAACACGAAGCTGTGTGGCACAAAAAGGGACAGAAGGGGGCAGAGTTAGTGCCATTAATAGAAAACGATTAGGTTAATGTTATCTTCATGTTTCATGACATACCAAAACTTCACTGAATTCATCAAAACTGGAACAGATCTTTTCAACTTGATTTTACTTTCAGAAAAATATTGCAGATTGAACCCTAGCATAAAGATCTTGATAAATACGTGACTAGGCGGTTTACACACTCAAAACGTATATGTTTAAATAAAATACAATAGATAAGCTCACTTGTGCTGTTAGAGTTGGTTTTCAACTTACTAAACGGAATGACCGCAGCACTGAGAGACCCTCAACATTTGCAAGCCCCAACTCTACCAAACTCAGAGTGACAATGATACTGTCAAAGATGTTCCAACCAGTCTGAAAGTAATAGTATGGATCCAGGGCAATGAGTTTGAACACCATTTCAGCAGCGAAGATTCCAGTAAACACCTAGAAAACAAGTAATGCAGTGTTAAGGATAGTATATATGACAGGGCAAGTCAAAACCATTCATTAGCTTGGGAGTGAGATTGTATTCCAGAATTATAATAAGCTTTTTATTATTATAGGGCACTCTGATGCATAAGAAACTAAAACTTTGTATTCAATGCAAATCACCTTTATGAAAAAGAAAATCTTATTCAGAGAACCAAATTTATACACAATATACCTTGATATAAACTATTAGCAAGTATGTCCACCCTTTTCTTTCAAAACCATTGAAATTCTTCTAGGGACACTTTCAAATCATTTTGTTATAAACTCTTGTGGAATGGTGCTCCACGCTTCTTCCAAGATCTTCCAAAGATCATCTAAGTCCTGGGATTCTGTTTTACTTTTTCTTTGACCAAATATTCCCATACAGCTTCAATGATATTGAGATCTGGGCTTTGAGGGGGCCATTCCATGCATTGAAGGACTCCAGCTTCCTCTTTCTTTTGCAAAGAAATTTTAATTATTCCAGCATGGTGGATTAAAATGTGTTTGTACCTTGCTGCAGTCAATATACCAGCAATTTTCAGCAATTTTCCAACACCACTTGAGGATATGCACTCCCAAATTTGAATTGAACCTCCCCCATGCCTAATTGTTGGCTTCAAGCAAGGCTCTTTATAAGTTTCAGTTGTTCATCATCTCACATACTGTCTTCGACTGTCTGTATATGTATTGGTGCAAGGGATATAAATGGGTCTGTGTAACACGAGTGATTTAAAATATATAGTTGTATTTAGGCACAGGGATTGCACAATCACTTCACGTGCAGATAAAGTATGTAATAGTATGTGAACATGGGATTGCACAAATTAGCTCTTGCTGAGATTCAAGTGAATGATTACTTAGTAATTGAATCTCGGCACAGCTGTATATCGAGAGGCACAAAGCACTCACTCGGGATTGGGTGTTCAGGGAGAAGGAACGAGAAAGAGAGAGAGGAGAATAAAAAAAAGATACGTTTAAAAAGTAAAATAACAATTGCTGTGCCGGAGGGCAAGCACGATACTTGTAGTGTTTTTAGCGTTTAGTCTGTCTTTTTTGGCCACCGCGCTGTTTTATTTTACAAAGTGTTTTGTTTAAATCTTTAATTTGTTTTGTTAATAAAAAGCTGAGCGCTGTAGTGGCTCAGTTTAAACCCCAGTCTGCTGTGTTGTGCTGCAATTACTTCCTGATCTGACGTCACCACATATGTCATCCTATTCACACACTGTGTGTGTATATATATATATATTAATTAATTTTTTTAAACAGACTTCAGCTTTGAAGGTTAATGTGTGTTTTATTAAGATTTTAAAAAATGGCATTACAGTGGACTTACGCAGCACCGTTTTTTCAGGCAAACCCTTTACTTTGTATTTCACCATTTAATAAATGTTAACTTAAATGTGTGCTCTGTGTTGTGCTTTACCTTTTGAATTTTAAACAAGCCTAATTCTAACAACATTGTGGAATATCAGGAGACTGCTCTCTGTCTTAACGGAAGCCAGAGCTAGTGCAACATTAATAGAACACTTTCTCAAGGAGGCAGTGTGGTCCAGAGGTTAAAGTTCAGGGCTTGTAACCAGAAGGTCATCGGTTGAAATCCCACCTCTGCCACTGACTGACTCACTGTGTGACCCTGAGCAAGTCACTTAACCTCCTTGTGCTCCGTCCTGCGGATGAGATGTTAAATCAATGTCCTATTGTATGTGACTCTGCATGTAATGCACAGTTCACAGCCTACCTCTGTAATGCACTTTGTGATGGTGGTCCACTATGAAAAGCACTATATACAAATAAAGATGTTATTATTATTATTATTATTATTATTATTATTATTATTATTATTATTATTATTATTATTATTATTATTATTATTATTCTTACCAGGTTTCCCACGGAAAGCATTTCATCAAAATCAGTACTCATGGGGTAGTGCTCCATAGCCATGAAAAGGGTGTTGAGCACAATACAGATTGTGATTCCGAGATCCACAAAGGGGTCCATCACCACAAACTTCACAAACTCCTTAAATTTGATCCACAGAGGGCAGCAATCCCAAATCAGGACCGTATTGGCAAATTTGTACCACCAGGGGGGGCACTTCTGCTGAACCTCTTCCCTCTCTGTAAATACATGTATATATAGCTAGTGTAAATTTAGTTAACACTTCATTCATTGAAATAACACATTTATTTTAATTGTGTAGAAATAAAAGTTACAAAACAGGAAATATGTTAGATTCATTTTATACATTTGCAGAAATGTGACCTATTAAAAAAAAAAAAACAAGGTTATCAGATGTCTTTGTATTAGCACTAATTTTCACATGGGGTCTATTCATAAAGAGTTAACGCCTGTCGAAATGAGAAAACAAGAGTACGTAATCGTATTTCGTCCATAGCCGCCTATTAAACAGTGGTTGCTATTCATAAGAGATAATTGAGATGCGTCATTAAGCCCCAACGATTTCCGTCTATGAAGGCATGTTTTGAAACAATTGAGATACAGCGAAACGATGACCTCATTAGCATAGCGTTTTCATCGGTCCTGAGCGTCAACCTGCTATTCGTAAGAGTGAACGACAGCAAAATGCTGTTGAGAACTTAGTGGAGTCTAAACTAACGACAGCATCAAAATGACATTGTCAAAAAAGTTATCTGACCTTATTTAACAAATCCCCAATAAATAAATAAAAAATTAAAAAAACAATAAAAAAAACACACAAATTATTACAGCTTTTTATTTAACTGTGTTCGTGTAAAAGTTGATGCACCTGTGCTTTAAGTAATGCTGTATCTGTGTTATATTGAAATAATTGATCTACAAGTGTTTCTCCATTTAATTGCACATGCCCTGCAAAGCAAAGGAACATTAACAATTATTAAGGTCATTTAAATAACCTCAACACGATCCTCATCCTCCAGTATATAAATCACGCATCATACAGGCAAGCTGTTAATAACACGATGGGTGCTGCTGGAGAAACTTTAGCGTGTTATTATGTGAGCAGAGAGATGAAGAGGAAGAAGAGGTTGGCACTGGTGTTAGACAGGGTCATCAATGGAGTAGACCAAGACACTTCAGGCCCTGGGTAACATGTTTGTTCTTCCCAGATGAAGCGCTGAAGCTACGGTTCTGGCTTGATGGGGCAGCTATACATGACAAGCTCTGTCCCTTTCTGGAGGCTTCTACTGCACGCAACAGAGCCATCCCTGCCGCAGTGAAGGTCATGTGGGCGCTATCATTTTATGCAACAGGTACATTCCAGTGGCCTGTTGGTGACATATTTGGACTTAGCCAACCCACTATGTCCAGGATCTTGGATCAGGTTACCCGTGCATTGATTTCCAGGTCAGACCACATTTTACCTGGGCCGAAGATCAACGTTAAACCGCACAACGTCCCCAGATTGCACACATACACCACTCAGAGCACCTGCTGGTAACAGTGTTCCCTTTATTAACGGACACAACGATTACAGCTTCAATGTGCAGGGTAGTTTGTGATTCTCCCATCATAATATCCCACGTTTGTGCAAACTACCCTGGTTCCTGCCATGGTGCGTGCATCCTGCAGCAGTCAAGCCTATGTGGTTTATTGTGTCAACAGACCAAACGGTGTACTACTCGGTAAGAAAAAAAAAATCAAATTAATTGAACTAATGGAACTGTACAAGTTTGTTCAGTAATGATAACATTAATGCAAATCAAATACTGTCTAAGTTTTAAATCATATAAAATGAACAAAAAGACTCGAAAATCCTGAAACTCGTTTTTTGTTTTTAACGTTCACTATCATAATAACTGCCCTTCGTTGTAGGAGATTCTGCTTCCCCACTGCTCCCATGGCTCCTCACACCAGTTCTGTACTCCTGCGGTACAATGATGCACATGGGGGTAAAAGGAATGTGATCAAGAGGACCTTTGGTTTACTGAAGATGCGTTTCAGGTGCTTGGATAGGTCGGGAGGTGCATTTCAGTCCAGTTCCGAGAAGGTGTGCCGCATCACGACTGCATGCTGCATCTTGCACAATACTGCAGTAAGAAGAAGGGTGTTCAATGTGCACCAAGACGTGGCTTACCCCCCAGTAGACGACCCAGCAGTGCCAGCAGCAGCACCTGTTCCAGCAGATGCAAGAAGACCAGGTCGCGAAGAAAGACATCGCATAATACATACATGCTGTACATCGGTGAAAAGAAAAATTAAAGAAATTAAAAAAAACAACCAAAGTATATTTGTAAATAAGTATCTGTTCGTTTATTGAAATATTGTGGAGAACGTCACAGCGTTTCTTTTTTGGTTTTCTTTTCATTTTTTGTGGAGGGGGGCTTAATAATTTAGGCTAGACTTTTTGTTTATCCTTCATTAAACTCATAGAATGTGTAATCATAAACATCCTTACACTCGTACACATGTCCACCCCTAAAATAACAAAAATAATAATAATCATAATAACAACTAGAACTGCAACGCAGTTTTAAAGGCTTCCAAGCCAGTGCTATTGTCCCCAGAATGATGCCTACCAAGTTTGGAGTTAATTGGCTAAACGGTTTTCAATCAGGAGCAGTTTAAAGTTGTGGGAAGAAAAAAGAAATCCTTAAAATCACTATATGGACTGTATAATAATATACGGTCTATCTCCTAGACCTAGATCCTCTTGTACACCTCCAACTGCAGCGTAGGGCTGGTGGTCCTGGCCCGACATGCTCACATGCAATAGTGGCTTTATTCATCATAGGTGGGCTCTCTGTCGCGGTGGCATTATCCATTATAGGTGGTGGGCTCTCTGACATGTATTGCCGAAACAGTGATATAAACTCGATAAACGTTTCTGAAATCCTCTTCAGGATGGTGTTCGTCTGTAGTTGTGCAGCCAGCAGGCCACTTGCACTGGTGGCCTAGGTGGTATGACTGTGGTCACTGAAGGTCCAGGGATGCACCCTGCTGCCGACTGCAGAGTCTGGGGGATATTTGCCTCTGACTCATTGTCCTGGTCTTCTTCAGAGTATTCCCTGCCATCATTTGTGGGTTGGACTCCTCCCTGCTTCTCTTGCTCCATTCGGAAACCAGTGTATTGCTCTGGAAATGCAAGGACACACAGCTTTTTATTTCAATTCACAATATACGACGTTGCTCAGAAACTAAAGCCAATATTTTACATGACGTACCTACTGATGTAAATATTTCCTTTATTTTCGGAAGTACCCTCGTATCACAAATAATCACACAATTAAATCACATGCCGTGTTTCTTTTAACGGTTGTTTCCCCTTTTTCAGCAATTAAAATCTATTTGGAATTGATATCACTGGGGAAAATGCAGATAAAATATTTACCCATATCTACCCATCTATAATAAAACAAAACACCTCAGTTATTTTTAATCCTTATGTCAGAACAGCAAATACTGCCATGCCATAGCATCATATGAAACCAAAAAGTTACTGTAGTACAAGAAGCATTCTATGAAATTGTAATTATATATTGTTGCATCCCTAAATATTACGTATTTTGTAACCTACATACTTTGCGGCTGTTTAAACATCGCTTCAGTGGGGAATATTATTATTATTTATTTCTTAGCAGACGCCCTTATCCAGGGCGACTTACAATTGTTACAAGATAACACATTATTTTTACATACAATTACCCATTTATACAGTTGGGTTTTTTACTGGAGCAATCTAGGTAAAGTACCTTGCTCAAGGGTACAACAGCAGTGTCCCCGACCGGGAATTGAACCCATGACCCTCCGGTCAAGAGTCCAGAGCCCTAACCACTACTCAACACTGCTGCCCGTGGAATATACCTTGTGTCTGTGACCTTGGGATAACAAAACTTACCAAAGCCAAGGTCCAATGCACTGGTGTCCATGCCTCCCATGCCATCCAGGGTCAGGTGGTCGAAAGTTTGTATTATCTTCTCCTCAGTGGGGGTGAGTGGAGAACGAGGTGGTAGTCCTAAGCCAGTGACTCTGGATGCTTTATGTAGAGCAGCAATTTTTTTCTTTACTGACCCCCATATGTCATGCCATCTTTTCATGATCTCGTTAACATCCCGTGGACAAACACCTAAAGCATTCATTTTAACTTATTTCTTGCCATATGGCTCGCCTGGCAGCTGCAGACACGGGTTTTGGACCATATCATTTATGATCATTTTTTAAAAGTTATGCCATCAATAAGGAATTTTCATGTGCCCGAAAACGCCCTTTCCTACGCTTCTTCAGCATGGTTGGAGTTCTTTTGTTGCCGTTGTCAGTAGATTCCATTTGTGTTCCAAACAGCTAATGACAGAACTGAGCGAATGTTTATAGAGCTGATGATGTCATCAAAAGGAGACGGATTTCAGTCGTGAACGAATATATACCTATTCATAAACTGCTTAGCGACAGTCGCCGGTCTGCACAGATCATTTTATGAATATCAATATGGACGACTTCCATTAGTTTTAAACGAAATTCGATTACCTAGGACAGTCATCAAATCATTTTATGAATAGACCCTATGGTGTCTCATCACTTAGTTGCTGTTTACTCAAAAAGAACCAATGGATCTTCATCAGAGGTAAAGGGGTGCATTGACAATGTTGCTAATAAAAACATTCACTCACAGTAATAGGAGAAAAGGTGTACAGTTTCACTACAATATATGAATTTGTTTTTCCTTATGTTCAGATGCAATGTAAAACACTTTTGCATACTGTATTTCACTATACACAATTTAGACACAAAATAACATACTGGAAATATCATATTACCACAATTAAGCACTAAGGAGAAGTGCAGTACTGTGGACTTCAGTAGCACAACCTCCACCTCGACCCAATCAAGAAGGCTAGATGCAGAGCAGTAATGCCCTGGCTTAGCACCCTATAGGCATGCTATTGTAAGTATGCATGATAATATTCTACACAATGTCATCTATGTCACAGTATTTTCCACACAATATAGCCATAACTGTTCTTAAATCAGCCTTGTGTCATGAATAAATAACTTCTAAGTTATCCAAAGTTTTCTACACATGAAGAGCAAAATGGAGAAGATATATCATGTTTACAGCCAACCCTCCCCATGCAGTGTACAGAATGTCGTTTTTTAAAATGTCCAGGAGTATATACTGAAGTACCTTCCATAGCACTGGTGAGGACACTCAAAGCACTGGCTGTTCTTTTTTGAAGACCCAGCTCATCTAAATGGGTCATATTCTGTTGGGATCCTGACTTCTTACTCCTTTCATCCTCAGCAAAAGTCTAGGAAAACAAACAGTGCAAAATGAGAGAAGTAGAAGGATTTTATTATTAACTTGTATTGAATCTAGTATGGTTCCCTTTTAGTCTGTGTAATAGACATGTATTGTATTGTATTATCCAGTATGGTTCCCTTTTAGTCTGTGTAATACACATGTACTGTATTATCCAGTATGGTTCTCTTTTTGTCTGTGTAATACACATGTACTGTATTGTATTATCCAGTACGGTTCCCTTTTAGTCTGTGTAATATAAATATATATATCGTATTGTATTGAATTATCAGTTCTCTTTTATTCTGTGTCATCAACATGATTGTGTAAACGGACTGTCCCTGAAATCACTGATATCACCTGTTTGAACCCAAGCAATGGATAGTAACAGGCGTCTGGAGGGAAGGCCCAATCTGAATGTAATTTCAACCTGGACTCATTCAGCACCTGGCCAGTGGTTGTCGCTAAAGCGCTATTAGGCACACTAGACCCACATGACTTTCCTCCCCAACCATGTGAGAACGCCTTGATCACTGCAAGACTTTCATAAAACAAGACAGAAAAAAAATGATATACAAGGGGATATGATGGATATTTGTTGTGTTTTTGCTAATGTATAATAACAATTTACTTTTTACAGCATCCAGTGCTTTATTATTGGGTTATAAGAAGACTGAGTGTGAGGGGAATACTACATTGCTTATCTGTTTTCTTCTATTCATGTCAAGCCTTCTATCTGGGATGTGCTGTGGATCACCCTGCACTTCAAATAGCTGCCTCTTACCATGCGCTACAGGGGAAGCCCCATAATAACAAGCATTGGAGTAACACATGTGTTCCCCCGAGGCAAGTATCTAGTTCATTCAGAGTTTAGAGTAAGGAAGATTTTGTTTGGTCCCCAAGGGGTTAAACAAATGCGCATGGTTGTTCTTGTGAGTGAGACTGTATGACTCCAGTGTCGAAAGGCACAGTGCAAGACAAGTTATTCCACTCATGAGCAACACTGATGTTTAAGGATCATTCCACGGACCACTGTCAGCTTGGCAGCACCAGTATCTCTATATTATTATTATTTGCTTATTTAGCAGATGTCTTTATCCAAGGCGACTTACAGAGACTAGGGTGTGGTAACTATGCATCAGCTGCAGAGTCACTTACAACAACATCTCACCCTATACCAATATCTGGTACATCATCAAAATGTCATTGTACTGTAAATTAATACATATAGTATTCAAATATGTATTACAGGAAAGGCATATTTTTAGCATATGCAACCTGTGCATAATGCAGATGCCATTGGTTACATCCTTGTATAATGTGCATCTCTTGTATGATATATGCATAAGAGTGCATGTTATATACCGGACATTACAGTAATATTTAGCGTTGATAAATAAGAGCAAGGATGTTGTAAAGAGGCACAGATTTTGATTGATGATATGTTGTGCTTTGTGTGGAGTTACAGATTAATTCTATGGGTATATTTCCTGAGATTTGCTCAGCAGAACGCAGATTGGAGACCTCTGAATTAGGAGTTACAGTAATAGAAAGTAATAGAATACTTGCAAACACAGACTTCACAAAGGCACAATGGCACAAAGGGCACAAAGAATCTTACTTCTTCATCTGTACAGACCCTGTCTATGACGATTCTGGGCATAGCTCTTCCATTGCAGTCTTTGATCTTCTCTCCATCGTCTCCAAGGCTGTGTTCATCGTCAGTGAATTCATGCCCTGAACCGCCACCTTTTTTCCGAACTTTATTACTAGCAAGTGATTCGTGACTGTCATGTGTACCTGCCCGACTATGCATCTGAAAAACAATAAAAGTTGAATTGATTAAACTTGTTACCAGAAATACTAGTCGAGGCAGATGTCAAACCACATAAATTTCTACAGTGACAATCTGAGAGTTGCTCTAATTGTATAGTTGTATATAATGTAAGAGTTCAACATTAAAACAAATCTCTCTGAAGCTTTATACAAGTTTACATTGAAAATGAACAGTAAAAGCAGAGCAAAGTGTCACAAATCATATATCCTATTCAGGGTACCTAAATGATACGTGATCGGCACAAGTTATCCTATTAACACATACTGATATTTTGGCTGTGTGAATGTGGTAAAGCACAGACACATTTGGCAAAGTGTAATAAATGCAAAATATAAGTATAGTAAAAGCATACAGAAAAAAATAGAACACAGTTGCACAGAAATTTGCCTTTTTGATTCAGTGCTTTATCATTTGTCAGGGGGTTCAGTTCCTGTTTGATACAGTATATGATTCTATTCTTACTAGTCTCTTATGTCAAGGAAATAAAGGATTAGCGAGGTTTTAATCTCTGTCAGACAGCAACAGTTGTAAAGTAAACAGAAAAGAACAGCAGGTGCAGTATGACGGTAGATCAACATTTCAGTGAAGTCAAGATCATTAAAGACATTGATAAGACATTGGAATGGTTCCTCCTTGAGTTTCTTTTAGTATTGATAAGGATCTTATGACAGATGGTTTAAAGTTATGAATATACAATAAAACCAACCAACCTGTGCCTCCTGCTTTTTCAGCTGTTCTAAGATCCTCTGAAACTCCTCTTCTTTCTCCTGTGCCTCTGCTAGCGTGGCTTCATTCTGCTCTGCGTAGGCCATGGCAACCACAGCCAGGATCAGATTGATGAGGTAGAACGAACCCAGGAAGATGATCACCACAAAGAATATCATGTAGGTTTTACCAGCTGCACGTAGCGTCTGGACAATGAAACACAATTCATGTTACCTTTAAACAGCTAATAATGGCCATCAGAAAAACTCTAATAAAACTAAACAGAAGCAATGCAAAGATCCATACTAGTAGCAATGTATCACTGTGACAGAGATCGAATGATTCTTGGTGTTAGATCTCCCTCCCGACCTGCGAGGCAGCATAACCAGCAAGGACAATAGATTTCAAACTAAGATGAGTGGTAGTGATTGCAGTTGTTTATACCGGTGCGATAACATTGGTACGTCAAAATATGAAAATGTGGTACTGTTCTGCAATTGTCCCTTATCTCCAAACCTTTACCTTGCCTTTGTAGTGCAATCAAGATTACCATTATCATTAACATTAAAGATGATTCAATGTAAATTATTTGTTTGCTGTTGACACGTTAAAAGGGGTTCATTTAAAAATCAATACCAGTTGAAAGAGGTTCTCCCAAAAGTCCTGAGTCATGAGACGGAACAAGGAGAGGAAAGCCCAGCTGAAAGTGTCATAGCTGGTATAGCCATAGTTCGGATTCCTTCCAGCCTTCATGCAGATGAATCCTTCTGGGCACTTTCTGTCAAACAACAGTGATAAAGAATCAGTCTGAACAGCAGCAATAGAGAACGGCAGTTAACACTTGGCTTTGAAAGAGTACACCAGATTAGTTTACCTTCCAAATCCTGCTTCCCATTGAGATCTACAGCTATGACCAAAAGTTTTGCTAAATGGCAAGCATGGTGTGGTGAGGGTCAGTACACCATGTGCTTGCTGCATAACTCTGAGGGAAACTCTTATGGCATCATAGCTGGTGTAGCCAGCACCATGCCTGACGGTAGCGAGTGTTTCCCACCAAGAATTCACAATAAAAAAAATACATATTTATATATACAAACCTGTCTCTCTCAACTGTGGTGAAACAGCTAACATCTCTCCCGAGCAAAACAACTATCTGTTTGTTTGCATCTAAGAGTCTGCGCATGCATCCCATGACCTCTGCCAGATGATACCTTCTGGCAGAGGTCTGTCTGAGGTTCATGAAAGGAATGCATAGTAAATGCAGATGGATCTTCATGAAATTTACCATACTTGTATAGATTGAGATGAGCTTGGGGATGAGAGCCAGTAGAGTGGAAGAGCACTTATTGAAGAGGGTGTGGGCAGCAGACATCCTGCCAGTGCACCCAATGCACTCAATGCTTATTTTCTACAGCTGATTTTATGGAAGACTGGTTTCAATTTTCTATTCATATGTATATGTAGCAGTATTATAACGACCTACCCAGCATCTGAGCTGTTTCCACAGAGAAGTGCGTCAAGAGATCCCGGAAGAAAATAGTAGTTATCTTAGAGATCAAAACAAACAAACAAAAAAGGTTAGAACACAAACAAATCCTGGAATAACATACTAGTGTGGTATGAATCCTGGAATAGGAATTGAATCAGTGTTGCCTGGTCAACCTTTAAGAACAAAGCCACAGTACGAAAATGATCTGCACAACAAACATTCAATAATAATTTTCAATGAAGGCCAGTTTTCCAGAAATGTTATTTTTAACTTATAAACCTGATTTTCAGAGGACCGCATTTCACTGTCTTGTTATTGTATGTAGTAAGTGGATCAATACAGTATGCTGATAAGGCCCCAAGCATTTGCAAGTGTGCTTTATAGATACAGCCGTTTTAGACTGTTGCATTTTATAGTTGTGACATATTTATTCTCCAGGCATCATGGTGAAATTCACTTTTTGATACACCCTGCCAAAATACTGTCCTATCATTTACCATTATTGTTGATGTATTCATTCCAGTCGAAGCCACCAACAGTACTATTATCTGTGTTATTGTAACCCATGGTTGAAGTTCCAAAGGAATCATTTCCTACAATGTAGCCGTCGTCAACCCAAGTATCGCTGATAGGTGGGGGCCATTTGACGCACTTTTGTCGTAGGTTACCCATGAACAACTGAAGACCAATGAGAGCAAAAACACTGAGACAGAACACTGTAAGAATCATCACATCTGCAAGCTTCTTCACTGACTGAATCAGAGCGCCCACGATGGTTTTCAATCCTGTGGAATGAGAGGAAACTCAATTAATCAAATCCAGAGATTTGACCTAAAAATACTGGATGCATTGTTCACAACAGAGGGGGAAGGTATTAGTATTACTGGGAAAGTGAAATGGACTGACAGAAAGGGGTCTTTATTTTGAGCAGGTCTTTATGGCTTGGTGGAACAGAGGTTTGTTTCTGCATATATTAGCATAAAAGATGTAATAAAGTCCCTTTTAAATCATTATTTTAAAGGTAATCTGGTAACCAATTGGTCTCTGGGACTTCAATCTACAAACTAAGGTCGGTGTACCTATTTGATAAGTGAACGTAAGGCCAAACAGACTTTCCTTTCAAAAAAATATATATATATACTGCCACCAGACTATAGATTCACTTCCTGCACTGAATTATCTGGGTGCTTGCTGAACCTTTTCACCCCAAACTACCTCTCCAGTAAGTTAGTGTAAAGAACTGTGCTGTGTGATGTATTGTCATTACAGATTCTATCCTCTGTCTGTGAAAAAATAAAAGCTTTATAACCATGAATGCAGATTAGCCTGGATCTTTTGCACTGTGTTTAAGGCGCTTGCTTGCAATGTGGCGGACGGCAGTTTGCACACAGTCTGTTAAATTGGTGGCATGACTGCAGTCGATCACCGTACTAAGAGGGAAGATTGTAAGGATGATTAACTGCCTAATGGAGTCTAACCCCTGTCTAGTCGCTGAAGTTAACTCTATAACTACGCCTGCAGTGGTTAAGACCACTATGCAAAAGCAAGTCTTGTCATGTGCCTGGTTGCTGCTTTGCTGCGCTCATACATTATCATGTTACAAAACTTTCATACATTTGCATAATCAAATGTAGCCCAGGTATTAGGACTCTACCTGAACTTCACACTCACTTTACAGGATGGGTGTGTCTTAATACCTGTTGCACAGGAAGTGAAAATAAATATGGGGAACTTGCAAGAAAGATGCTGACAGCAGTAAAAATATTACCGAGGCCAGGAAAATGCATTTCTACAACTCAATGGCTACAGTCCAACCATCACTTTATATAGAAATATACCGGGATATGTTTTCATTTAAATGTCACCTACCAGGAATAACAGTGATTGTTTTAAGAGCTCGGAGTACACGGAAAGTCCTGAGTGCGGAAACATTGCCCAAATCAACAAACTCCGTGAGATACCTGGAAATAAAAAAGCAAAGTGATTTAGAGACAACAAAGGTTTATATAAGTTGTCAAAAAGCGTCAAAGTGATATTGCTATATTAAGTCATTACTTCTGCATATGTTTTCAATACACTATACAAAAGGAAATGTAATACTGCAGATATAGTTTAACACAGGCTAAATTTAGATCAAGGCAACTGTCCACTAATGATGCCAAATGGTAGCATTATACATAAAATGACAGGTGATGTGAGAATAAATGCACCAGCCAGCCACCTAGTGGGAAAAAGTACGAGCTGTATACTAAATAGTGTAGCGCTAAATGTCACATTGAAACTGAATAGTTTTATAATTTACAAATCTTTTAATCTCTGACACTGTTACAAGTGTATATATATATATATATATATATATATATATATATATATATATATATATATATATATATATATAGTGGCACATTATATTATAGGGTTGTTCCAACCCGTGGTGTAGTTGAGCCAGAACAGCTTTCCGGTACTTTTTTCAATAGGCAGAACCTTGACTTAATTTAAGAATCGACTTAAGAATAATTTCGATGCATGCACACCGATGACGCGATCTCTTTTCTCTGTGGAAATCATAATAGTCTTTCTGTACCATGCCACTGAATAGGCATTAGAAATCCGATTCCCTACATGCCACTACTGATAGTACACGAATCGGAGTCTCTGTCTCCGATAACCGGCACGTATTTTAAATGTTTGCAGAGTCACGTCACACACATCTCCTGATTCCTGCACAACTGTACGATTCAGTCAGTCGTCCTTGTGATGCAATGAAGTGAACATTAGGAACCTCTATTACAAACTACAGTACTAAAGTTTAATAGGGCTAACAATGTTTTTTTAATAAAAAATGCTGATGAAGAAGTAGCCAAATTGACGTGATATAATATACAGGACGTGGTGGTGATTGTAAAGCATCTGAAAGCATTACAAATCCCAGAGAGGATTAAACAACATGGCAAACCACTGTAAACTATTGTAAATACATAGCCATGGGAAAACTGCACCATTTCCATGCAGATTAACTGTGGCAAACTTATATAAGGACTTCAATGAGTAAGTTCTACCTACAATGATTTCTAAATATGTTCTTAATTCTTTAGCATAGTTATCATTTGCCATTTAGAATATCTATGTATCTTTAACATAAGAACACAAATAAAAACACTTAAAAAATGTTGGCAAAATAAATACTTGGGGTCTCAGGTTTTACAATTCTTTTTATAGCGTTCTGCTGTATTATCTATATTCTTCATTTAAAAATGGTGCAAAGCTAAATCTTACATACAGTAAAGCTCTGGCCAAACGTTTAGCATCACCTAGAATTTTAGGATTGCGACATAATTAAAAAAAGACTATATGAACATAATGTAGATCTTTTATTTAGCATAATGTAATCAAAGAAACTACAAGATTATATTGCAAAAGTCTACCGGAAGCCATAATAGTAGTACAGTATTTCTTCTTAGATTCCGAATTGTGACATTTGTTTCAGTTTTTCAAAAACTACAAAGCAGCATGTAATTCAATATGTTACTGTAACATTATTCAGCAGGTTTCATTCGACTTTATGAAGCAAAATTAGTTAATTCTATAGGGTGATGCAAACCTTTTGGCCATAACTGTACATTTAAACCCTTTGATTCTCAGAAAGCTCATGGCTCTTTGTTGTTGAAGCACTTTCCTTCAATTAAATAGAACCACAACACAGCAATGTGAGGTCAGTGGGCAGTACTGGAATTGCACACAAACTTAAGAGCTCAAAACTCAGAATGCCACTGAAGAAATACAGGCTGGGGTGTTTTTAGAGTGACATCACAATCCTGAAAGCTCAGTCAGCTTTCCTGCTAGGTTGCTGGTACAATAGTAACCCTACACTAAGTATAATCAATAAGTGGGACTCTTTACCACAAGGGGGATCAGCACTGCACAATACAGTCAAAACCAGCGCTGTTAATGGCTCTATCTGCTTACTGCCCCGCATTGAAACATACCAGACAGAATATAATAGGTGTCAAATAGGGACAAGTGCCTGGTAATGAAAGTTTTTTATTTTTTTTATTACACTCTGATATCGCTCATGTTTAATAGTTATGAAACTAATTGCCACCCAACTTGATATCATTTTGGAAAGTCTGAGATTTAAAAATGTTTACATGTGAGTAGTTGCTGTGCAGTATTGGAATTAGTTCCACGGCAAAACAGGCATATTATTTGTAGTTATTTGTATTTATGTTTTTTAATGTTTCACTGAGTGTCAGCAGCAGTGTGGAGTAGTGGTTAGGGCTTTGGACTCTTGCCCGGAGGGTCGTGGGTTCAATCCCAGGTGGGGGACACTGCTGCTGTACCCTTGAGCAAGGTACTTTACCTAGATTGCTCCAGTAAAAACCCAACTGTATAAATGGGTAATTGTATGTAAAATAATGTGATATCTGTATAATGTGAAATAATGTGATATCTTGTAACAATTGTAAGTCACCCTGGATAAGGGCGTCTGCTAAGAAATAAATAATAATAGTATACAGAATCTACTTACGCCATACTAATAACACAGAAATCAAGCCAGTTCCATGGATCTCGTAGGAATGTAAAATCACCAATACAGAACCCTCTTGCTAAAACTTTGACCAGTGCTTCAAAGGTATAAATGCCTGTAAAAGCATACCTGAAATGAAAGATGTTTGAAAAGTAATAAGAAACTAACACATATACATACACACAAACACACAAATGACCTAGTTTAAAAAGTAGATCTGCTATGCTGTAAATTCAGTAATGTATTGCTTATTATTAAATAAAATCTAAAATGCATGATGCTGTGAAACACCTTAAAAATAATATTAACATATAAGTAGATTACAAAAAGAAATCTGGTAAAAAAAAAAAAAAAGAACATATTCACTCTTAAGCGTTGAGCATGAAAACGTTATTCAATGCAAGAACTCAGCACTTGTATAATAATTAATAATTCTACAGCTGTTTAGCTCATCTCTGGTGTTGATAGCTAAACAAACCTAAATATGTAAATTAAAGAAAACTATGCCATGAAAATCTTAAAACGTACATTTTCATTCCTGAAATTAAAATCAAGACTTTATTTTGAGGAATTATTGATCAATTGCACCCGTGTTTTACTACCCCACTGCAAACCACTTACCGATAAGGAGGGGTGGAAATCAACACACAACAAGGGCTGTCTTCTACATGGGACACAGAGGACAATAAATAATAACAAATGTAAAATATCTTTATAACTTACTCAACATTTTTACTCCAGGCGGGAGGGTTGCTCATTGCCATGAACACACAGTTTGTTAAAATGGTTACCATGATGAAAAAACTAAACAATTTAAAATAGAATCAAGGAAAGAACCCAAAAAGGAAAAGCAATCATCTCAGTATTATCCTTATGTGTAACATTAAGCGCTACAACATTGGGCTCTACACTGTAAAAAATGAATAGATGTGTTGTATGTAATTGTTAAAAAGCATAACTTGTCAGACCAAACTTTTAAAATTGTTAAAAATGATATACCCTAACCATGATTTTATAGATGTACCCTGATTCAGACATTTTGGAACATGTTTACTGTACTAAATATAGTGTAGCTTACTGCAAAAATTGTAATTTTGAAAAGCACAACTGATATTTTGAATCAATAATAAGTTGACACTGTTGTGCTTTGTTCCTTAATGATTCCGCCAAAAAAAGATATTCCACGAGACAGAAGTGTTTGGAAAAAAGTGGGAATCTCTCCTATTTATGTTACTACCATATATTGTAGTAAAACTAGTTTTACCATTTAGATGATTGGAGAATGACTACCCGAAAAGCTGTATGGTCTTAAGTTAATACAGTACCTTTGCATGCTATGATAAGCCAATTCTAATAGACCCAATACAGATATCAAAAAGGATATGAATGTATAAGAATCTTGATGGCTCCTCTCCGGATCAGACTAAAAGGGCTCAGGATGTAGCAGGCAGGCTCAGCATTAAACCTGAAGATTGTCTTCCCTTTACTAATGACTATGAAAGTCTGCAAAACACAAAATACCATTTACACATTACAATTATTGGCAACATTACTGCTGTGGCTCCTGTTGTCCCGTAAGTGTTAGCCAATACATGTTCTGCAGATGTAAGTTTCCCAACAAAGATCTTCTTAATCCTATAATTCAGTCCTGGACTAGAGGCTGTCAGTTTGCTTAGTGTACAGTACTCTATATAATGTATGGCACCCTATTGTATTGTTATGGGGATGAGTGGCTGAATTTGAGATAAAACTCACTTTGCATGGGGCCTAACCTGCATTGGAACCCAGAACGGGTAGTGGATTAACCCCCTACAACATTACTGAGTTTTCTCATATATACCACCCCGAAGTCTGACCTTGTCAGCTATCAGAAGCTAGACCACGTTGAGTATGGCAATCAACAAATGGATCCTTGTCTAAAAAGTGGATTAACCGCATCTTTTCCATTTTTGAGATGCATTTTTGCACAGTAGAACATATCTGATAGTAAAAGCAAAATGGGCTAAGCTGTAATTTATTGGAACCTAGGTTTACAAGGGAATAGTTGTTTTATCACTATGGAGTTATCTTGCAATTAGCTTGCAATAATGTGAGGGAATTATAAATCTGGAATTTTGAAAGATTACACACTGTTATGGCCAATACTCATCACTGACAAAAGAAACAGTGATTCCCTGTGTGTCAGGTATTATTGCTTGAAGTAAAATGTTGTTTGAATTGTAGGAACCAATTAAATCAACCAGTAGCTCTGACGAAAGTGTGTTCCACAAGTACGGGAATGGTAACTGCGTACAGTACAACAAAACTAAATGCATGCTTTGGAAAGCACTTCTGACTAGAAGTATGTAGTGGGTGCCACGTTCTGTTATTGGGACAATTGTATTTAACTATATTTTTATGCACCAGTAACAAAAAAAATCAAAAGGTTTCATGTTCACCAACTTTTTTTGCACTGTAAAAGGGATCCAAGTCCTCTATTGGCTCTGCAATGATTTCGGGAGGTGGATCACCATATATAAAGGGCAGGGGTTTGCCGGCCTCAAGGTTGCCGCTCGGCTTGTCTTCTTCCTCGTCCGAGGTCTCTACATGCTGTTTCCTTTCCTTTTCAGCTTTCTCCTTAATGATCTGCTTCTCGATCTCGGCAAGAGACTCTGGAGTGAAGCGTCGGAAGGCATCAGGGCCTGTTGGAGGTAGCAGGCATGCCATCTTCTCATTCTGCACTAAGGGAGACCCCTCTCTCTGCCTGCCTCTCAGCAAGGGTCTGAAATGAATGAAGTGAAGTCATCAAGTGCATCTTATCTCATCTTATATTGTCTTTTATATGACTGGAGTTCCATGTGTCATTATATCAAACTGCCTTAGTAGAACCTCAGTTATGGACACGTACTGTAGAGAATAGAGGATGTTCATAAGACTGAAGTGTATGTAACTAGAAAACTGAATCGGTCATCACCTTTAACACGAGGAATAACTATACAAAATATACAATTAGGTACATTATATAATGCTGTATTATATAGCTTCCATAAATGGTGCTGATAGATGTCCTCATTTCTAGGATGTTTACACTGTGTTGGGAATCAGTCTTGTTCACACACTGATGAAATGCTGCCAGATGTCAAGATGATAACAACTGTGTTGACAGACTCAACATGGTCATGTGACACCACCGTGGAAATGGACAGTAGTATAACTTAGGGAACTCATGTATTGGCTCAATTTGAGTGAGAAATAATTGTCCTTTAAATTGAATATGTACCCTGTTGACATTTCTAACAAACACAAACATTTTTTTCCCCCACACATGAACTGATATCTGATTATAAATGACAAGATTCTGCATTCCCATTTTATCCCTGAAGAAATTAACATTGTGGTCTTGAAGCTGTACTTTAAACCTCTTAGTTGGTCCAATAAAAGGAATCCATTTCAACATTTTCCAGGCTCCAAACATGCATTTTTTATGAGTCATCAATTTTGCCACAAATTACTTTACACCATAAAAAAAAGAAACTCCAAGACAGAACAGCTTTTTTTTTTTAAGGTGTCATTATACAATTATATAAAAAAAACAAAGCATGATTTTAAAATTACAGCTGGCTTTGTTTCTTGTTATTCCCTGTTATAACCTTTATACAAGTGCACCATAGTAAAAGCATGACAAACACCTATAAAGCATAGTGAAATAAATTAAAGCATAGGCAAGCATTGATAAAAAATAATGAGGTACGGTAAAGCATATTAATAAACATGGTAAATCAAGGTAAACTATGGTAAATGCATTGTATAACCATAGGAAAAACATGGTAAAACTGCAAAAATAGCATGCAAAAATACATTTGTAAACTTTTATAAGGAAAACCAGACATGGTCAACTCCTAGGTGAGTTTTTACCAGTCTTCAGTGGCTCCCATTGAAATTCAGAATTTAAACACTGTCCTTTTAAAATCACATCATAATACCTATTTGTTTTATTAAGCTTTTGATCATTTAGTTTGAATTACAGTAAATGGTTGCTTTGAGACAGCAATGCTTTGAACGGTGCTACATAAGTGTCACAAACACACCTTTCTCTATATATTGTACTGTATGTAACCACAAGCATAAAAAATACCCGCGTTATGATTATATCAATGGCATATTATCTTTATATAACACACACCCTGCAACTCACAAAAGGAAAAGTTCCTTTATGAATCTAGTATGTCTTAGTCTCTTTGTCATCTCAGTACATATTATGTAAGATGCTAAGAAACTATTTGCATATAGTGGCACCAAATATATTAGTTCACTTTCATTTACAGGAATTAAGGGTGTTTAAAAAATAAATTAAAAAAAAACACCAATGCTGTTCACATAAGCCTGTTATAGACTGGCGGTTGTGTTCAGTTGTTCAGACTGTGTTAGTCACTTTGTGGTGTTTAAAACAAGCCCCAAATGACCACCAGTATAGGCAATGACAAAGAAACCCTGCAGTTGTTGGGTGGGCTATTGTACTGCATCAGTTTCTTCTTCCCACATGTTGGCAGGTATGCTTCTCTACATTAACCCTGAATCCCTTTCTTCACTAAGTTTTTATTTCCGATTTGGCAATTTTATTGGGTGCATTTTTCCTGCTGGAAAAAAATTATTTTTTACACCAGGGCAATCGTTTGGTCCCGCGGTGGATGAGATGCTGCAGCACTCTCACTGCGCGTGGAAATCCACGAAGACTGAAGTGGTGCCAGAGGTGGTGTTCAGAACCGGCCCGCGGCTGCTCACAGCAGAGGCTTTAATAGGTTCCGCTGCCCGGCGCAGAGACAGAAGCCTCAGGCTAAGCTGTGCAGCAGCCCTAGGGGATTCAAGGAGCCATCTGTAGTATTGGCGTCAGTGCACCATGGACATCTGGGTGCTCACTACTGTTCAGACCAACTACTCATTGCAGTTCAAGCATGGTCCCCCTCCCTTTCGGGGCATGACTGCAGCATCAGTCACAGACCCAAAGGATGCAGCAGTGGGTCTCAGGAGGTAGCAGCTCTGCTGCAAAAACAGGCTATTCGCATGATAGACCCCCTCCAGTTGGAGGAAAGGGTTCTACTCCAGATACTTTCTAGTGCCCAAGCGAGATGGTGGCCTCAGACTGATCCTCGACCTCAAACAGGTCAACCTGTATCTGAGTCGAAGGAGGTTCAAAATGTTAACGATGCAACAGCTGTTGTAGCAAATCATGCCAGGTGACTGGTTCACCATGGAGGACCTCAAAGGCACCTATTTGCACATCCCCATAAAACCTGCGCACAGGAAGTAAATGCGGTTCGCTTTTCCGGGAACAGCTCATGACTTCTGTGTCTTGCTATTTGGCCTCTCCCTAGCTCCCCGTGTCTTCACGAAGTGCATGGAAGCTATCCTGGCTCCTTTGACACTCAAAGGCACCAGAGTGCTCAATATCTGGACGACTGGCTCATTTGCACCCACTCTCCAGCACAAGCAGAGGCCCACAAGGAACTTGTCACCGGCCACCTTCAACGATTGGGCTTTACGGTGAATCATGCGAAGAGCCAGCTCACGCCTTTTCAGATAGCCTCCTATCCAGGAGTGTGCTTGGACTCCAGGTCAATGCTGTCCACTCTGTTGGATGTGCAGAGAATAGCCGCCTATTTAGAGCTTTTTCAGCTCAACAGAGTGCTCACGGTAGTGACGTTCCAGAGACTTCTGGGCTTGATGGTAGCAGCTTCCTTGTGCCTTCCTGCGCATGCGCTCTCTGCAGGTCTGGTTCAACCTGCAGGGTTTCTTAGCTTGTCACTGTCTAAAGGCGCTCTCTTGGTGGAAAAAGCCTGCCCATCTATGCCTCAGCGTAGCACTGGGAAGTGTAACCAGAAGGGAGGTTAACACCACGGACGCATCCTGTTGGGCTGGAGTGCTGTGTGGAACGGCAGGGGTGTGCAAAGTGTGTGAGAACCCCCCATGGCAGGGTCTCCACATCAGTGTTTTAGAGCTGCAGGCAGTTTACCTAGACTTGCAGAATTTTTGCAGGAGGTTCAAGGGAGACATGTGCTTGTCTGTACAAACATCAACCACCAGGGTGGCCTCAAGCCGCCCAATCTCCATCGTGTAGCCTGCAAACTTTTACTCTGGGCACACAAGAACCTCCTCTAACTATGGGCAGTACATCTGCCTGTGGTGACAAACTGGGCGGCGGACCTCCTCTCAAGGGGAGTCCCAAGTACCTCCGAGTGGTGAGAACCATTTGGGAGAGGTACAGGAGAGTAGAGATAGCTCTCTTTGCCTTCCAGGAATCAACCCATTGTCCCCTCTGGTTCTCCATAATAGGAGGCTGGGACCCGCTGGCAATAGATGCTTTGGCACACCAGTGGCCGAGGCAACTGTTATATGCCTACCCACCGCTCGCCCTGCTCCCACTGTGTCTGGAGAAAATCAGGCAGGACTGGGCCAAGGTGTTCCTTGTAGCCCCTTATTGGCCCAGGAGACTGATTTTCAACACTGATGCAGCTCTTGAGGGGCCAGCTGTGGAAACTGCCCAAGTGCCGCGACCTGCTCAGTCAGGCACGGGGGACCTTATGTCATCCCGACCCATCAAGCCTGTAGCTCTGGGTCTGGCCCCTGAACAGCTGCATTTGAGCTGTCTGGAGCTTTCTAATAGGGTCATTGACACCCTGCAGAATACCAGAGCACCATCCGCGCATTCCCAGTACGGGTATAAGGGGGTGTTTTCCAGCCTGCTTAATTTTTACAGAGATCAGGCTAAAAGTTACACGCCGTACCAATCCTGCCTTTTTGCCAAAGATGATCTCGGCATTGCATGTCAACCAGTCTGTGGAATTGGAAGCTTTCCATCCGCCCCCTTTCCAGTCTGACACAGAGTGCCAGCTCCATACGCTCTGCCCAGTTCGGGCCCTGGCATACTATGTTGATAGGACGAAAAGTTGGACGCAGACTGAACAATTTTTTGTCTGCTATAGGGCGAAGTCCCATAGTCAAGCCCTGTCTAAGCAGAGGCTGTCCAAATGGATAGCAGACACGGTCAGGACTGCCTATGAGCTGGCCAACTTGCCCCCTCTAGAAAAGCTCACTGCCCATTCCACCAGGGTGGGCTTCGTGGGCTTTATTCCAGAGTGCATCTGTCAAGGACATTTGCAATGCAGCGGTGTGGACTACTCCCCAAGCCTTTACAGATCTCAAAATGTATTTCAAACACATGTCTTAGGAAAAAGGTTACCAGTACAGGTTTGTACAACAAACGAACAAGTCATTTATTATTAATATTATAGTTGGCCACAAATTTGACATAAAACAAATAAAGTATATGGCTGTAATGGATTTGGTGATTTTCTAGATTTGCTTTAAAAGACAGCGGTGCTGGAAAGTCGTGTGTGGGGGTGATATGACGGTTCTTCAGCTGCTGCAGGCGATCAGCGACGGCATCGGGTTTCTGCTCTGAGATGACTCGGCTCATTCCTGCAGCACTGAAATCTCGATCTCTCACATCACACCGATAAACAGCTCAAATACCAACTCAGCTTACCAGCTCCCACTCTCCAACTTTCTATTTTACTCATGCAAAAATCCCCTCGCTTCCGCCCTCTCCTAAATTCAATATGTCGCTTAAGGTTAAGCTTTCATTCTTTCTGCCAGAAAAGGCTGGCAAGCGCTGTTCTCCCACAACTATTAAGCTACAAGTCTCCGTCCTCTGCACCTATTAAAAGGCTTCTGCTGTGCACAGAAAAGTATTCTGAAGATATTCCCAAAGTGTTTTCCTTTTTTTTAAAGACTCAGAACCACTTGGGTTGCTCATTTGTTTTCATACTGTTTTTGTACAAATATGTGACACAGGGATTTTGTTTTTCCAGCTTTCAGCTGTGGTAGATCAGAGCCACTTTTTCCAATCCCTAACTTCCTCATGAAGTTTAAAGTTCATTTCATCACACATATTTTTATGGAAATCAACTGTCTTGTTAGACACTGCTGACACAGAAACCGTTTGGTATTGTACTATTTAAAGAATTATGTAATTACATAATAACTACTTAGTATTTACAAAGAAGCAAACATTAATAAAAGATTAACATGTTTGAATAAAAGTACAGTAAAACAAACAGCTAATAGGTATTGGTAATATTGCTTAGAGTTTATTGAAACATTAAACAGTAACAAACTATCTTATGTTATAAAAACGCTTTTAAGGAAACAAGCATACTACTCCTACACATCTAAGGTATCAAATGATGGGCAAAAAATTTGGTTTGATATAAATCACCTTCAATAGATTATTGTAAGTGATTTTAATTATTTATTTTTTTACTCTTAAAGCTCTACAATCATACATAATTTGTATGAAAAGCGGAGCTGTGCTGAGGGGACTGCCTGCTGCATGGTTGTGTTCTGGGAGTGGAGAGGGAGCAAGACAACGACAAGGGGGACATGTTTTTGATGGTCTGATATAATGTTACTTTAGCAGGTGGGTCAACAGCCTCAAGACTTTGGACTTGTCAGACCTCATTTATCCTGTGGAAAAGGGTATGCAACGGTTTAGGACCGGTAGATTATAAGACTGAAAATAGTAACTGATTACAACAGTGTTCTCAGACTCAATAAAGAGGAAAATAATGGAATGGCTGTGTTAGTGCATTGATCTTTCACATATTCACAAACAAGACAACCTTCAGTTTGAATGACTATATCCAGGAATCACAACCCTGATGATTTTAATGTCAATGCACAATAAGTCAACAAAAAAAGCCTTTATCGTGTAAAAGCTGATTCATCACTGCTGCAGTGAAGATGTGTCTGAAGTACAGTATGTGACCAGTCACTATGTCTTTATACTAAAGAATAGGAATGCCGGACATTGCCTCAGTTTCGTTAATAAAAAAAATCTACATTTATGGAAAATAATGCCCTTTATTTTGAAGTTTACTTTCCCTTTAAGACTCGAGCTGCTGTTACACTGCTTGGCCACCAATTGTCACTGTGTACCAAATTCAATTTCAATGCTAGCAAAACACAGTTACAGTACTTTGCCACCAGTGGCACTGTGTGCTATGCAACACATTGATTGTAAATGCATACTGATAAAAGGGTAAATAAATTATACTAATTATTATTGCATTCCTGTATACAGTATCCATTTAATGAAATGTTGTTTTTTTTTATTTACTTTAGATTACATGAATACATTACACATTAAAACCTGGTAGCAAGTATAGTAGACTTACATCACAAGCACTGAATTGCTTTTAAATAATATCATCTTTTTAATGCACCGGTATATAATATATACTTTAAATAGTTATTACTGTGATAATAATTGCATCCTTATAGTATGCTCTTGTAATTCACATTGATACTAATTAAGTTTGGAACTGATATTTCTCTCTCTACTGCATAACAATGTGATCCTTAAATTACATAGAATCAAAAGTTTAAATCATAAACGGTATACAATGTTTTTTTTTTTTTCATGCTGTAATTCCATCATTAGGATCTGATGGAGATTTATAATTTTAAAAAATGCAGCTTTACAATTATTTCTGGCAATTTGATAGTGGCTGTGGCAGAGCCCTCATTTAAAACGAGAGGAAGGGGTTGGGTCTGATCAGACACTTTGCAGGAGTGTATGGATACGTTTCAGACGCTGGGCATGCTGACGGATACACACATGGTTATATGGATCCCGGGTGTTGCATCAGCCAGACCAGGAATGTAAGCTGTTACTTACTATTAGGAAGCTTAGTTACAGTGCATTGGTCTAATAGCATTAAGGCAGAGATAATAGAAGCCCATGGCCTCTATTGTGCTGGGTTTGTGTTAGGCACACTGACAGTTTTTGAGAGACTCATTTAACAGGCTCTTTTGTACTAATAAACAATTGGCTTAAAATCCTCTAAGCTAGTTCAAACATACTGGGTTACATTCTTAAAGCCTACTAGAAATAAACAACCTTTCAGAAAAAATTGCTCAAAGTTGCATGAGGTAGTACTGCTGTCTCTTCAATCACTGTCTGTATAAATCTTGGGTTCTAACACTGATCTTTACATTGTCCCAGTGGGTTTCACCTTTACTACAAACAGGTGGCTGGCATTTGTGGCACCTACTGGCTAAGGGAACTTAATCCAGTTAATAAAACTATAACCATACATACAGATTATCACTGCCCTGTTCATTAAACCAATTACAGACTTCATTCTTAACTATAAAACACACAAGTATTTAACATTTGTAAAAACTAGTACAATTCAATAATTTAAATAATTTCTATACAAAAGATTGATTCAATTTGTATTACATTTTTTTAACTGGCTACTTTAATGTAGTCACTTCCCACACAATAGTTCACATGAAACACTGGATCAGCATCTATTTTATAATGCATAATGTTGTTTTTTTCAAACCCCATAGATTTCACCCAAAATAAAATAAATAAAATAAATAAAAATTGTGAACAAAGGTGATATGGTATCATTCAGTTAGTCAGGTATTTATCACCATCCTAGTTCTGCTTTTCACTCTTTTGAGGTAGTCATTCAAATGTATCTCCACGAATAGTACATACCATATTCTACTTGCAGATTCTGTCACTTTGTAACTAGGGCCCTAATCTTTACACAAAAATGTAAAAGGAAAAACTATAAGCACACACCTTAGGGACAATCTACCCTTAATGTGCCTTCTGATTGGTTGGTTGGTTGCTACTAGTTTTGTTATTTCCCCAAAACACAGTTCAAGGAACCCTCGATTCAAATTAGTGCTAAAGTGCGCAAAATTACACATTTGGACTGCCAGAAGCAAAATTCTTCTTTTTAAATATGTATTATTCTCACCTCCACGGCTATGCGTTACTTAAAGAAAGGCTATCACTGCTATCTGGTGTCAATAATTTGTAAATCAGATTCTTCAAATGCAGAATAAGGGTTCAATCCTCTGTACTGAGGCAACTCAGCTGGCTTGTCTGATTTCAGTCTTTTTTTGTTATCAACAACGGCATCACTGGGCAAGACATAGTTAAGCTTATTATGATAATATGCCCCAGCCCATACTAGAAAACAGTTCTACCACAGTGGCTGGTGTCTGTTTTCAAACTTCTATTCTGTAACCTAGCTGCACAAACCAGCGCACTGTGTATATCTCTACAAACGTAGATGTAAGTGTATACAGCATCCCTGAAGGTCTGAATGAAGCCATCAGCTATAAATACCCCAAGCATACAGGGGCTGCTGTGGATCAGGTGCAAATGTTGCTACCACAGTGACATGTGCGGCTTACTTAATGTTTTAAGAACATAAGAACATAAGAAAGTTTACAAACGAGAGGAGGCCATTCGGCCCATCTTGCTCGTTTGGTTGTTAGTAGCTTATTGATCCCAGAATCTCATCAAGCAGCTTCTTGAAGGATCCCAGGGTGTCAGCTTCAACAACATTACTGGGGAGTTGGTTCCAAACCTTCACAATTCTCTGTGTAAAAAAGTGCCTCCTATTTTCTGTTCTGAATGCCCCTTTATCTAATCTCCATTTGTGACCCCTGGGTCGACATTGTCAATATCTTTTAGAATATTGAATGCTTGAATCAGATCACCGCGTAGTCTTCTTTGTTCAAGACTGAACAGATTCAATTCTTTTTTCCCCAAAACCCTGAGTGCACCAGTACAGACGTATATACATTACTCATGAAAACTACACTGTGCTACAGTCAAGCACAGCTCATTTGAGCAATTCTTATGAAAATGTAGCACTCAAGTACTTTAATGCTACTCCAGTGAGAGGCAGAGTAAAACTTGTGGGTTATCGATTTTATAAAACAAACAACGTATGACAAAGATAGTTTGGGTAGCTAGGGGAGAATGATTGACATGTCTACCCCCAAAGAAATACTACTCCCCTTAAGTGTTTCCTGATTGTAGACAGAACATTGTCAAGTATTTAAGAGAATACATATTTTGTGAGCAATAGTGTTTATACTGTATATCACACTGTCTATTTCTAAATAGTGGTGTATCTCAATGCTGCAGCTCTTAAACTCTATATTAATCCAGCTGCGGCTTCCTCCTAGGGTTATTGATAGATCCACTTATTAATATTACTACACAAAATAAAATACAGTGAAATGAGAGCTGCAAAAAAAAAAAAAAAAATTAATACATTTTAGGGGGGTTGTATTGTTAAGATCATTAAAATAGACCCCAAAGTCTTTGTGTAGTTTCGTATTTCACAGGACATCTTGCCTGTCATACATCATTTAAACTGTTTGTCTTGTACATCAGTTTCTGAACACAGCCTAAAATTAAATAATAAAACCTTGACAGTTTCATAGCAGCCAAAAAAGGCTGTTCTACAGCCCGGAAGGGTGATCCAATTTCAACAGTATCACCCATCACATTCAAAACAAATGCATAAATCAATTGAGATATCCAGATCAATTCCATCTGACTACCCTTCAATACTTACCCTAGAGTGGTTAATACAGCTGCAGGAGAGGTAGATTCCATTTATTTTCCTGAACGTTTAAACATAAGGATTAAAAACATTACACCTGACATTTGGATCGTTTGCAACCTGCAAAGTATCTCTAGATTTCTAGATTTTGCAGAGGGGAGGGGAGAAAGCTGTGGAGGAGAATAATAGCTCAACAACACTTTAAAAACCAAAACCAATCCACTCAGAGAAAATGGTTCAATCCATTAAATTCCATCAGCTCCATTTGGCACTTGGTTTGCAAAAGTACAAAAGATTATTCATAGATTATTCATCGATTATACAACCACATTGATGTGTTATGTGAAGGCTCAAAAGCAATTGCCAGCTTTTACAAACAGTCCTACAAGGCAATATGGAAAAACATGACATTTAACCAGGGAATTGATTTAATTGAGAAAATGTTAAAAAAAAGAAATACTGTAAAATCTTCCTATCAGGCATTGGCAGGGTGGTTGGATTTTACAATAACTGTGTCAAAGTTATTATTAGCAGTTTCACCGCAGGTACTATGCAATATTGAAAATCTGCATCTTCCTGTTGGATGTCCATGTCTGTCACAATAGGCAGACAGCAGGTCCACTAAAGATCTTACAGTAGGTGCCACATTGTCACTTGTTTCT
Organism: Acipenser ruthenus; assembly: GCF_902713425.1. Classification (NCBI taxonomy): domain Eukaryota; kingdom Metazoa; phylum Chordata; class Actinopteri; order Acipenseriformes; family Acipenseridae; genus Acipenser; species Acipenser ruthenus. Next base: position 4,001,329 of record NC_081216.1, on the reverse strand, counting down.
TATTACAGTTACACAAACACTGTGTTGTGTTAATGTGACTATGAGTTCAGGAGCTGTTCCTCAGTGCTAATGTCCTGCCATAGAGATCTGTAATGTAGGCGAGATCAGCCAAAGTGTCTTTTTGTTAGTGAGCTCCAGCACCATCTAGTGCAGACAAATGGATTACCAGAAAAGCCATTGGCTGATCTAGACTGTATTATTATGTCTATGGCATGCAACTAAAACTGAAGAACAGCTCCTAAACACAGCTTTATAAAAAAAAAATGAAAACACAGTATTTGGAAAATTGGGATAAGAACAACTAAGAATGATTGCAAACATCCTATAAAGGTAAAGGAACAGTAATGACGTTACACTGTACACAAAATACCGTATTGTTATGGCAAATTTACCTTATTATAGACTTAATAAAACTGTACTTGTAGATTAATTCTAGTGTATATTTCCATATTATTAAAGGTACATCATTTTTTGTAAAGGATTTACACTAACTAAACAACTTTTACTGTAATTTAAGAAAATCTCTAGAGCAAAGTAAACACATTGCACAGTCAACCCATGGAGGTTTTACACCTCATTGACAGTGTTATGGCAGACCTGACTGAAAATGGTATGGTGCTGAATTCAAAGATTCAGTTGTTAAACCCCCTTGGATTTCAAAGATAGCATTCATTATCATTGCAAAGTACACCATTGTATTTGCTTGCGATTGTAAGTCGCCCTGGATAAGGGCGTCTGCTAAGAAATAAATAATAATAATAATAATAATAATAAGGAACATTTAACATCGTGCTTTATCATTTAAAAGCCATTTGACTTTTAAAATATTTAAGCAATGTAAAACTAAAAGAAACTCATCATACTCTTAGCATTTCTTTCCACACATGATCTGAATATTTAACACAACAAACTGGATTGGATTTCTGTCAGTGCAACAAGTATATTACATATCAACTCTGTGTTTAAATCCGCCAGCTACTCTGCCAATTATATATACCTAGTATTAGTCTACACTAAAATTTCCATCTTTGTCAGGCACAAAATGGTCTTTCTCTCCTTTCTACAGCAAACAACACATTGAACTTATTTCAATAAACTTGGGGCTCTTAACCTAATGAGCAATTTCTTCTTTCAAAAAAGTCAACAATCACGTGCAACCAAATAAATCAATATTCAAAATAAATAGTAGGGTCTTCAAATTCTTTAAAAAAGATGCATTTACAAGGCCTGATGTGTAAATGGTCTGTTTTTCCATTGTTATTTCCCTACAGTGAACCCACGGGTGAAGTATCCCATCTTTATCATTATACCATTATAGACCTACACATAAACAAAACAAAAAGTAAAAAGCCCACCTTCTTAAGGACTATTGTATTCAAGACACAGCCAACTCTGCAGAACCGGTAAATAAAGACCAAAGAAAAAGTAGCCGCTTGTGGGTTGTGGATATCAATGACTGTTTTGTCCTTGGTGAAGCAGCATGCAGTTCACCCCGATTTCAATACTTCAGTGTGACTCTTCTTGCAAAAAAAGTTGGACAGCTCTGCTGTCAACTGTACTGTATTTTAGAATGGCAGGCAGTTCCGTTAGTTAAGCAAGTTAAACAATAAATAATATAAGCAGTACAATTATATTGTGTCGGCTTCACTGTGGGGTTATTACAGTGAACTTGGTTTTGGTCCACGATGCACCATGATTTAAATACTACAGATGATCAGTTTAACTATTGAGAATTGCAAGACATATGCAGTAATAGTTTCAGAATAGCATTCAACCTACACTATTCTTTCTCTCCCATCCCTGTTGTTGACTTATGGCCAAGCAAATTCTCAAACATGAATGCACATAACCCCAACAGTATTGCTGACAGATTGCAAACAGGAAACCTTATAATATTGTAGCAAAAAACTAAATAAAAAGGTCCACTATCACTGTATATTTTTTTAATATACTGTGTTTTTAAACATAGGTGTAATTATTGTGATAAACAAACACATTTCGTCGATATACTGGCCAGTATGTTGCAATTCAAGTTTCAGAAAATGTAATAAGTCTAGTTCCTTGTGTGTCCCATGCATGATGCATTATTCCATTAGCAAGACATTCCAGCATTTCGGAGACACTGCAACGTGGACACATATGACGGATCAAATGTCTGTCAATTAAGTATCATTTCAGTTATAGAAATCCAACGCATCAATCCCAACACAGAAAGCGAGCCGAAAACGATGTACTACAGACTGGCATGCAATATCAAATAGGTTTAGCCAACATCATCATTTCCTCAATAATTAACCTTTTCAATATGTCACGTGGTAACCAAAAACAGCAGTGTGGAGTAGTGGTTAGAGCTCTGGATTCCAGACCAGAGGGTCGTGGGTTCAATACCCGGTGGGGGGCGCAGCTGCTGTACCCTTGCGCAAGGTACTTTACCTAGATTGCTCCAGATAAAATTCGTCATTTAGTGTTTTGGTGGGGGGGGAAAAAAACTTACCAAAAAAGCAACATTTGTGCCATTGACAACTAGCTTTAAAAAAATTTTAAAAAAAAATAAAACATAGATAGGTATACCAATAATATTACTGTTTTTTAACCACAGATATTTTGACCAGTAAAGCTTTTCAGCCTTCAAAGTTAACAATAACATTTCAAAAACACAAGCATTGACACGCATCATTCCACACAAAGAAAAATAAAACTTGTTGTTGTTTTTACCTTGCACAAGCAAACTTTAAATTTCCACACAACCAAGTTATAGTCTTGAGACTTTCACTCTTCCTTCAAGCCTTGACTTTACTAAGGAGAGTTTATCGGAGCAGTCCCCGCCAGTCCCTTCTCCAGGACAGCTGTTGCTGACGCAAGGGTGTCTTGAGTGAAACCTGAGAATTACTTCAGGTAGAATCATCACTTCGTTCAAACTTTCTGACACTTACGATCTGCCACGGCTGGAGCGGCAGCCAGGCAGCAGAGACCGTTCTAATTAGATATTAACTTGCCAGCTAGGATAGCACAGGGGGTATCGTGATGAGTGATACAGTAACGGTACCAACTTTGGAGAGGTCGTTTGACTTAACGTGAAGTTACTTCATCAATGTATTTTTTTCTTTTTTAAGTTACAGCAGAAGTAGGCTGGGGGGGGGGGGGGAGCATTACAAATGTAAAAACGACTGTATTATACTGTAACGTATAGTTAATTTACTGCAGTATGTCATTTTGAACGGGCTGTATTTTTTTAGACCTAACTTTTTTAAATAATTAAGGATAACTTCATTACGTTAGTGAGTTTCCCTATCCTAACAACAATAAAATACATAGGACTGTCTATGACTTCTTAAAACAGTCACTTTTCGCGTCCGTGCTACGTTCTTATGCTGGCTAAAACTTCAGTTCTCCTGGCATTGGGCTCGTGAAGTCGCAATGCATGAGACCCGTGCTTTGGCAATGGTTAAGGTTTCTCATGTGATTTGATGTTGAAGGCAGCCTTCCCATTTTGGCGGTTTGCCTTAAAGACATAACCTGTTGTGGTATTTTAGTCAAATACGTTTTACCTTTGAAATTAAATTCGAACGCTGGCAAACAGACTACGTGTTGAAAATATGTTTCATGAAAAACACATCCAGTTCAGTTACCAGAGCAGAGGTGTTTCAAAACATTAGTAGTAGTAGTAGCAGTAGTAATAGTAGTCGTAGTAGCCCTGCTACTGCAGTGGAATTCAACGTTTAAGCAGTCATATAAGCTGTATAGCACAGGACAGTATAACTACGTGCAAAATCGCTTGTATCGCTTTAAAAAAACAGCAGAACATTCATATAAGTATTGATAACATGTTATAACTGTAGAACTGTGAAAATGATGTTGTTTAATATATGTCATTGCAGTTAATGGCTGGGTCACAGTTGGTGTTATTGCGAAATCGCAATATTAATATTATCATTTCTCAATGAAGGGCTGTCTATCTTTACCAAACTTCTCAAGGATTTTTGTATTACAATAAATTCGTGTTGTGAGGTGCAGCAGTGCTACATAATACAAAGAATAAAGAAAAAGTTATTGGGTAGTTCAATGGACATGGGCCCTCGCTTGCTGCAGCGGTGGACTAAATAATTACTATGTATGCATTACAGAGTTCATATGTCTTAATAACCTCCCTTATAAGCCCTGTGTGAAATATAGTGCTAAGGATTTGAAACATACTGTATCCATTTTCACTTCTCTACAATAGGCTGCCTGTGCAGAAAATTGGTACCACCCTTTTGAATCATTATCAGGTCACAGCATCACTTGCACTGGCAACACAATGGGTTTGGAACAAATATAGCTCAATGGCATAGCTAATGTTCAATGGTACAGCAATGGATTGTCAGGGTGTATTTGTTCATTCCATGATTGGTACAGTGTGTCAAAAAGCATACGTGAAGCACTGTGATGCCATTTTACCAACTGCTGGTAACCCATTGCAGTTGTCCTTACTGTATACCTTACTCCTTTGTATAGGACCATTGCATTTCCATCGTGAATGATCTGACTCAGTAGTATTTTAATAAAAAAAACAAAAATATTATCTCATGTAGGTTTTTGTTATTATTATTATTATTATTATTATTATTATTATTATTATTATTATTATTATTATTATTATTATTATTAGTATTATTATTAATTACAATAAGTACAATTATTAAAAAAAAAAAAAAAAAACGTTAGAGAAATCCAAATTCATAAAAAAAAAAAAATTAAAAAAAATACAGAACCCATCTCACAGTGAGTGTCTCATTGGCTCTGACGCTCCCGCAGGTTATGAGGACAAAATCGGTAGGGACCTTAGCCTGCTGGTCAGAGCTCATGCAGACACGTGCAAGGCTGGTCTTTGTCCTCCAGGGGCTAGTATCAGAGAACGATCACTTAACCTGTTCTCCTGAGCTGATTTGGGGAGTTCCTGAGGTGATTGCCTAAAACATTCAGTTCTTTACCACTTTGCTTGTTTTGTTATAAGAACAGCAGTTCCATAATTCCACGGGACGTCTTGCTTTTTGTTTCTCTGCATGTTTCTGTGGTAAACGTAGGCCCTACCGCTAGCTGCAATGAGCCCTGCTGATACAGATTAAGCAGCTGAGGAGAAACTGAATACAGCAGCAGATTCCGGACGCTGATAATGTTGCCATATTTTGACATAATGAGCAGACATTTTCTTGGAAGGCAGAAGTATCATTGCACACTCCCTGAGTCAATCTCTTCCTACACCAAACTGCTGCTCAGGAATCTCTGTCACACTTTAGTTCAGGCTCAAACACCTCCAGATATGTTTATTGAAGGTAATTACCCTTATTAGCAGTGGTACTGTTTATCACAGTGCAATTATAGTGACACATTTAGATCTAACATGTTACAACCATGATGTAATCAAATATTGGAAGAAGGCTTGGGTGAACAGAGCATTCAATTCAAACAACTTGAGATTTAAAAACATTTTATAACCAGAAGCTTTGACTTGCTTGTTTGGTGTATGGTCTCGCTTTTGCACTCTGATACCTCAAAGCTTGCATTTTCAATGTATTTTTAATTAATTTTTTATTTAACCTTTATTTTAACCAGGACAGTCCCGTTAAGATTAAAATCTCTTTTACCAGGTCAAGAAGGTGGCATATAATCCAAAAAAGCACACAAATTCAAATGAGCACAACCAATACAAACAATTTAATCAGACAAAAACAGGTCTCGGCTACGTAGATTTAAATCCTTTGTTTGAACTCCTTTAAAGGGATCAAGACAGTAAATTTCAGTTCTTCCTGAAGTTTATTCAAAGACCAAGGAGCTAGAAAATTGAAAGCCTAGCAAGTGAAAAACAGAGAACAGTCTGACATCTAAAAGTAATTAACAATGTGTTCAGATAATCTGAGGTTTTGCTAATGATAGCCTTATAAATAATTATGTACCAATTATGCATAATTGAATTTCTCAGCCGGCATTGAAATATATAGGCAGTTTGACTGGAACCCCCCCCCCCCCCAAAAAAAACATGGTTTAAATTTTCCTTGAAAAGATTGAAAGGAATTTGAAGATAATCGACTGGCTCAATCTGGGCTTGATTATTATGCATTCCTCACCTGCAAGTGTATTATCACCTGCCTGAAAATGTTCTTTGAACTCTGATTGGCTGAACCACATTCCAAGCAGTGCTGTGATTGGAACTCATCACTATCATTGTGTTAAAGTTCTTTAATGGGACATTTTACAAATGTTGTGAGACTCTTCAAGGTGTGCGTTGTTGTGAAATAATCTCAGTGAAACATCTAAAAAGTAGTGCAATTCCAGTCCTATGTTTATCAGTGGTAGTCTGACATAACCAACTGACATGCCGAAAGCGTTTCATGAAATCCTATGATAAATGTTAGTGAAACATGTGTGCTGCTTTGTAACAAGAGTACAAAATATAAACGAGAATATAAATCTGATTATATTACGAATAGCGTAAACATTCAGAGTGGTTTTAATTGCAAGAACTGAGATATTGTGTGTGTGTTTTTTGTTGTTTTTTGTTTTTTTTTTATCTACAGGTCTCGTCTAAAGATGCTTGGACCTGTGCTGCTCTTCAGTTCTAGTTGCTTGCCATAGGCATACAGTATGTAATGTCGAATAGATCAGCTTTATATTAGTAAGGGCTTCTAGTGCAGAGCTTTGTATTGCAAGGATTACAGCAGGCTATTGGTATCCAAATGAACCATTCACTAGATCTCATATAAATTCAATACTAGGGAATTGCGTGCTAGTATATTTATAATGCTATTGCATGAATTACACTTACAGTATAAAAAAGTTGTGTGTGAATAACCCGTTTAGGTTTTGGTATTGTGGCTGCCCTTTAAATTCTTCTGTATATTTGAGAGGCTGATTTGTAACAAAGAATACTTTACACAGAATGTAATCATGAACCTTGGGTTAATGAATAGATCAAAGACAGACGTTCTGTAACAGTGGTTTATTAATTGAGGTTTCTTGCACAGCAATGTAGTCATTTGATTAGCTGTGCTCTGGTCCATTTTAATAACTTGAGACAAACACAAATCCCAGAGCAACTAAATGAAAAAACTCCACGAAGATCCCTGTGGCTGACTTGGAATTGGGAATAGTATGAGTTTGCAAGTGATTGAATATCTTCTTAGAAAACATACATGGATTATTCACGGATTACAGATTTGATTGAAGTGAGACCTAAATCTGTTTGGCAGAAGTAGCAAGTATCTTAAATTACAATACAAGGGGAAAGAGAATATAATGGATATATCACTAGCACCCTCTAGTGTTAATATGGAAATATTCAGTATATATACTATGCTGGACAAAGAGAAATACTGTAGGGTACGGGACACACCCAGTAATGTACAGGACTGGCATTAAGTCACTTGGCTAATGGTACATCCTTACATTCTGTGCCTTAGGTAGAGTGGTACATTTTGGGCATGGCACATAATAAGCCACTGGAATTACAATAAAGGAAAAATTGCCCTAAAGAGTGCTGTTGATGCCTATATATGCATGTCACCTGGTTAATATACTTTAGGCAGCTCTAAAGCTGTGTGTTTGAGGCCACGGCTAATTCCTTCAGGGTTCTGCTTGGTCCCATCTGGTGCCTGACCAGTAGGGGTCTCTGTGGCGTGGTAATGCAAACCATCCCAGAGGAACTCCCTATCGACAACTCAGAGCGGCCAGGATTTGAGCCTGCAAGCTCCTGCAGAGTTTTAGGAGTTGTCAACAGCTTACAAAGGTGATAAAAGATATGACATAGATCATAGCAAAATATAAATGAATACATATGAATAATAAAACAAACAAAAGACGCAATTATTAAATAGACGGAACTGGGTACATTTTGCATGTTTTTATTTCATAAACTGGATGTACTTTATATTATGTGATTATAACGATGTTAAAGGTAATCATTTATTTTTATTCTGATTTTTATTTTTTAATTACAATAGATTTAACATAACTTGAAAGAAATCTATTGAGAATAATGAGCTGTCATATACCTTTTTCTGTATATTAATCAATTAAACCAGCCACTGTACGACATTTCATAGATTTTTATTTTTTTCTAAGTAGCTATCTTGAACATATAATTCCATTTAATCCATTAAGCTTTTCAAATATAGCTGAACATAATTAAATCACTCACCATGCTAAACGCGGTAAACAGGAGTAAAACCCAAATTAAAACACTTCCAGGTTTTTTCATGTTCATCCTCGTGTAAGTCTTTCTTTTCTGCACGCTTTCCAGTTCTCTGCACTTTGCATTGATGCTCAGATACTGCAGCTATGTTCCATTGCCGTGCAGGTGAGTAGAAGTCACCTCCTGGCACTGCCCCAGGGCCCTTCAAAAGATGAAGCGATAATTACACTGGATTATCACTGGTGTGCTTCTGTTTTACTTTACTCTGAAGCATTAAGAAAAAAAAAAAACATGTATAGTAATTTATTTTGCATTGCCTCATTAAGATACAATTAAGAGCATCACGCACGGGTGGTAGTTCATGCTAAGCGTTCCCAAAAGCTGTTTCCTCTATCAATTTAGTAGCATTCAAATGTATCTGAATTTTAGTACTGGGTGGAAACCATCAGTTCTGAACCCAATCTAGCATTACTGGACTGAATGGGATGACTATTTGAAGGCATGCATTTAATACTAGCAACAATACAGACAAATATCTGAATAACCCCGTATCTTAAATAACAAGTGCATCAGCACTGTGCAAATCTTTTTTTTTTTTTCTTAGCTGACACCCTTATCCAGGGCAACTTACAATTGTTACAAGATATCACATTATTTTTACATACAATTACATTATTTTTTACACATTATCTTTACATACAATTACCCATTTATACAGTTGGGTTTTTACTGGAGCAATCTAGGTAAAGTACCTTGCTCAAGGGTACAGCAGCAGTGTCCCCAACCTGGGATTGAACCCAGGACTCTCCTGTCAAGAGTCCAAAAATTAAGAAATGTGAGTTGCTAAGCAACAAATGTACTTGCTTTGATAAAAGACTAAGCAGTTTCAAATGACATTTTCTTTTTAAATGATTATTGCCCCCTGGCCTTCTATGATGTTTGCTGTCCTTCTGCACGCGTCTCATTGCAATTACTCAAATATTGTGCTTTTGTATTTTTGATAAGTCTGTATCAAGGGGCTTGACCATAAGTTCAAGAACTGCTCATCAGTTTTAATTGCATTCTATATATAAATGCAGTCTAGATCAGCCACAGTGTATGTTAGTAAGCCCCAGAATCATTTGTAAAACAAGGACCACTGCAATGTTTTTTTTTTATTATTTTTATTATTATTTTAAAGCATTTTATCCCAGCGCAAAGTTATCAAAAGCATTCCCCCCAAGAAGGCAAATATAAGTTCACCGAAGTTGTTTCTTATTAGTTTTGTAATATTTACAGCAGTTTCATTCTTTTCAGAAACCACTTTCAGGTTCCAATTTTGAATATTGGTAAGTAAAAGAAAAGCTTTGAAAACTGAAGTCTAAATGCATTTAAACTGCAATTGCTCTCTAGCACTACAACAACCTTGCCCCCATGTGGTAGTAATCTAGAATAGCTACCCAATAATGACAGTTCTGTCTCCATTGCTTGATAGATCTAGGGTGGGTTCAGGTCAGAAACAATATGAGGCGGTTGTGGGGTGTTGTGAATGGCCAATGTGACATCAAAGTCCCAGAGCCAGATCAACAGTCCCATATTTATAGAGAGAGAGAGAGAGTTGGTAGCGGGTGCAGTATGAAGACTTCCATTGCTAGGTTGTATTGATGAAGGCAATAAAAAAAAGTTCTGGTGCCAAACTGCAACTTTGACCCAAATATTGATGGAATAATAGTTTCTGTCGTTCCCAGAACAATTCTAATCTGCCAAAAACATTTACATGCATTGCTTGCATATGGTGACATTATCAGCTTGAAGCATATGGAAGAAGGTGAAAATCTTATGACACCAGTGTATTTTTTCTAACATTTTGTTCTACATTCCAACAATTGTACAGATTTTAGGGTTTTTTGTCCTCTAGGGGACAGTAGGATGTAGGTTATCCTCTACATCCTTCGCCTCGATAGACCAAACCTGCCCCCAGATGTGAGCCAGCGAAGGATCATTCTTTTGTTTCAATGCTAGGTTCACATCTCAGTCCCAGAATTTCATGATATCGAGCGGAGCTAAAGTAGCTTCAGCACTGGGGGCCTCAGTAACCTGCCCCCGCAGGTCACACTGAGTCCCAATCCCCTTTCCCTTACATTTGACAGACTTTGAAGTTTCCCCCAACAAACCCCAGCCTTGTTTCATTGACATTCCTTACCACTTCGATCTCTTTTTGGTTTTTTTTTATACTGTACCACTGTGCTGTACTGAAATTACTATTACTAGGCTATAATTAAATTACTATTGTACTGTGCAATACTGTGCAATAATGGTTTATTACAAATAAAAGAAAACAAAAACTCTCAAAAAGAGATTTTTCATGAAAAATTGTGTTCAGAACTTTGTTTATTAATTTATTAATAATGTGACTCTCATTAATCAGTTTTGTCCTGATCGCTGCATTTACTTCCTTTGCCTTGCATGCAAAAGAACATAAAAGTATAACTTACAACAATTATTACTGTGTGCTCAGCTGTCTGTTAAAGACCCTATTGGCACAGCCGGTTAGCGAATACGGTGATCAGGCGATCAGCGTGCATGTGCCAAGACAACAAAGCCTGTAAGTAAAGGTATAAACCACGACAGGCCGTGCAGTTCCCATTATATATACCTGTGAGGGCAATTTAACCACCCCAGAAGTGGTATATATCATTGTAACCGCACAGCCCGAAGTGGATTATACCATTTATAACACGGCTACCTGTCATTTGGGGGATGAAAAATAATTAAAACACATTTTAAATTAAGACAAAACCATTATGTATACAAGCTGTTTGTGATGGTGGTCCACTATGAAAGGCGCTATATAAAATAAAGATTGATTGGTTGATCTGCAGTGTAATGTAGTCCCAATTTGAATTCAATTTAATTTATTGTTCGCTTTTTAAAAATAAATTGCACATTTCCGTTTATTGTGAATTTCTGTATCGAAAGTGGCATCTCACTAGAAACTAGAGGACTGAGCGCACGCTGATGATGGGCGGAGTTTCAAATGACACGAGGAAGTAAGGGGAAAAGCTGTTCTCACGTCCAAGTTGTGCCAGATTAAGGCACCAATCCGATCGTGGTGTCAGGGGACAGTGCCTCGATTCCCTGCAGACACTTCAAGTCCAGGCTGGTAATTCGGAGGGTGGTGTCTGGCCTTGTCTTTACCTGCTTTTTCTAAAAGTTTTCATGACTGATGTTCTTGTTGGTTTTAAACTCGCTGTCAGCAGAGATGTTAAAACTTCTAAAATTAAAATATCTATTTAGTCCAGCTCAGTGTTATAAAACTGGAGATTGAATACTGGTCCCCAGTTGAACTTCTTGCACTGGCATAAAATTCCCTTATGTTGTTGAGATTTTGTTTTACTTATATCCTTAAAATGAATGTCCATATTTTTTTTCTTTAAGCCAGTCTAAGTACATTAACAGCCCATGCTGTAGTTTATTTTAGTGTTTTTTCAATCTTTGTTTTCTTCTATTTCATTTAGCTGTTCCTCATCTACTGTTATGTGTCTACTCTTGACAGTTGCTGGTGCACTTATTTTATTTGTATTTTTTTCAGGTGGTCTGCTGTCTGCACTCAGAAAGTTGGTGTTGTACCAGTTATCTGGAGTTTCATCCCCAAATATATTAAAGGAAAGAGGTAGAATGACTCATTTTTGGCAGTGGTTTTGTAACTAATAACAAATAAAATGGCAGTTTGTCATGGAATTTAACTGTCCGCCAGGAAGCAGAACCAAGTAGCAAGAAGGCATTGAAAACTAAAGGTCAATAGCTGAAATAGGCCAACAGAGGGCAGACCATACCTTTTATTTATATATATATATATATACAGACGTGCTCAAATTTGTTGGTACCCCTCCACAAAAAACGAAGAATGCACAATTTTCTCTGAAATAACTTGAAACTGACAAAAGTAATTGGCATCCACCATTGTTTATTCCATATTTAATAGAAATCAGACTTTGCTTTTGATTTTTTATTCAACATAATATTGTAAATAATAAAACAAATGAAAATGGCATGGACAAAAATGATGGGACCCCTAACCTAATATTTTGTTGCACAACCTTTAGAGGCAATCACTGCAATCAAACGTTTTCTGTAGCTCTCAATGAGACTTCTGCACCTGTTAACAGGTAGTTTGGCCCACTCTTCCTGAGCAAACTGCTCCAGCTGTCTCAGGTTTGATGGGTGCCTTCTCCAGACTGCAAGTTTCAGCTCTTTCCATAGATGTTCGATAGGATTCAGATCAGGACTCATAGAAGGCCACTTCAGAATAGTCCAATGTTTTGTTCTTATCCATTCTTGGGTGCTTTTAGCTGTGTGTTTTGGGTCATTATCCTGTTGGAGGACCCATGACCTGCGACTGAGACAGAGCTTTCTGACACTGGGCAGTACGTTTCGCTCCAGAATGCCTTGATAGTCTTGAGATTTCATTGTGCCCTGCACAGATTCAAGGCACCCTGTGCCAGGCGCAGCAAAGCAGCCCCAAAACATAACCAAGCCTCCTCCATGTTTCACTGTAGGTATGGTGTTCTTTTCTTTGAAAGCTTCATTTTTTCATCTGTGAACATAGAGCTGATGTGACTTGCCAAAAAGCTCCAGTTTTGACTCATCTGTCCAAAGGATATTCTCCCAGAAGGATTGTGGCTTGTCAATATGCATTTTAGCAAATTCCAGTCTGGCTTTTTTATATTTTTCTGTCAAAAGTGGAGTCCTCCTGGGTCTTCTTCCATGGAGCCCACTTTCGCTCAAAAAGCGACGGATGGTGCAATCAGAAACTGACGTACCTTCACCTTGGAGTTCAGCTTGTATCTTTTTGGCAGTTATCCTTGGTTCTTTTTCTACCATTCGCACTATCCTTCTGTTCAATCTGGGGTCGATTTTCCTCTTGCGGCCGCGCCCAGGGAGGTTGGCTACAGTTCCATGAACCTTAAACTTCTTAATAATATTTGCAACTGTTGTCACAGGAACATGAAGCTGCTTGGAGATGGTCTTGTAGCCTTTACCTTTACCATGCTTGTCTATTATTTTCTTTCTGATCTCCTCAGACAACTCTCTTCTTTGCTTTCTTTGGTCCATGTTCAGTGTGGTGCACACAATGATACCAAACAGCACAGTGACTACTTTTCTCCATTTAAATAGGCTGAATGACTGATTACAAGATTGGAGACATGTGTGATACTAATTAAAGAAACTAATTAGTTTGAAATATCACTATAATCCAATTATTTATTATCTTTTCTAAGGGGTACCAACAAATGTGTCCAGGCCATTTTAGAATATCTTTGTAGAATAAGCAATAATTCATCTCTTTTCACAGCTTCTTTGCTTTATTCTATGACATACCAAAGGCATGCAAGTATACATGATAAAATAGCTTTTAATTTCATCACTTTTCAGGAGGAATGAAGCATTATTTCAATGATCTGTAAGGGTACCAACAAATTTGAGCACGTCTGTATATATATATATATATATATATATATATATATATATATATATAAAGAAGGGTTTTGCAAGGAATGCATAGATCACAAAATAATTTGCAAGATTTTTTTTTTTTTTCAATGACAGCAAGAATTATGCAAGCTTTGTGCAAGGGCTGCATGGAATCAGTCCTTATCGTTGTATCATACTTGCATGGGCTTTGTTTTACACTTAAATGAATGGTCTTGCATGTCTTGCTTGATGCTAGCAAGATCCCTTTGTTCTTTTTGGTCACATAATGCCAGGTGGAATCTTATACAGAAATATGATATTACAGAAAAAAAAGGTAAGTGTGACACATACAAAATAAATAACATTTAAACTGAAGTTAGACTGCATTTGAAAATACTGAAATATTGTTTTCTACTGATGCTATATATCAAGATATGATATGATAGAAGATATGATAGAAGTCTTCCATGATTAGCATTGTCTCCTCAGTGCAAATCGGTCCTAGCCTGCCTCTGAATGCCTACCCTGTGTGACAGTGGCATCTGTTTGCCTTGACTTTTCAGGAGTGCACTGTGATTTCAGTCAGGACACTGACTGCCTGCACAGCATAATGCACATCCACTCCACTGTGCTGTTCAACAGTGTGATCTGTGTGGATTTTAACTTCACATCATTATTAGAAAATAATGAGGTACCATTTTAAAACACTACTTACAAGCCCCTTTTGACTTGTTTATTTCAGGGAATAAACTTCCAAATCCAAGTACATTAATTACATTGCAGTTACACTGTACTAAAATGTTTGTTACATTTAACATGTAAATGCATGGGCAGCAGTGTGGAGTAGTGGTTAGGGCTCTGGGCTCTTAAGCAGAGGGTCGTGGGTTCAATCCCCGGTAGGGGACACTGCTGTTGTACCTTTGAGCAAGGTACTTTACTTAGATTGCTCCAGTAAAAACCCAACTGTATAAATGGGTAATTGTATGTAAAAATAATGTGATATCTTGTAACAATTGTAAGTCGCCCTGGATAAGGGCGTCTGCTAAGAAATAAATAATAATAATGTTGTTAATGTATGGAGTTCAATAATCACAATCACAGTGCTGCACTCGTGTACTACATGTTAGTGAAAGATACAGTGTAACTTAGTTAGTGTTAGGTAGTGATTTTCAAGTGTATCCATTTTTGGGTTTAGTAACTTTAGTGGGTGTGTTTTGCCTTTCCTCTGGAAATACTAATTATTATTTGGAGTGAGGAGCTTTGAGAACGATGTGTAAACTATTAAAAATGACAGGTAGACAAAGCAGTATTGTTGTTGATAATTAGTATCAAGCCTCTGTATCCCAGATTACAACATGTACGCCATTCAAAACGCTAAACGTCACAGAAGATCTAATGAGTCCTTGTGCAGTCAGAAGATGACAGCTGCATTGGGGACATCTGAAAGACGTCAATCCGTAGGCACTCAACACCAGCAATAAACACAAAGACTAGCAAGCACACCCCCTTCTTATAAAGTGCCCTACATACTATAACTTACTGAACTAGTGTTGTGGACTAATCCCAAACTAAAGATCAAAAAGTTCAAATATAAAATTGCATTTTCCCAAATTAATCAGCCACGGGAGACACATTTGCTCACAAGTGTGTGGTACATATTGCATGTGTCCTTGGGTGTATCCTAGCTTTTTTTTCTCCCCCAGGCACCTGTGGAGCATCCATTCTCAGTCTGTGTAATCTGTATTCTCAGTGCCCAGAAGACTTCCTAGAAACTGAAATGAAATATTGAAAGGGACTGCAGGAATAAAATCACTAGATCCTGTGAAGCAGTGGCATTCCATTTTTTTTTTTTTTTATCCAAAGTTTAACCTTTAAAAGTGTTCTAAAATTATCTGCCATGACAGGCTAGGACAGAGTTGTCATTCAAAGTATTCAGCAGATCTCCACTCTCTTCTCCCCCCTCCTCTCCCTCTCCCTCTCCCTCTCCCTCTCCCTCTCCCTCCCCAGCATAGTCTCAGTTTTCTTGTGATTGTCCTACAACGAAAGGTCAAACAAACTTAGTACATGGCTGCAGGTCAGACACAGCGCATCAAGACCACCCATCTGTTCAAGGTGTCCATTTACAAGCTTGTTTTCCATGTTGTAAGCCATAGCCTATACAAGGTCATTGTCTCAGATTAATGACACTGTCCAATTTACAATTTCTAGGCCAACAAAGAAACATATGTAGCACATGCTTTTTCCCCAGAAATGAGCTGGCCATGATACGGTCTATTTCATATATATATATATATATATATATATATATATATATATATATATATATATATATATAAATGGCTACCCTGATGTATTCTGTTATATTTCAGGTGGGCTAGATCTGGTAGTAGGTGATCAGTTGGCAGGTGCTTCCTAATATTTCGTGTGGTGGCACACGACAGACACTACTTATCAAATACACTTGGAAGCTGTTTGTAATGTTAAAATCTAATACAAGGGTTGGGATTAGTTTGGATTTGCTTTTCTTGAGTTCACCACTTACTATGAAAGGCTTATCTTGTGCTTGCCTGTTGTATCTTGTGTCCAGTAGTTCATTTATCTGTACACAAGATATAACGCAGTAAGAGCCAGTTAAAAAGTGGTAATGCTTCATTTTAAAATCCCATTATTAACAATGTCATTTCTGAACTACTGAAGGTTGACCCATCCACATGTCCTTAAACACAATCCAAACTTACTGTTTGCAACTTCATACATAAATTGTGATTTTTTTTCTCCCACCTAAACAAAAACAGTTCATATATACATTTAAATAAATCTGGAAAAAACATAGCACAAGACATAGACAAACAGGACAGAAGTTCATGGGTACATATACATATGCTACAAACTGGTGATTAATTAATTATAGATATTACTCAACAGCTCAGTTTCAGCCTCCAAAATGTAATTATCCAGTGGAGAAAAATAAAAAGGTTTCCATGGCAGTTCTATAACAGCAGCTGTGTAAATCTGCGTGAGGCTGCAGGAGGTGTACTCTTGGCCAGAATAATCCCTAACAGAACAACAGGTCCCCAGCTGTCTATGTGCATTAGTTATTTATTCCTTTATCATGCAAGGAATGGTCTGTCTCAAATGAGAACGTCTGTCACTGGGTGAAACGGAGACTGAGAATGTGCTGGAAAAGACTAGAAAGTTTCCTAACACAAACCCATTAGTGCAGTAAGACTTCAATAAGAGGAAGAGCAAGATCCAAATTAACCCAAAGACAATGACTACGCAGGTTAGCTAGTGGAAGTGTGTTTATTTCACCACTCTGCGCATTAGGGCTTTTACTAGGTGAGTCATTGCAAACCTATATTTACAGGGCCAACAGGATTGAGTTTGCACTCCTTTTGGTTAGGGAGGGAAATCGTCTTGGTATAGTCCACTCTCCAACGCTCCCAAATGGTCAGGCACCCAGCGAGTCTAGGAATACAAACATGGGCCGGAAAAGGGCCAACTTTGGACACCCTTGAAATAGATTCCAATAAACTTGTTTCACATGAGACAAAATCAAGCAATTACTTCATTACACTGACACAAACATGTACGTACATATACAGTATATATAAACAGCTTAGTTCAGCTTCCAAAATATGAAATGACAATGCAGCAGAGAAGTAAAAAGGTTTGCATTCTTATAACAGCAGCTGTATAAAACTGTGTGAAACCCCATTTTGAAAATCCTAAAGTGTCCCAGTGGTAAAAAGATGGGTACTGAAATTCTAACAAGTCCCTTCTAAACCACATGGCCAGAACTAAATAATGTGATCCTGCATTCCTCATTAGCAGCTGAAGCTACTCTGAAGGGACAGTGATTAAAACCATCAGATTAAAATCCTTCCTGATGCCAGCTATTAGTTCTGGTCCCTAAATTAAAACCTCCTAAAAAAATGCTTGATTAAAAAAAAGAAACACTTTTTCGGTAGCAAGTAGAATAATTTTCTTTTAAGTGGGGATAGAGTTTCAAAAAAGAATGCCTATAAAATGATGATCAGTCCCTGGGCATTGTCCATTTTCTAATTTAACCATTACCTGTTGTGTATCTTTGAAAACTGTTTTTTAAACATTCAAACTTTATAAAAAATCACTTGGGCAGGCTGGTCGAGCTGCTAATGCGTGTGTATTTCAGTGGCCTGTCAAGTTGGAGGTGAGAGGAGTTGATGATAATAGACAATTGTCAAGTGGGGGGGGGACTGTGTTTAGACATTTTTCCTTTTATAGTATGTAGTGTTTGCTGCTCCAGTTGGTCAGCCCCTTCTTGTGTCAGAGATGGGTGGGTATAAGAGCTAAAGGAATGGGCTCAGTTCTTTGTCCCTTGTAGCTTTCTTTATCAAGACCTTTTCCTACCACTCTCCTTGGAAGAAATCCAGCACCATGGCCCCCAAGAAGCCTGAACCCAAGAAGGAGGAACCCAAGCCGGCCCCTCCCCCGGTACCAGTGGCACCCAAGGAGCCCGAGTTTGACCCAAAGAGCATCACTGTAAGTTTGACTGAGATACATCGGTTTTACATATATTTTAACCAATACCTTAATGAAGAGACTGAAGGGGGCAGATTCAATCTTTTGTGAGACTTGAGCTAGAGTAGCTGTCTCATATACCTAATATACAGCTACTTTTTCTTTACTAACTACAGGTATATACAAACCCTTTTTGAAGGATTGCATTGCTCCAGGACAAATTCTGCATCCTTTTTTTCACAAAGCAAAAATAAACATTTAATAACGCTTTAGTTACATAATTGTGTTGCTCATATACCGAGATCCTACTGAGCTACTGCAAGATGTGCTCCTAACTTTGTTTGTTTCAAACATAAGGTTTTTAGAGGTGAATTGTTTTCCATTGCCTGGGTAAAACATTAGGCTTTTGCATTAGTGAAGCTTATAGACAGAAAGTTATTTCAGAATTATAATTGGTGATTTTTTTAACAATCTAAAAAGCAATGAGAAACTGTACTTATCTGAGAATTTGGATTTACTGGTATTGCTTATGACAACTGCTTATTACAGTGGCACTTACGGGTGCTATAGAAAATGCAGTACAGGTACACCTTCTTGTATTTTTGTTTTGAAAGATATATTTATATGGCAATGTTGCATTTAATGCTTATACTGGCATTTTTTATGCCCTGTTCTTACTTTATGGGCCCTGAGAGGCATGCAAATAATTTAACAACATAAAATTTGCAAGAAACTAATCAGGCCAATACATTGACATGCTCAATCTCCTAATTTAGAGAGATAAATTAGGATGGATGAATGACAACCCTTTAAACTCTGAGCTGGAAAGTCAGCAATAAACCATAGTTTAATTTGAAGTTTTAACGTTGTACGTAGATCAAATGTCCTTCTCCGGTCCCTGAATGCAGCTTTACATGTTGATGTTGGAGAATTCCCTCCTTATTGTTCTAAATTAGCTGCAGTCTCCGGGAGATAAGGTTTCATATGAATCCAGCGCTGGGAGTGTGTTATTATTAGAAGTGTGTTATCAAGGAAGTGCGATGCCTAGCCCTGACCTTGACCGCATGTTTTGAAATAACTTACCCCCGCTCTGGATTCTCAGAAACCTGACACCAGCACCTCAAACTATTCTTCTTTTTGTTTTTGGCTGAAGAATAACGAAACCCAGCTGTCCTGTTCATACATCAGCTGGACTGGATACTTAAAACATTACATCATAAATTAAGAAGCGAGGAGCCTTACTTTGAAGCCATTCATTTAAAGACTGTGTTGAAGTGTATGGTGTAATCACCATTGTTAATGGATTTAGCTTGTATTATTATTTATTCCTTAGCAGACACCCTTATCCAGGGCGACTTACAATTGTTACAAGATATCACATTATTTTACATACAATTACCCATTTATACAGTTGGGTTTTTACTGGAGCAATCTCGGTAAAGTACCTTGCTCAAGGGTACAGCAGTAGTGCCCCCCACCTGGGATTAAACCCATGACCCTCTGGTCAAGAGTCCAGAGCCCTAACCACTACTCCACACTTGTAGAGTCTTAGTGTTGATGTTAAGGATGAGCTTTTGTGTGGTATCCTCAGTCTTCAGCCCAGGGATTGCACCCTTGTTCCCCTATAGGAACTTCTTACTGACACAACTCAAATACTTGTGGAGTGCTGAAACCTTAGTTTTGATTCTAGTTTCTGGTTCTTAGCACTATTCTTCTCACTTTTAGTGGATAATTCAAAATTAGGTAATGCTTTAGTTTGAGAATCTGTTATAAATAGTTGTATACATATTTTTTTTAACATTTCTGTAACATGATTTCAAAATTGTAATTCTTTGTTATTTTTTCCTATCTTTGTATCTAACTACTTATCCTAAACAAAAGTGTTACAATAAGTAGTGGTCACAATTGCCCCTATTCAAAGCATTAAATCCCTTTAATTAAATGGGGCTTCTACAGCACATCATATGAAGTTTGTTTTACATGTTTGCTTATTTGTTTCAGATTGAATACAATGGTGAGCAGATTGAGGGTAAGTTCTGTTAATGTTTTCTGATGGCTTTTCTGAACTTCCATAGTTTACATGCCTAAAACCAGTCACATCTAGATTCCTGCCTTATATATAATGTCTTTCCAAAACTACAATTACAGGCAATCAAGGTAATTTATAGAGAAATCTATTAAAATGTTTAAAAAGAAAAAAGAAAAAAAACATTCTATTTATTTGATCCAAGCTGCATCGATGCAGACATATAAAGAACCAAAGGTAGTAGAAACATCCAACAGTTCATCTTAGTGTCTTTATGTCGTTAAAAATATGAAAAAAAGTTTAATATTGTAACATATACAGGGGTCAGGGGTCAGGGGTGGTAGGTGCCAGCGCCTTTGTACAGCATTATCGGCAGTATGCTTCAGTGCCGGAGGACACGGGTTTGCGTCGCACCTCCGCCTCTGAGAAACCCCTGCCTGCGGAAACCGAGACCGTTGCAATCTTTAGTGAACTAAATGGCAGCACTCTTTTGATTTGCTGCTGTTTAGATCAAATGTAAAAATGTGAGAAACTGAATTATTAAAGAATGTAAGGGTAACATTGATGTAAAAACCTGTGTTTGAATAGAGACCAGAACGTCCTGTCTTTGCTTCCTTCCCGAATGCAAAGTGCGTATCAGAATGCTTTTCTTGGATATTAAAATATGAGACCGCTGAGGAAACCACAGAATACCATAGAGCGTGCAACAGAAGTGTACTCGCAGTAAACGTTTCCAGAGAAACTGTGCAAAGATTGACATATGAGGGTTGAAAAAACCCACCTGAGCCTAAATTGAATTCTGTTTAATTTATATTGCTTTCTTAATAAAATATCTTGATGCCTAAGTAGAGCTTAATAACTGTATTTCTTTTTTGAATACGTTCTAAAAAAACCCAAAAGATACATTTGTAGTAACCATGTCACACAAAGGACTATCAGTAGATGCCATTTTGGTTGCTAAGCAACGGATATGCGCCACACAAAAACCTTTAGATTAATGAGCCTTTATTAAAAAAAATGGCTAAATGTCTTCCTATTTTCATTCTGTGACTGAAAATTACGTAAATGAAAGATCATTGTACAACATCTCAAGTCACCTTACATGTGCCTCCCTCTCCTCGTGTGCTTGCAGACTTCAAGGAGGCTTTCATGCTGTTTGACCGAACCCCCACCGGCGAGAATAAAATATCCTACGCTCAGTGTGGAGAGGTCATGCGCGCTCTCGGACAGAACCCCACCAACGCCGAGGTCATGAAAGTGCTCGGCAGACCCAAAGCAGAAGGTGCGAGAGCGCAGGCATATTCACTGCAACACTGTATACTGGGAGCTTATTTCTTATATTTGATAGGTGGTTCATATATGTATGTGTATGTGTGTGTATATATATATATTAGGCTAGTATAAATACAGAAGTATACATGGGAGAAGGGGTTGGAGCATTCAGTGGCCTGTGTTGTGGACCACTCAGCGTTGTGGCGTCAGAGTGGTCCTGACCACTCTTTCACAGGACAGCGCATGGTTATTATTATTATTATTATTTATTTATTGGCAGACGCCCTTATCCAGGGCGACTTACAATTGTTACAAGATATCACATTATTTTTACATACAATTACCCATTTATACAGTTGGGTTTTTACTGGAGCAATCTAGGTAAAGGGTACAGCAGCAGTGTCCTCCACCAGGGATTGAACCCACAACCCTCTGTTCAAGAGTTCAGAGCCCTAACCACTATTCCACACTGCTGTCTCAACTTTAACCACACTCAAGCATCCCTTATAAAGTCCAGAGCCCTAACCAAACTGCTTGACATGTATTACTGTGAGTTAAGTATTAGGAAAAGAAAATAGTCTAAAGCAAAATTCACACTAAAACTCTAAAATCTGAATATAACAGCGGCAGCCTGAGTGGTCCGTACCACCTCGCAGTACACAAGACACTGTACCATAGTTCTGCTCCAGTGGTCCGGACCACTATGACATCAGAGCGCTGTGTGGTCCGGACCAATGGCCACAGAATGCTGCAACCCATACTGCATGATGGTAATGTTAGAATGGAATTAAATATATAGCTAAATATAGCTGGAATATAAAAAGGATACAATACGTCTCGCGGTGAAATCGGCTAATAAGCTTGTTTGTGTTGCTTGGACAGAGATGAACGTGAAGATGATGGATTTCGAGACCTTCCTCCCCATACTGCAGCACGTCTCAAAGTCCAAGGACCGGGGGACCATGGAGGACTTCATTGAGGGTCTCAGAGTCTTTGACAAGGAGGGCAACGGCACCGTTATGGGCGCTGAGCTCCGCCACGTCCTCGCCACACTTGGTACATAGGGCGGTTTTTAAAAAAAATTATAGTTTGGGAAAAAATGGTGAGGTGTGTAAATGAGACCGCAATACCCACTTAAGATACACCATACAGTTAACAAAAAAGCATTTACTGAAGTTATACGGAATAGTATTATGAATTGTGGGTATTATGGGATAGTTCTTTGTAGCATCATTACTGTTTGTAATGAGGTTAACCCTTTATCTACCATTCAGGTGAGAAAATGTCAGAAAATGAAGTGGAACTACTGATGGCTGGTCACGAAGATGCCAATGGTTGCATTAACTACGAAGGTAAAGATCGAAGGCACACACCAGCATTATTTTACTAACTCCCTTTATTTTCTTTCTTTAATTTATCTTTGCAGTTATAATTGTATTCATAGTGTAGCGTGCACGGGGGAGGGCAGCAGCAGAGCTGGTAGGTGACGTAATCACACACGAAGACATGAGCCCGATATATGCTCCTTGCAAAAGCGGCCGGCTCTTTTGTACAGCGGTATCGGCGCTATGCTTTGGTGCGAGAGGACCCGGGTTCGCGCCCTCCGCCTGTGTGTGGATTGCCTCGCCCTGTGTGATGTGCCTACCTGTGTTAAGCGAGATCGCTACAATATTATCAGTAGTGCCATTAACCTTATTTGCAAATGTGAATTCTAAAAACATGTTTGCATTTCTTTTTCAGCTTTCGTCAAACACATCATGTCTGGTTGAAACTACACTTGCAAAGTAAGTGCACTGTCTTGTGTCTAACCCAGGTGAAATGTTGTACTAGTCTCTACTTGGGAAAGTTGAAGACTTTATCCCTCATAAAAGTTTTGCAGTTCTACTATACTTTTTCCATGATTATTGATTTACCATAGTTTACCCTGGTTTGACATGTGTATTCATATGCTTTACCATACTTTGCTATTTACAATTCTTACCTATGCTTTACCATGCTTTCATTGTGCTTTATTACACTTTTACTTTGGGAAACCTTTATAAGGGATGCTTGAGTGTGGTTAAAGTTGAGATAGCAATGTGGAGTAGTGGTTAGGGCTCTGAACTCTTGACCAGAGGGTCGTGGGTTCAATCCCAGGTGGGGGACACTGCTGCTGTACCCTTGAGCAAAGTACTTTACCTAGACTGCTCCAGTAAAAACCCAACTGTATAAATGGGTAATTGTATGTTAAAAATAATGTGATATCTTGTAAAAATTGAAAGTTGCCCTGGATAAGGGCGTCTGCTAAAAAATTAATAATAATAAAGTTCTAATAGTCCCTTGCCAAATTTAATAAAACATTGAGACTAGCAATAATTATGAAATATAAAACAACAAATGTTTCTCTTTTTTAGGAACTTGAAGAGAGAACCATCTAAAACCCAGACTTCAATGAAAGCTGTTCCAGTTCAAGACCCGAAACATTTACTAACAAAATCAAAAAACGAAGGTAGTCATGAGATCAACAATGTAGCGCACCCTGCACCATGCGCACAGTATTTTTTGTGTAAAAAGACTTGTATAAAAAAAAAAATGTGTTCCGTTGTCTGATGTTTTATTAATTTCTTTTCTGTGTCGTTTCATCAATTAAAGTGGACAAAATAAAAGTGGATTATCTTTTTTATTTATAGTCAAACTCTGTCCTGGGGACCCCCTGTGTCTTCTCGTATTCATTCCAACCAAGCTCTCAATTACTTAACTATACCTTTAATTATTATTTGTTTAGCTAGCAGACGCCTTTATCCAAGGCAACTTACAGTCTAGGGTGTGTGAACTGTGCATCAGCTGCAGAGTCACTTGTAATTACATCTCACCAGGAAGACGGAGCACAAGGAGGTTAAGTGACTTGCTCAGGGTCACACAATGAGTCAGTGGCTGAGGTGGGATTTAAACCGGGGACCTTCTGGTTACAAGCCCTGTTCGTTAACCGCTGGACCACACAGCCTTAATTGAACTAAGAAATTGCAGTTGCGGTTGAAGTTACTTATCAAATGTTAAAGCTAACTTGAAATATGCAACTGTTCAAGAGCTGAAAACAAGTGAAAACATTGAATTAAGCAAATGATCAGTTCAATTAAGGGTCTAGTTAAGTAATTGAGAGCTCGGTTGGAATGAAAACCAGCAGACACGGAGGACCGAGTTTGAGAAAGGAATGAAAATGAAGTTCATTGTTCTTTTAAACAGTGTTTGGGAGGATGTTATCAGTCAGCCCAGGGGATTTTAATGATTTCTTTATGCAGAACAATGTCAACAGGCTTGCCTTTCAGACATGAAAGTATTGTCAAAACCATTTTACATTAAAAAAAATAAAAAGATTATAATTAGGTTTTCCGATACTAGGTTTTAAACCACCTTGATAGAAAACCACGGTTTATCTTATAAATACAGAAAGAACAGATGACTACTTGTTTTGTGGCTAGTTCTAAAATACATGTTTTTGCAGCTGTTGGCTTCCTCTTTAGCCCACCACCCCCTTAACAGGGCAGAGTCTCCCCAGGGCCCTAAAGCCCTCTGGAATTAAAAGAAGCAGCGTCCACTGACATCAGCAGCTCTGGAACTCTCTGATGCTATTGAGGAATTTCTTACAAATGGAGAAGGCCTATATACGTTTCTGATACCTGATCCAGGGACAATAGGGATGTCCTTTTATAGGTTGGGTGTTTGACACTCAGAAGGACAAAAATAACATCCTCTCTCTGCCATTGCACTCAAGGGCTTTGCCTTATCTATGATGAAGAGCTGGATTGCTGTCATGGCTGGATTCTTAAAGCAGTGTGTGCAGTTACAGTACAGCCCTTAAAGACATAGCTGTGCTGAACACGGCTGGTTTCACAGACCATGAGTAGAAATGATCCCTGCCAGCGATCACAGATGTGCCCATTCCCCAATTAGGTAATGAAAATAAAGCAGAATCGTTTGTTTGGTGGAGGAGTTTGGAGGCGAGTGTTTACACAGTGCATGCGTGCATTGTGAGTGCGTGTGTGCGTGCGTCATGCATGCGTGTGTTGTGCGTGTGTGCGTCGTGCATCGTGGGGGCGTGCGTCGTGTGTGCATGCTTCCTGAGTGTGTGCGTGGATTAGGTACAATAGTCCAAGATCTAACTAACCCAGTCAGAGTCTGTATAGTTTTTTAATGTATCACCAGCACCATCGTCACTGGCTCCCTTTATTTTGTTTTTACACATTAATCCTTATATTAGATGTTTTAAATACCCAGCTGTAGGACACAGCAATTCACAGCACATACACTGTTTCACTGAGCTCTTATTTAGCAATGTACCTGTTGCTGATTTTCATTGCCTCTGGTCTGCCAAGCCTGTGATCCATCCCCTCAGGAGTGAAGTGACAGCTGTAGCTCAGTGTGTGTGTGTGGTGTGTGTCAGTGTGTATGTGTGTGTGGGAGAGGGGCTTTGTGTGGTGTGTCAGTGTGTATATGAGTGTGTTAGTTCAGCCCACGTGTGTCCCTGTGACAGTGAGACCATTGTAACATTGTACTGTGAAAGCATTAGCTCTTAAGACTGAGGGGAGATCTCATTATTTAAAGAGGCTTGATTCCATTTACAAAGCACACTCTTTAAATTTACTCCAGTCTTTAATTAACTCCTCCTTTTTTAAAGCTAAAACAGCTGTTCATTTTATATAACTTGAAACAAACAAGTTTGAACTGAAAGAGAGAGAGAGAGAGAGAAAAGGAGAGAGAGAGAGAGAGAGAGAGAGAGAGAGAGATATTGTGTTGAGACAGAGAGTCATGTAGGAGTTCTGCTGCTGCCAGATCTATTAAGTGAACAGGAAGTTTTATTTGGCAAAGCTGTAAAATAAAAGAACCCTAGCAAATGGATATTATCTCAACCAAATGTTCAATTAAAACATGAATCAACCACAGGGAATTAGATCAGTGGTAATAAACCTTTTTTAAACAGCGCGTCTGATTTTTGTATATGATGTATGTACTTCCCGAAAATGAGAATGAAGTCTTGGAAACAGCAAAATCAACAGCACAACAATAAAGGTATTCAGTTACTGTTGTCAAGAGGTAAGCAAAATATGTTTAAATGCATGGTTCTATCACCTTGCACTAGTCAAAAGAAAGTTACAGTACACTATTGAAAAGCCAATCTTTTTTACTTCAGGCAGTTCAATTTGAAATAGTTCCAGTGTAGCAGTGCAGTTTGTGTCCCGAAAAGAGGGTTGCCAGGGTGCGGCTGTGTAATGCAGCATTTACTGGCAGGCTCCACAAGGGTCTGGTTGCATTCATTTATATTCAGCATTTCCGAGGACACGTTTCTCAAAATCAAGTAACTTTAATAGGGGGTTTAAGCAGTCTGGATAGCTGCTGGATAATTTGACCCACATAGTAATAAGAAAACATTTATTAGGATTTGTTTGTTAGGATCAGTTAGGAGTACTCGATTGTACTATATATGACACATGAGTCAGTACTTGTGTCATTCCAACTATTGTGCATTTATACAATATGTTGCAATTCTGTCTGTGTAAAAGCAGTAATCTGATATGGTATTGGCTCATTACAATCCATAATACAGGGTATGGCAGTTGTTTAACCTTCATGCTGAGGAGAAAAGGTCGTATTTTGGAGTAAGCACGCCCTCTCGTGGTCTTCTAAAGAAGTGTATGTATGTCAAAATTGCATTTCTAAGTACAAAAGAAATAAAGTGCTAAGCCATCTTTTACATCTAAAAGTAGGTATAGCTGTCCATCCACAGATTGGAGGAGCCGGTGCACTAGTTAACCAAGGGGGTCATGGTTGACGGTATATAAAGGGGACGTAGTGATGTGATCTGTTCCTTGTGATGGTTATGCTAAAACCGACGCGACCTGTGTTTTGTTACTAACCGTGAGTGTTTTGTTTGTCTGTCTGTCTGTCTAAAAACGCACTGTTTGTTTGTTCAATAGACTAGACGGCTAACACGATCTGGAGCTGTCGCCCACGGCCAGCACTAGGACCCGGACTACACTACACTACACTACGTATTCACCATTGTTGCATGTAATAAATGGTACCTCACCACAAGCACTACAGCACTCAATTTGGACTTGTGACCGTGTTTTGTGTCTAATTGTGTTAAGTACTGTGCTTATAATTTACGGGACTGCAACCCTTTATCATTACTGTGCAGTACACATTGTTGTGTACTGCAAGCTCCTTATTATTTACTGCTTGGTCATCAGACCATTGGATTACAAGTAAAATAAACCATTTCACCCGTACTTTGTTGTCTGTCTGTATTGGATTACTGCACCTGCACTACACCTGCGCACTAATTATCACTGTGCCACAGTTACTTATCACTGTGGGTCATTTTTACAATTCTATTCCATTTAACTAGCACTTTTTTAACTTATGCTCAAGAAAGGTGAGAGACTTTTTTCTTTAACAAATCCACAGTTTTTAGTTGACTTGGAAAAATGAATCAATTAAGGATGACGTCTCAAATATAACGTAGTTTGCTGCATACGATTCGTTTTGTAATGTACTGTGTATATTCAAATCTTTTTTAATATCACCTAGAGGGGATGAGTGAAAATTACCACAATAAGTGCAGCTGACTTAAAATAAGCATTAAAACACAGAACTGATGTACAACAAATATGCCTGTTTTTGCTGAGAAACTGGAGTATTAGGCATTGCATTGATTTGATAATAGTATTATTTTCAAACTTCAGTCCACTGTGCTGTAACTACACGTCATGGTGATAATGGAAAACATAAAATATTGTAAACGTACACATGGCATTGGTCTGTATGCTGTGTCTGGAACATTTCAATACCGTACAGCAACCTATTTACATGTAAGCTTTTCATATTATGCTTTGCCAAAGTGATATTAAGTGTGTTATTGCTTACCTTGTTTTATCTGGAGTGTGGTAGGAAACAAAGTGGTAATATCAGAAACTTGACCCTATTGACTCCATTATCAGAGTGGTGATAATAAGTGGAGATGGCTTTAAAAGGGGTGATATTAGGTGGGGTTGACTGTATAAATAGAATTAAATTAAGTGAACAAGTAGAAATTATTTGTATAATACAGTGCCGTGAAAAAGTATTTGCCCCCTGTCTGATTTTCTGCATTTTTGCACATTTTTCACATTCTATTTGGTCAGATTTTTTTGTGAGTTGTAGTAGTATATAGAGGGAGTCTGATAGAAAAAATGACACCAAAGTTTGGTGCTTCTTTCATTTGTTTGGTGTGCAAGATAATGAAACATGCAATCTTCAGGTGTGAAAAAGTTATTGCTCCCCTTAGTTAACTCAACCCAATTAAAGGGATAATTAGGGTCAGCTGTTTGAGTACTTTGGTTAACAACCAGGCCTGATTTGGGCCAGCCCTGCCCAATATAAATCTGACTAACTTTGGCCCTTACCACCAGAGTGAAGTTGTCAGCACACAGGTTCTAGAGGCACATCATGCCACGAACAAAAGAAATTCCTGAAGACCTCCGGAAAAAAGTTGTTGATGCCTATCAGTCTGGAAAGGGTTACAAAGCCATTTCTAAGGCTCTGGGGCTCCACCGAACCACAGTGAGAGCCATATTGTCCAAATGGAGAAAGTTTGGGACAGTAGTGAATCTTCCCAGGAGTGGCCGTCCTGCCAAAATCTCTCCAAGAGCAAGGCGTAAAATCGTCCAGGAAGTCACAAAGAGCCCTAGAACAACATCCAGGGATCTGCAGGCCTCTCTCGCCTCGGCTAAGGTCAGTGTTCATGACTCCACCATCAGAAAGACACTGGGCAAAAATGGGATTCATGGCAGAGTAGCAAGGCGGAAACCATTGCTCACTAAGAAGAAGAATGATCGTCTCAAGTTTGCCAAAAAGCACCTGGATGAGCCTCAAGAGTTCTGGAACAATGTTCTATGGACTGATGTGTCAAAAGTGGAACTTTATGGCCGACATTGCCCCCGTTATGTCTGGCGAAAACCAAACACTGCATTCCACAGTAAGAACCTCATACCAATGGTCAAGCATGGTGGTGGTAGTGTCATGGTTTGGGGATGCTTTGCTGCATCAGGACCTGGACGCTTTGCCATCATTGAAGGAACCATGAATTCTACTCTGTATCAGAGAATTCTACAGGAGAACGTCAGGCCATCCGTCCGTGAGCTGAAGCTGAAGCGCAGCTGGGTCATGCAGCAAGACAATGATCCGAAACACACAAGCAAGTCTACATCAGAATGGTTGAAGAACAAGAAATTTAAAGTTTTGGAATGGCCTAGTCAAAGTCCAGACCTAAACCCCATTGAGATGTTGTGGCAGGACCTGAAACGAGCAGTTCATGCTCGAAAACCCACAAATGTCACTGAGTTGAAGCAGTTCTGCATGGAGGAGTGGGCCAAAATTCCTCCACGGCGCTGTGAGAGACTAATCAATAACTACAGGAAGCGTTTGGTTGCAGTTATTGATGCTAAAGGTGGCGTAACCAGTTATTGAGTCTAAGGGGGCGATTACTTTTTCACACGGGGGCATTGGGTGTTGCATAACTTTCTTTAATAAGTAAATGAAATATGTATCAAATGTTTGTGTTATTTGTTCACCCAGGGTCCCTTTTATCTAATATTAGGTTTTGGTTGAAGATCTGATAACATTCAGTGTCAAAAATATGCAAAAATGCAGAAAATCAGACAGGGGGCAAATACTTTTTCACGGCACTGTGGGCTCTATGTCAGCTATAGAATTTTCCCCTCCAGAACCTTATCCCAGTCGCATATTAAAATGTCTTCAGTCATAAGTCCCTATACAATCTAATGAATAGAGCACACTTCCAACCATCAAACCACAGCAGATGCCAGGATTTCAAAACTGCAGAACACAACGATAAATAATCATATTGTAACTCGAAGACCTCCCTGACTTACAGTAATTCGATCGGACTCAGTCGACGGGGCTGCAGACAGTGGCATTTGTAACATCAGTAATTTAAAGGTCTGGAACTGACAGATTATTGTCTATCCTGACAGGAAAAAAAAAACATTCTCTGTTAAGTTTGCCTACCATGAATGATTTGCTTTCCATGTTAAAACTGAAACAGATTGTATTTAGCTTTTTGAGCACTGATTCAATGTTTTGCTTCTTTCTGAAGGCTGCTCTGTGGTTAAGAAAACTCATCAGAAAGAATGAGATACTTCAAACAACTACATTAACAGCAGTATACCATGGTAAAACAATAGCAAATCTTGATGCTTCTTAATTGAGGCGGTTGCAAACCCTAATTCATAATAAATGGGGGGCTCCAGTGCAAAACTGATGCATGGGAAACCCAAGAGCCAGCCTGCAACCCCCTCTGCCCAATAATATTGAATCACTAAGACAAGTGGTTAGCAACTTATGTGAAGTAAATACACAAACCATTCATAATGTTAGTGTATCAGACCTGTTGTTCATCATAGTTTTGTAACTGGTATAAATTCACTTTTACTAAAAAAATAATATATATCTTTTTTAAAACTTGTGGATGTGCAGTGCAGAGGACACACAAATCTCTGGAAAATAATACAGTAAAACATAGTAAAGTGTGACAAATACTGTAAAATTACTGTGAAAATGTATTCATTTATTTAATAGTTTCCCTTTGTATTAAATACTACTATGTCAGACTTTGCTATAGCGCCCCCTCCCCTCCTTCTAATAGAATTGCAGTAATCAGTTGACTACTCACAGTGACCGACTGCAGCCGGAGAGACAATAACACTGTCTGCTACACACAGGTAAGCAAGAATACTTCTCATTTGAGACATTAAAACCCAAACTGAACTTAATTAGCATGCACCAAACAGACAGGTGCTTGCATTCAAGTCATTGCCAGGTTTTTTTGTGTTGTTTTTCGCAGGCGTTTTGACAGGATTTGAAATCGGCGTTTGGGTTTCTCGTCGGGTTGACATGATGATATTTTCTTCCGCTGAGTGGGAGAGGCTGGGCCTGTCTGCATTGACAGAGCTACTGTCACCAGAACGAAAATATCGCATCTCTCCCCTCTACAAGGAATAAATACATTATTTATGTGTTTAAACGATTTTATAAACCGCCAACTGTGCTATTTGCTTCTGTTTGAGGTTCAGCCTGTTTTTTTTTTGCATCGCAGAATTAAACCCGTTACGAATAGTAATGTATAGCCAGAACACTAACTAACGTATTTATGCTTGAATTAAACCATGTTTTATTTATGATTTTTGAGTGTGTGCATGCACTTTTTGCTAATAATGTTACGGAGCATTACAGTATTAATGTATACGCTTTATTAAAAAAATAAAAAATATATATGTATTTCCTGTCTACATGTACCATCATCTCTTGTACCATATGAGACCGTTTTAATATATTATTCTAGAAGCAAAGCGTATTCTTATTTTAGCGCGTAGTGGTGGTTTATAGGTTTACATATTCAAACGGTACATACAGGTATTTGAATGAGAAACATTGGTAAGTTGAACGCATAGGCGGGACCGAAGAAAGAAAGCGAAACCTTTCGCTTTGCTGAGATAGTGTGGAGCTCATTTTTGCTATTATTCTAGACCTTTCTGCGAATGGTTGAGTGATAACAGTGTCGCAATTCCTGTGCACGAAAGGCAAACACACATCCGCCATGCATTCTGCCGCTTTTGTATTGTGCCGACCTTTTTGTTCGGATGGTATTTTTGCTTTCCGTGATGGATGGTGCTGATGCATGTTTTTCTGCAGCTGCGCTGCGTGCCTTCGTGCGTTTTTTTTTTTCTTAAGATTTGTCTTTAAGAGATGTCATATTCTGCAGAATCAATTGTTCGAGTAACACATTATGCAATGCATTTTTATGCGGTTGTAAAAACAATTCAACGTTGTAATAGAATCATTTGTACCCTAATTGTTTTCGGTGATATTTTTTTTTGTTCCAGGCTCTTGCAGTTATTTGTGTGTCTCGACGTGTGAACAGCCATATTACATTGCCTTTCTTTTTTCGCAGCATCATGGCAGCACGCCATAGCTTTCACGTTTGTGCAGAACACATACCCTTGTAATCGCTTTCTCGTTTGTCGCGCCAATGGAACATTTTGAAACAAAGACTGCATTGCCTAACCGAATATTCTATTTGCACATTGTTTTCTCTGCAAAAATACATGTTTTTTTTTCCCATAAACTAAATCGTAAGGCCGAATTCTGCATCGCTTGAAACCCACCCATGATACAAATGCTTCCTTTTCTAGATGATTTGTGATATAATCAAGGGATTGCTTTTTTTTAAAACGACGTAGCACTTTCTAGACAATTCCTATAAGTGTTGTTACTAATTTATTTCAAATTCATTCGAATGTGGATATTTCTTGGCGAGGGACACACCTCTTTTTTTCAAGGGTGAATGAAAGGGACATGTAGTCTAAACTACTGGCTGGCAGAAAAGGGTTGTAATTGAGAAGGGCACAAATGTGCATATGGGGAAAAATAATACTATTATACATTATTTAGTTACATTTAAGGAATTGAAAGAGATTTCTTGGTGGGAGCACATATCTGTACAGTTTCTCTATGTGCAGCAGGCTGGGCATTGCAGCCCTGCAGTGTGTCTAGAGAGAGATGACTAAACAAAGAAATGCAAGCTGCTTTGTTGCTACCTGTTGTGTGAAGGATTTGATGCAGTTTATGCATAAGCGTTGTTTATTATTAAGATGAATCCATTGCTGTTTTTTAAGAACAATATCATTTGCTGTGCATTTTTGTTCAAGCCTGATACATTTGCACAGCAACTAGAGTGAGGCATCCTTTGAATTGTCAACCCTATAAAATTGCAAGCCTGTATTACAAGGGGAAGAAGTAAAACCTCCAGTTACATGTACAGTCGCCTACTACCATGTTCAGTAGTACACCGTGCAATACAGCAATTTGATGATGTCTGTTAACATTCTTGAATTATTTAGATATGCACGCGCTTTCTCCCCTCTTTTACACGTAAGTGTATACGTTTCTGACTTGCAGAAGTGGAAAGTTATATATTCATTATTCAGCTCAGGAAGCAAAACTAAAAAATTGAGAATTAAAAGTCCAAATAGTGTTTTCATATCTTAATTAATGATTTTCACAGGTAACACCTGTAAAGGTGATACCTTTGAATTAGGCGTATGTAACGATAGTTTATATATTGTTAATGTAGACAGCTTCCATCTTTTGTAGAGGAGGCATACAACTAATGCTGTCCCTTCCCTGTCATGTATTTTGTTTTATATAAAACAAGATAGTAGATCTGACAGTAGGAGCTCGGTAAACAGTGCATCTCAAATGTACTAATTGATCATCGGGCCAATCTGGAGATTTGCACACCCACGTCTTCTGACGGAGGAGTAAGGCCTGGTTGTTGAGGACTGGTCATGTATCCCTCCAGTACAGTTGAAACACCTTGCAGACTCGTCATGTTGCATCAGCGAGCTGCCCACGGTGGCTCCTCACCCTACGGCACACTTTGCTCCTAACTTCTGTGCCACTGCTGTAGATCCACGACAAGTGGGCTGTATTTCTCCGGTTTCAAATGCAAAGCTCATCAGCGCCCCTCTAAAGTTAGTTGATTTGGAAACTAACTGTATGTGAAAGAGCCCTTTCTGTAAACGTATACGTTTAAGTATATTAGGTTAATTAAACAGAATAATTAGGGACGCACTCAGACGTGCCAGTCGTTTTAATGAGATCATTCAGCCAAGCCATTCCCTGAAAAGGCTTGCGTCTGCATAGAATGATTCCAGTTTAAAGCCTGCTTATTTCTAATGATGGCTGTTTGTCTGGCTATGAGTAATAATAAAAGGAATTGATTTAGCTTGGTTCCAGTTTTGTTTATCAGAATTTCTTTCGAGAGAGGTCTGATGAGCTAATGAAATTGATAGTGTGTGTGTGTGTGTATTGTGAAAGAATCACACTCACCACCGTTTGTTGCCCCTTTAAAAACACTGACCCAACACAGAAATGGATTTTTGAAGCGCGGTTGCGCAATTTTTAATGAAAACACAAAACCAAAATAAACAAAACAAACACCTAGCTCTCTTTGAGCACTAACTAAAACAAAACAGGAACCTAAACTAAAACAGGACAGCTAAGCTGTTTACCTGTACAAAAATAAACAAACAAAACAGCACACACACAAAAAGGCTTCACTCTACCTTTTACAAATTACAGCTGTACCCACACCAGCACAGTCGGGCCTCTGCCCTCTTCAGCAGCCACCCAGAGCAGACTGACTGCTCTCTTTTTAAACCCTGCACCTGGCTCTAATTTTCAATAATAGCCAGGTGCAGGTAATAATCAATCAATAGAACAATTAACAAAAGACAAAAGTGTGCCTTCCGCACATGTTTTTTTAGAGGGAGGAATTAACCCCCTCCCTGCTGTCTCACAGTATATATATATATGTATGTGTGTATATATGTATATATATATACACATACACACACATATATATATCTATATACACACACATATACACACACACACACTATCTAAAATCAAATTCATTAGCTCATATATATATATATATATACACAGAGGTCGCGTTAACGCAAAATAAATCCATTGGACAGAAAAATATTGTGTCTTGCGTTCACGGGACGCACAGAATGGAAAGGGACACAGACATGCATACTCATGGTAATCTATTACACTGCAGCAATGACCGCAAAATAGTTGTTTAAAAACAAACAACAAAAAAAAACTGTTCTGCACTATAACAGCATTGATTAAGGTACACTCCAGTCCTGTAGGTGGCAGCAACAAGCCTCATATTTGGCTTTGCCACCAATATTAACCTCAGTCTTACGCCCTCTAGTCCCGCGGGCGGAACACGGAACTGCACGTAAATATTATATTTCATAACTCATTTTTAATATTATTACAAAAGCAAAAGAGAAAAAAAGCTGACTCGATATCAAAATCGTTGTTTTCCTACCGTCAAACAGCGAAGGAATTTTTCGAATCCGTCATTTCACCGCTGAGATATCCCATTCGCAACGTGTCTCGTACCCCCTTGCATTCAAAACAAAAGCAATCGACTAGCTTGCGTTTTGCTGCTCTGGTCTTACAATCTTGATGACGGTAAAGTCTCCCTGATCACGTTGTAGGGGAGGTCACAAGCTTTCCATTCATACCTTTACTTTGTTTGTAGCCCAATCCATCACAGAGTAATCGATGTGCAAACAAACACGCCCACCTCTTGAATGAGATAAGGGAAAGAAAAAAAAAAGCCTTTCAAAGGCAAATGCATGTGGCAATGGATAGCATGTGAGGTGCCAGAATCTGGATCTTTTCATACTACAAGTTGAAAAAATGACTATAGAACATAAAAAAATGAAAAGCGTTTGTTGTTTTTTTATGTATTTTTTCTGGATATCTCCTTCCAGTGTGGTACTGAGTAAGACTTTTATCACACCTGAGGTTTTAGTCTTGATGCCCAAGGGGTTACCTTGAATTCAAGCCCTGAACCATGCCTGTGCTGTCAATACTTTGGAAGATATTGTGATTTATTTAAGGGCACAGCCCCCCAGGCGGAAATTGTCTGTGAGGGGCTGGGGTTTTGACAGGTTAAGGATATAATTTTAGGCCCTGTCCACACTACATAACCGATCTCGAGAACCGTACTAACATTTTAATTAATTCAGCTCAAACTTTAGCGTCCACACTGAAGTACCGTTTCATGTTTAGTCGGGTGTAATGCGTACACACACTAATACCATTTAGAATAGTTCAGTTACAGTTCCTAGCAGCGCAGTGAACATTGGAAATTAATACAATAATAATGTGTTATGCCCCATATTAACAGAGGTCCATATTGATAAGAAATAAAACAAGTATTTTGGAAAAAGTAAATGCGAACACACACACACACACACACACACACACACACACACACAAGTAGAGCTTGAAGTTTTCATATATTTTTTTTAATCAGGTTTCAAATAGAGAGAGAGAGAGAGAGAGAGAGAGAGAGAGAGAGAGAGAGAGAGAGAGAGAGAGAGAGAGAGAGAGAGAGAGAGAGAGAGAGAGTTTTCTTAATTGTGATAAACCGAGAATCTGATTCCCAGGAGTCAAACTGTATTGTGCATGCCTTATTGGAGCTTTTGTAAACCCAACACCTTATAATGAAAGATTAGCAGTACCAGCAGTGTCACATTATTGTGCTGGTTTGTCATGTTTATATGTTAATACCCAGCAGTTAGGGTGTGATGAAACACCTGCTGTTTTGGCTACCCATATAGCGTGCATTTGTGTACTGTAGCAGTTCCAAAGCCCTCACCAACCCTCATTTATAATGTTTAACCTTTTCCCCCAAAAAACCTTACTGTATATAGAACCTACAGCAAAAAAACCTTACTGTATATGGAACCTACAGCAAAAAAACCTTACTGTATGTAGAACCTACAGCAAAAAACCTTACTGTATGTAGAACCTACAGCAAAAAAACTTTAAAGTGCCTGCTACAATTTTATCAGGTGTGTATAATTAAAACATTCAGTGATAATTTCATATTGTGAATGAAACACTTTCTGCAGTGAAGTGGTACTCTGTAGCACAGGTCAGCTATTCCCTTTTATTCTTGGCAAGTGTATTTCTAACGCCTACCATAGGCAGGCTGTGAAACAGAATAGTGCTGATTATTTGCCATGAATACTTTTTTCAATTAATATTTCATGGCTGTTTTAACATTAATTAAGTAGTCTCAGCTGGGCTTTGGCTGAAAGGGCACAGTCTGTAAATATTTCATGCTGGATGAGCTCCACGGGCAGTCCAGGGTCAGTGCACATGTAGTGTTGTCGTGAAACTACCACATTTTCTAAAGTTTTTGTTTTCAGAGATAACAACAGCTCGACCACTGTATTGGGTTTCAGCCTGACGTGTGCATATAGCAATTATGAATGGGGAAAATAGTGTTTCCGATACTAAGCTACTTAGCGTTGAATGGCTCATGCTGTTGAACCACTGACTGTGATACAGTCACTGGCGGTTCCTGTTACAGTGTCCTGGGGCTCAGTTCACATCTCATGCCTGATTTCCTGGTATTCTCTGCAAGGCACTGTCTCTAGACTATTCCAATATCTTGATAACTTTGTGTGACGTAAAGTTGTGCAGAGGGTTTTAACTTTATCACCGATGTTCAACCAAATTCTGCACCATTAGAACTTGTATTTTATGTTCTGCAAATGCTTTAGATTTGTAGTACATTAAGTATCTTAAACTGTATGAATACAATATACAGGATAAAAAAACACTTTCCATAGGATGTAGGGTCACTATAGGAGGCTGTGTGGTCCAGTGGTTAAAGAAAAGGGCTTGTGACCAGGAGGTCCCCGGTTCAAATCCTGGCTCACTCACTGACTTACTGTGACCCTGAGAAAGTCACTTAACCTCCTTGTGCTCCGTCTTTCGGGTGAGACGTTGTTGTAAGTGACTCTCCAGCTGATGCATAGTTCACACACCCTAGTCTCTGTAAGCTGCTTTGGATAAAGGCGTCTGCTAAATAAACAAATAAATATGGTCAGCCACGACGGCACTGATTTGACAGGTCTGCAAGTTTGAATGTGTGTCCATTCCTCAGTGATTGTTGCCTACAGGAATTCCATTTGGAATCGTGTGCAAATCTGCTGTGTTGTCTGTTCTACAAGTACAGTGCCTCAGTAGTTTAAACAGACCTGGATGGATAACCTTTGCCATACAAGCGGCAACTAGTGGCGTCTGTCAGACTTGTCGTCTTACCTATTGGCATGGAAACTGACGAGCAACAGGGAGATGCAGCACTTATATATTACAGAATATGTGTCAAGGATGTCACTTCATTTAATATTAGAGACAGACAATGTATGCAAAAGTGGGTACTACATATGACATTTCTAGCATGTCCTTGTCACAGGATGGCTTGTAGTGGTGACATCAGACCCGGAAGAAACACACAGTACAGAGTGGTGAAATGGTGAAGGCGCTTGCTTGCACCGGTTTATTGCAAATAAAAGGGTTAAACAGAAAACAAAACACTGAAAATAAGGGCACAATGGCCAAACAAACAGACAGACAGACAAACGGTGGACAAACACTAAGCAAGAGTAGCATTTGTTATTGTTATTTTTAATTATTCTTATTTTAATCTCCTCTCCTCACCTGTTCTCCACTCACGAACACACAGCTCCAAGTGAGTGCTTCGTGCCTCTATATATACAGCTGTGCTGAGATTCAATTACTAATTAATTATTCATTTGAATCCCAGCACGTGAACTAATCTGTGCAATCCCGTGCTCACATATTAATACACATTTTATCTGCACGTGAAGTTATTCTGCAACCCCTGTGCCTAAATACAACTATATATTTTAAATCACTCGTGCTACACAGACCCATTTATATCCCGTGCTCCACTATACCCACATATAACTGACAACATAAAACACACCACATACAACATAAAACATAAAATACACACAGGGGTGGGGCACACTGCCACAGTCCTGTCAACACAAAACAAGAATTGCATTTTCATGTTGAGAAGAATGGTGCTTTTAAATCTCTGCTGTAGTTGGTGTGTAGGAAGAGTTGTGTACTATTATATTGCACTGAACATTTCAATCCTGTGCTCATATTTTCCACTGTGTTAAAGATAGAACTGAGACAGAATGTTCCAAGCTTATAAACTATTCCAGTTCACCAAAATACCTTTCAGTCTATTAGACCGTACCAGCAGTAGGTCTGCATTAGAATTGTACTAACTGTAGTGATCTGCAGTAGGTCTAGCCATCAATGTCAGGACTGTAATGATGAAGTCATGCTGCAATCCTCCTCACATGGCTCTGAAAACTAGGTCAAACCAACAACAGCAGTCAACCATGAAAAGGGCAGGAAGTTATGTGAGTGCATGTTACTGCAAATTGTTTAAATTCATGGTATAAACGCATGCTGTACAGGGACGACGGATCTGTGTCAGTATATTTGTGTGTTCAACAAAACGTTTTGTCATCTTAATAAGAACTTACAAAGATACATACTGTACTGTATAGGAAGATAAAGCCCTAGGATTGGGTACCTGTATAAGGCAACATGAACTCTGAATAGAGACTGTCGTGCACTATTACCTCTAACAAAACAATAACAGATAGAAATCACAGTGTATGTACCTTATAGAAATATATTGATTATTTCTATATCTTAAAAAAAGTTAAAAAAAAAAAAAAATAAAAAAAAAAATAATAATAATAATAATAATAATAATAATAATAATAATAATAATAATAATAATAATAATAATTAAAATCAACCATATTTAAAACCTTATCTTGGCAAGTAGTTGGTGTGTCTAGCGCTATACCCTTAACTGTAATAAACTGTGATCATCATTTTCTGTATTAGTAAAAATAAGTTTTCTAACTTATTTACAGAATTCCTGTAGAATGTCTAAACTCACATATTTTAGAGCCAGATGTATTCATATTTAATATGCATCTTTGTACAAATATATGTTTTGTATATCTACCACAATAGCAATCACCTTATTTTTCAAAATTAAGATCATGTTTGTCTCTGTAAAGAAAAGCATAAATGCGGTAGTGCCGTTGATGGGCGAGGCAGCTGGATCTACACCAGGAGATTGAGTGATTATAGCTGGCAGGCAGGAGTCCCAGAGCGGGGACTTCAAATTGCAAAGCGAGTACAGGGCTAGAAGATCTGGCGAGTTCTGGAGTGCTACAATACCATTCCAACAGCGGACCTACAGTCACATCTGTGCAGAGGAAATCTGTGAGACCTTCAACAGATTCTTGGTGTTGGGAGATATTTTAAAGTCACAGTACGGTACTGTCGGAGTTTCAGAACCTTCTGTATGGTGGGGTGTCATACTGGCTACAACACTGCTGTGAGTATATATGTTTGGTTTTCTAAAAGAATTTAACAGTTTTACAAGAACGGTACTATCAGCGTGTTACATATTGCGGTAAATCACGTCCTGCTTCAGTTAAAATGTGAGCTTTTTTTGGGGCCTTATAAAACCAAACCAGTGATATACAAATCTTAAACGCTGGTCAAAATGGGGAGGTGGCTGTAACAGTAATAAAGATTATTTCTTAGAAAATACACCTAATTACATTGGGTCACTAAATGTGGGGGTTTTGTGTGACAAGAATGCATCTAATATATATATATATATGTATAGTTTTGTTGGAGAAGAGCATGTTTGATATTTGAATGGTTCGTAAAACGATTAGGCCTAAGTGCTATTCTAGATCGTCTGGCAGAGGTCTGTTATTTTTGTGTAGGGTGAGGACAACCCAGGGTTAGACAGCGCTGACAGATACTGATCTTGCATAACACCCCTGCCTAGTGTAAAATTATTTTTAAGCTTGAAATTGAATTTTCTTTCAGTGTGTCTCTCTCTCTCTGTCACACACACAATATATTGAGACAGTTTGTCTTAAAAGCATTCATACCAAATGTAGATTACTATTTATTTAGGACGATAGTAAATGCTGCTGCATAGCTACTGTAGTGTACCTTTTCACTTATACAAGGAAAGAAAAAATCTGGATTTAAAGCACACATTTAAAAATGTGTTTTTACTTATATATACAATTTTCAAGGATTTTCTTTCGACAGCTCCATATGTACAGTAAATTGGTTGCTCGAGAAAACACTATATTCAAACTCCCTAATGGTCAGGATACTGTATGAACATATGACCTCTTGATTTTGGTTATATGGTTTGAGTTACTGCATACCCAAAACGGAAAAGACTGGGGAAAAACAGCTTTCTTCCCCTTATTAAGAAAGACATACAATTGCAGAAACACCAACTTAAAAAGCCCAAACTGTAACAGACGCTTTAAAATATAAGGCACTACAGCAGTACTTGGTATTGTTTTTTATAGGTAAAATAAAATACTAAGCTCTTAGCTGCATGTCTTTATGTCCCCCTCCCTGTACTGTACTTCACCATTTACTATCTTGCCCCATGGGTGGTTACATCATCTGCAGTAAACACTGGCAGATGTATGGAGATTCATTAGCTATTACTCCCAATATTCATTCCATCAGTATGATATTTTCCCACAAGATAGAGTAACGTCTCCTTAAACCCTATTGCAGTACTCTGCTTCCTTTTTGGTTGGATGATTTTGTTAAAACCACAATGCTACAGCTGTGGCATAGTAAATTTACCCAAATACAGTACTGCACCAAATCCTAGTCTGTATCACACAAAGCCTGTTTAAAATGCAGCTTTTACTCAGCAGCAGTTAGAGTCAGTTGTGTATTCTTTTATTCCAGTGCTCTTAAAAGCCCTGTGCAGCCGCTGAGCGTTTCAGATCGTGCCAAGCCCTTTTATGCTGGTCCTTGCATTTCCCCCTGGTAGTTCAGGACCTCCTGTCTTGTTTTATATCTATATCAGGGCTAAAAGATAAGTCTGCCAATTCTTAAGCCATTAAAGGTTAACTAAGATGGTAAATATACTGCATCTTCCTTCAGTATTAATGAGCTAGGAAAATACTGAAGATTTTTATTTTTACTTAGTTTGTCTTAACATGATGTCGCTTTCATAGACATTAACAATAGACAAACAAAGCTGCAGGCACATTTAACTAGGTGAGGGCTATTAATTGGAAGATTACAAAATAATGGCAGACATCTGTCAGTTTTTTGTAAATGGTTAAGGCCTGATACTACGCTGCAAATTGGCACACACTTAAACGTTACTTGTTTGCTGGGTTTTAGGCAAGGTTTTTGTTGGTTTGGTTGTCTGTTTGCTGGTATGAAGATAATGTTTCAGATTTATGAATTGAAGACACCATGGGGTCGATGTACTAAAGTGTTGCGTCTGTCGCAATCGTTGCAAACTACATGCAAACCAGTCGGAAGTGTAGCGTGAAATGTACTAAACAAACGCAGCGCTGTTCGCATCATTTTAATGAATGCTTTGCAGCCGCAGTTCTTAATTGCACTTTAGCCTTAAATGAATATGTAATTCTGGGCGTCCCTGGAGAAATTCACAAAAACAGGGTGGAGATAGTGCAAATGAGGGATCAAAAATATTGTAATGAGATGTACTAAAGCTGCAGGCAATTGCGACACTTAGAATTGCATCAATTTGTTAAGAACTTTTGAAAGCACGTTTTAAACAGTCGCAATTATTGCTGGCATTTCCCAGTCCGCTTTTTTCTTGTGTGTTGCCAGTTGTGCTCAACGTATTTTTGAGACAACCACCCAAGCACCTAATTTTCATTAAAGTCAGGGTGTACTTACAAGCCTT
Organism: Acipenser ruthenus; assembly: GCF_902713425.1. Taxonomy (NCBI): domain Eukaryota; kingdom Metazoa; phylum Chordata; class Actinopteri; order Acipenseriformes; family Acipenseridae; genus Acipenser; species Acipenser ruthenus. The sequence continues at coordinate 3,958,636 of NC_081216.1, read as the reverse complement.
GAAAACAAATTCCCATGACATTTCTGGTTTTGGGAGCAATAGACTGCACATATGTGCCACTAACCCCTCCAGCTCATTCTCAGCATCAGTGTAGGACCATGATTATTGTGTGTTAATTGTATAGGCTACCAAGCAGATAATAACAATAAAATAAAAAAACATAAAATCATTTAGTTTCAATTTAAAATAATCTTTTATTTGCATTGTACACTAAAAACAATGTCATTTTGATTCTTGCACCCTTGCATGTATAGACGTTATCCTTCGGGCACCCTCTGCTGCAGCAAACCGCAACTCAACTCCCGCTATTGTATTTGAAAAAATGTCGCACAACTCTTGCTAGAGATCTCGCTAACATGACATAAATAATATTTAAATTAGTATATTGTGGCTGTCTTCATTAACATATTTTTTATTAGTACATATGACAAAATGTGCACTTTGCGAATTGTCGTAACGGAAATGCAAATTGCGGTATGTTTGCGCTGCGACTGGTCCATCTTAGTACTTCCACCCCCTTGTCTCTTTGATTGTACTGTAATAGAATTTGAGAGTGCATACCAATATTTGGAATGATGAGTAGGGTGGCTCACAGCAATCCAAACTACTCTTCTGTCTTATTACAAGGGTCTCTCCATCTGAATGTTCTCTGTGATCATGACTCTCCAGAAACATGACATTTCCAAAGCAGTCTCTGAGATGGAGGCCTATTTGATGATACATTCTGCTGTGTTAATAATCTGAAACAAGGCCGGGCAGTGTCTGGCTCTCCCTCTTTGTATTCCTCTCGTTAATTCATTCCCATTGTTCGTTTTTTTTTTCCCTCGGCCCAGCAGTTCTGCTGCCAAGATAGAATTCTGATGAGCAGCACTAAAGGTCTGGAATTGCAAAGTAGACCTTTTTATCTTCTGAGAATCTAGCTGAGACATCCGGCAATTGATGCATCTGCCATTTTAGACTCACACTTCAATTCCATTACTGGAATTCCAGCTTCTTTTAAGCTAATTGAATTAAAATAACATAAGCTTATTTTTGTTTTACAGCTGTGGTACATTTTAATGTAGATCATTGTTTAGGGTGAAACAAAGTCCTTTTGTGACCAGTACCAATGAATGTGCAAGGATGGACCATGTTTGAATAATTTAAACTGCAGTGATATTTCTAGCCTATTCATGCTACAAAATGTTGCGTGATCATCACCATTTGAACATGTAAATGAAATGAATGGCAGCCATGTGCTTTCAACATGTGTTGATTGAACATTATTTACTCGTGTGGATATAGATCCACATACTTTTACATCAATGGAGTGAGTAAAGGAGAGGGAATTTAAATATCCCTCACCTTCAACTGAACAAATTAACCCAATTAACACCAATTAGCCTCCACATCTTTGCACTTTACAGTATTAGAGAAATGTGAGGGATTTGTTAATAATTTTCACCTTTTTTTCACGGAACTGAGCCAGTTGCCAGGTATCACTAATGCTCTGCTACCCCGAAAGAGTTTCATACTGTACGCTACACATTGTAGAAAACTATTAGGCCTATACTACTAGTTAATAATTCGTGTGCAGAGTGTCTCTCATTGTAGAACAGAGGTCATCTCGCGCAGTTTAGTTGAGAGGTTCTGGCTGTTAAAACTGAGAAATGACATCTCTTATACAGTAAGACACCCTACATACTGTGTGACGTATTCACTTCTTATTATTTGTTGTTTATTTAGCAGACGCCTTTCTCCAAGGTGACTTACAGAGACTAGGGTGTGTGAACTATGCATCAGCTGCAGAATCACTTACAACAACGTCTCACCCGAAAGATGGAGCACAAGGAGGTTAAGTGACTTGCTCAGGGTCACACAGTGAGTCAGTGAGTGTAAACAGGGAATTAGGTGTGGTGTTCTTTGTACGAGATTTCATCTGTACCCAGGATAAGATGTACTGGGATTTTGGCAAATTCATCACTGTGATTGGTTGATTTCTGATTTATAATTGGGGTTATGATGAAGTAGTTGTTGTTCAGCAAAGACATTTTTAGGACGTTTCAATGTCAGTTTAAAGCTCTTATGCCCTAGGTCTAGCTTGGCAGATATTGGATGGTAATTATCCACACTTAATTGGATTTGGGGTGCTCCTGCCAGGATAGCTTGTTTACCCTTCACAGTATTCGTTGTAGTCTGGCAGGGGTTTGGATGTGTTTTGTCCTCCCTGTGGTCATGTATTGTTTTCAGCATGATGTAGTGCAGCAGGGCTGGAACTGCATCAGCATTCTTTTACAGAGGGAGCTTTGCAAGGTCAGGCAGAAGTAAAGTCTCTTTTGTTACTAAGCTGCCAAAGATACTCTATCATGCACTGAATTCTGTGGTTATAGAATACTGTTGGGGCCAGTTGTAGCTGCCCTTGTGCTACCATTGCACCTTACAGAACGGAACTATTGCATTACCATGTGCTTTGTCATTGAAGATCAATTTATACGTAGAAGTCAGACAAAGCACAGTTCAGCCCAAGCATAACAATTTAGCCCAGGGCGGTTAACATGGTTTGTAAAACAAACTTTAAGCGGGTGTTTGTACAGTATTACTGTATACTGAATTGACTTTCTATGGTTAGAAACAGTGTATTGTAAAAGGCAGACTGTTAATATGGGAATCCTGCCATTTCTTTAAAAAAGCTATTTCATACCTGTAGTACTGTATATAAAACATTGTTTGGTTTTTAATATAGTCCTTCAGAGGGAGAAGTCACTTGGAAAAACGACATCCGAAATACTGTACCAAAGCCTGTGGAGACTTAATCTTCACTCAAGCACACCCTAAGGTCTTAAATGCCTAGTGCACATTGGAATTGCAGTTCAGTAGCGCAACACGCATATTACTGTACTGCAGAAAGCAAGTAGACAGATGGCTGTTAATTTCAATTCAGGCATTCAGGCATGTTGACATGCTGGTCAGCTTTAGAACCTACTGTACTGTACAGTGCAATATGTTGGCTAAATTATAGTCAAGCCAAGTCCTTGGAAGTGAATGTTTAGTTATAACATGATCCCAGTTCCACAAGCTGAAAAATAATTCCACCAATTTTTAGTGGAAATTTCAGAAATGAAGTGCAAGTTAGAAACCACCTCAAGTGACCTGTATCGAGTGAAGTTCTTTGTTTCTCCTGGGAAAACAATAACAATGAGATAAGGAATCATTACTTTCTCGCTTTGAATTGATTTTGCAGACACTGTAGATCACATAATACATATGTAGTGTATGATTTTGCCCTCTACCGACATCGAGAGAAAGAAAATATGTGCAGCTACTGTCATATCCCTGTTTCCCTGAACACGAACAGAGAATACTGTCTTGTGCTGTTTTTCCTCAGGGCTGAATTAAATGTATTTTACCCAATTAGAACATTTACTGTAGCTGTGCTACTTCTAAGTCTGTGGAGAATGTCTTCTAGCTCACAAAATGCCAGCATTGCAAAATTCTAACCACTTCCCACCTCTTCACTACTATACCAATGGAATTCATAAACATGTGATTAGCTACCGATTGTTTCATTTTAAAACCTTTTCAGTGTCATGACTAATTTCATAATTTCAAATACATTAATTCTATATGTGCTTATCTAAACAAAGAATGTGGGAGTAGGGGTTGGCGATATGCATTAAAAATAATATCACAGTATTTTCGACCTTACAGGTGACAACGATATATATCACGATATTTTAAACATTTGTATCAAGGTTTACTTTTAATTGTACTTACATGCCCTGAAAAGGCAGAAGAACTTTAAAGGTGACAGAAAAGATAGGCACTAAATTAACAAATCTTTATTTTGTGTTGCGCCACAGAACAACATGAAAGTTTAATAGAAAATAGGACACCAGAAACAAAAGAATGGCACAAGCTGACAGCGTAAGGGCTGCTTGAAACAAGAGATGCACAAAAATAAATACAAATGCAATGTCCAGAAGATCTTGGGTGTCGGAGTACTTATCATTGAGATAAGTCAGAATCTTAATTTTAATGGACTTTGTGAGTTCTGTATTGTCTTCTTTCAAGGCAAAACACTGTTGTTGAGAAGATGTAAGACAGGATTCAGGTAAGAGACAGTCACATAGTTTTCACCTGAAAGAACATCAATGAAATCCAGCAATGGGCCCAGAGACTTGTTCACTTAATCCAGGACAACAATGTCCTGCCACGTAGGAACTAGGTGCCTGTTTTCTTTTTTTTATCTGCAGCTAGGACCTGGGTTATTGCATTTTCCTGTTCCAGCACCCTTTGGATCATTTTCTGACGAGATCCCCAACATAAAGGTGACTCTGTTACCAGCTGGTTCTGAGGTAGATTGAGCTCACCTTGAGCTGAAGCCCATGCCCTCCTTTTTTTTCCAGCTGTAAGAGAAAGTTCTCACCACCTTCTTGCACACACCAACAGCACGGTCAATGCAGGAATCACCTTTCACACTGTTTTCTATTAAAAAAAAAAAAAGAAAAAGAAAATATTTGGAATCATCTTTATAGAATGTAAAACTGTATAACTTTAGAAATGGGAAAAAATGTACACCTCATATTAATGTTTTCTCAAATAAAAACATTTTTTTTATAAGTACTGATGTTTTTGTAGATTATATTATTTAAAAATCATTGTCTATAATGTTTTGTTGTCAGTCTGTTTGAAAACAAATACCCATGATTTCCATTACACGAGAGTAGATGTTAAAACTTCATGCTGATTTGAACTCGGCTCTCGCCAAGATAAGCACCAACTAAGACGTAGCTTTACAGTAAACTAATGTGATCCATATGTGTCTCCATCCATTTGCGCTTCCTTCCATATGATGATGTAGATATCCTTCTGTCTGGTGTTGATGGCTGAAGTGTAATGCTGGCTCCAGGGATCAGCTTATTGCCTCCCTAGCGCATCAGCACACACAACGGCTGCGATGCTGGCTCCGGGGATCAACCAAAGTGCGGTCTCCCCAGTGCATCAGCATGACAACCGTCTGGATTGAGCTAAGTAGGGTACATCTCTGGGGTCTTCAAGTGGGCACCTTCCATCCTCGGTGTTTCGTCGACTAGCCCACGACACCTCAAGAGGGCTCGACGGTGATTCTGGCGTCCCAGCACTCAACTCTGTTTAAAAACAAATACCCAAAGAAAAAAAGAGAATCAAACTTTCTCACATAATACTATTTTGGTTTATTCATTTATTTATTTATTTATTTCCATTTAGTAGCTTGTGTCTTTTGTATACTGGCCAAAAAAAAACCCACTATATAATTCAACCCCACAATATTTTTATTGTGAATAAAATTATACCGGTATATACAATATATCTCTCAACCCTGTGTGGGAGGATCCTCAACTTGATTCTTTAGTGGTATGAAGGGAGTAGATAACAACAGAGCATGCACAGCACAAGACACCTAGCCCTATGGCTACGGTATGTTCTCATTTCGGTGTTTTTAGGATCTGAAATGTGAGTTTGTTTGAGTCTGGCCTGCCCACTTTGCTATGTGCTGAAACTCCCTTACCAAAACCATTACTTAGCAGAATGCAGGATGAGCACAAATTCATTATAACCCACAGTACATCAGTCCAGTTAATTAAAGCAGGGTACGGCTCAGTAAATATGTGCGATGGAGAACAGTCAGGTTAATGGAGCAGGATGTTTTCAGTGGCTTGCTGGAGTCACACACTGCAATTTAAAATGCTGTATAGAGAGACCTGAAAGATTCCTTGTTAGCGTCATTTATTTAGAGTTTTTTAAACAACCAGTGAAGACTCATTGAGATGCATCATATTGTTTCTGTAAATAGAGTAGATGGGGGTGGTATCAAATGAATATAAATAAATATTACTTTTCATAGGTGATTTCTACAAATAAAACAAATGAAATTCTGTGTTGATAGTTTCTGTTTAAGTTTGATTAAATGTATTGCTTTCTTTCCTTTATTAAAGCTTTACATTATAGATATTTGTGTTGTGCTGAATCTACAGTACTGAACTCTAGCCAGGCACTGTAGGAGTTCTGTGGGTGTAGCATTACAGATATTCCATTTAACCTGGAATCTGCTGCATCATGTTGCAGTGCGTGTGTTTCTTATCCACTCAGAGAACGTGAAATGTTGAACGGTTTTAACTGATGTTGAGTTGCTAATACAGAAAGAGGCCCAGCTGTAGTATAAAGCTTTTTTTTTTTTTTTTTTTTTTTTTTTAAAGAAAGCAGTTTCTCATAGAGATATCCTGGAAGGCTGGTAACCAAAAAAAAAAAAAAAAAACAACTGGCCCTGTACCATTTACTCACTGCACTGCAATATTCAAACATGGGTGAATGCAGAACTGGAAGTAGAGCCTTTGTTGCCAGATTTACCCGACTCAGACCCCACGGTTCCCAAATATCTTGGTATCCCAGAACAGATAATTGCATCCTCTAAAATAAAAATAAAACATTTTAATGAGCAAGTTGTCTCACAAGTGCAGAGGTTGCCCAAAATTATATAAATGACCTTGGACCATATGACAGTATAAATACTTGTACTGTCAGTCTGATCTGCAGCCGATTTTAGACCTTATGGCATTATCACTGGAGTCTAGTTGTACAGGAATGTTGTTACCACTTTGTTGTTTGAGAATACTAATGGAGATGTATAGACAAGTGGCATAGCTAGGTTTTAAAGCAGGTCTTTAGTGTTTCTGACCTTCCCTACTTTAATTACATTACTTCTGCTTCACTTAGCTTCAGTACCGATCAGGCTGTGGGCTTAGTTGGTAAACGTGCTGTGTTCAGCAGGGAACATGCTGCGAGACCTGGAGGTGGCTGCATGCATGGAAATGTTATGACGCCTTTATTGATCTGTCAAACAAAATTATCCAATCAAGTTCTAATGAGGAGAAACCATTTCCATGTGTGAAGGGGATGCCCATAACATACGCACATAGGATGCGATGACTGCACAGAATAATGATGTTTAGTAAGGAAATAGATTGCTCTAATATAAAGGCAGGTTTTACTGTATATATTTCTATCTCCCACTTCCCAGAGAGGAATGAGGCAGTAATCATTGAGCAAATGTTCACACATCCCTCCAGAACCTATAGCAGACTTTTCACATCGAGTCACATCGATAAACCTTTGTTAAATGATGATTCATCAATATTTGTGATCATCACAACACTATTTAGTAGAAACGACTTCTAATTGGTCGAATAGCAGAGGTAAAAATAGTCAAATAGGTCGCTAGTCGCTAGTTTGTGATCGCACTGTTTTGTAACACTGTGCACTGTATTTAAAAGTGCTCGGATTTGTTTTTTAAACTGTTAAGGTTCTAAAATGTCAATCGTGACGTGTGATTTGTCGACAACCGGTTTCTTAGGTCGACTGTAACTTTTCTGTTCGACTAGTCAACTATTCAGTGCTACCTCTAATTATTTAGAGTACCGCTCATCTTTTAAAAAAAAATTCAGGTCATGTACAGTAACTCGACCATAGTGTTATTGCAGATCACTACATCTAAATCAAAAGGAAATAGTTTAGGCGTCATTCCAATCAGTTTGAATTAATGTAGTAGTTCTGGCAGTGCTGTAAGAAACAGCTCCTAATAAAATAATAATTAAGACTAGTAGACATCCAGCCAATGTCTACTGTCATTTGAGTCTGTATTTATTAGGAGTGAAACTATACTGTAGTAGTTTATAAGTAAGAATACTTCAAACAGAAGACTGGACTGCTATTCCACAAGATTGTATGCTGTAGTATGTAGGGCTTCTGATTTTCGGTTTTAAAACCCTGATACAAAAAAAATGAAATTGGTGGATAGCCAATAAACACCGAAAAACTGTGGAAATGGTTAATCAATTCACGGTGACTTTACCCTAATCCCATTAAAAAATAAAACCTACTACAAAAATAATAATAAATACATTTCCCAGTGCTGCTGGGCAATGTCCCGCCTTCCTGACTTGCATCTATCATTGATTCGTTCTCAATACTTTAAACCCGCCCCAACTACTGAATGACAGCACATTCCTCCATTTCTAGTGGAGACTCTGCTTGCGAGATTTAAAACGAGATTCGAAACAGGATGGAGGCTTGTTAGCGGGACTTCAAACTGTATTACAGTTAAGATACAGAGGATTTAAAACAGAATTGTGGTGAAATGTACAAAAATGCCTACACACAAAAACCCCAGAAGAATGTGCCCATGACCATAGGGATTTCATTGTAGAAGACAGCAAAGGAAAGAAGGTCAACTTAAGTGTGCAAGTACTGTCGATTTACTATACATATTTTGACAGAAAAAAAAACGCTCAAGCATTTTGGAAAGTAACTGAAAACACTAATTCCATACAGTATATCAAAAACGAAAGCCCCGAAAAAAAACGATTTACATAAAACTTGAAAATAGCTAGAAATAAGCATCGAAAAATACAATTAAAAAACCCGAAAAAAAAGGCCTAAATATATGCTAGGATTTCCTTAGGGAATCCTTGGGAAGGACACAACAATTGTTTTGAACAAAAATAACGTGATTAAAATTCAAATGTAAAATAGACGTTGGCTGTAGGGTGCAGGTGGAAGGTTCTGGTTTGTAATCCTCTTTTTGCATGATTCACAGACAATTTCATTAAATCATATTTGTATGCAAACTAGAACGCATGAAGTATGTATCAGGATTTTAAGTTGGAAAAGTTTTTGTGAATGAGTAAGCCTAGTTTTGATTACATATTTTACAGTGCTGTAATACTTTTTGCAGTTTAAATGTAAACGCCCAGTGCTTATATTTGTAGTAAGATAAAGACGGTTTAAGTCCAGTTTTAGGAAGGCAGTGTTAATATGCCACAGATAACAGAGCCTGAACCCAGAGAACTTTAAAGGCACATACAGTAGTTTGTTTAACGTTTTCTGTCATTTGCAATACATTTGGTACTGTACAACTATGGCCAAAAGTTTAGCATTACTTACAATTTTAGGATTCAATATGTTAACATAACATTATTCAGCAGGTTTCATTCGACTTTGTGAAGCAAAATTCATTCATTCTATAGGGTGATGCAGAACTTTTGAGTTAGCTTTACGCAGTATCTGGCAGCAAAGGGGTTAATGTTAAGTTTACAATTATGAGTTGAACAAGAAGAACATTCCCACCTCCAGATGGGATTAAGGGCTACATTTAAAAGTTCTTTTCTGCACATGGTTGTATATCAGTTGTTTCCTTCAGAGGGTGGGTCAGGCTGGTGGATTGAGATAAGAGGCTGTCTTGTGAGACTGGCACTTGGAGTGACAGATAAAGACCCAGCGTTCGTTGGAGGTCAGCTCACATTTAGAAGCAGGGCTCAGAGGTCTTTTACCGTCATTATTTAAAACGATGTCACTGGTCATCTGAACACGCTACACAAAAAGGTAGATTTTTTTCTTTGGCTGATTTTCGCTCAAAATGATTGTAAAATATATATAAAAGGTATTTTATTTAAATTGAGCCTGCATGTGTAGGGTTCCAGTATTTCACCAATACTGTAGTGTGAGCACATGATATGTCACAAGGCAGTGTGCCATTTCAGAGTGTGGCTTTTATTAAATGCAGTGAGAATGCAGTTTTAATTTAATTGTTATAACAGCTAATATGTTTGTCAGAAATCTTTAATGTACAGTACTGAATGTTTTGCTGTCTGCCTACTGTTATTTACTGGAACAGGTGAGCTTTTCATGTAAGTTTTATTTGTACTGTATTCCAGAGTTTTCAGAGCAGTAATACTTTAAAAGTAGTTTTAACCATAGCTGTTTCCAATCAGTGTTTTCTAAATGAAACACATAGGTGCAAAAAAATACAGTGTGGCAATACACATCCATTTCAAGTGTTCGTTTGTTGGTCTGTCTTATAGTCACTGAGATATCTTTGCTAATACAGTATCTCATAAATCATTTGAGATGATGGCTTTATGGAAACTCCTTGGGCAAAATTTTGACCCTTGACCACCATATTATAGTCGGGTGGCATTTTGGTTTCTGAATGATAGAAACCTTACACATGTGTATTACAAGTCTGTCATCCAGATACTGTAAATCATAAATGTTGTTACTGTTTACACCTGTGTAATTTTACGCATAAAACGTATCACCATGCATAGGTGCATAATATTAAATAATATCACCTTTAAAGGATAGAGAAAAATGATCGATCACATCGAGGATAAAGGGAACATTGATCAATTTTGCCAGAAAATGCCACGACAAAGATCCCACGTTGCAAATATATCAGCAAAAGAGAGAGTAAAAGATGTTCTTTGCTTTGCTTTGTACACTGTGGAGGTGACACACGATGTGATCCAGAGCGTTCTACCGCCAGTTGACATCGACTTGTTTTGGTCATCGACAGCTGACCATCTTCCTAATTTGAAAACATTAGTTTCAGATATAAATGCAGTAACAAATACAGCTGATGCTGAGCGCAGCAACTCGCTGTATAATCTTGTCCTGTCCGATCGGAGGCTTTCTCTTTCGGAAGACAAACTGAACGAGCTGGTGTTCCTTTATTTCAATTTTGGAATTTAGAAAGACTTTATGTTAAAAAAAATTCCATTGTTTTCTACTTAGTTTTTTTGATAAACAGTATGACAGAAGAACCCAATACAACTGCACAATAATACTTTGTTACTTTGTACATACTTGTACAGAGATACTGCATAATTTTGCATAATTTAGATTTTTTTCTGTGCATAATTCCCTGGGGTGTAACTGTTGAGTTATAGAGCTGGGAAACAGGAAGTTTTTTAAGGATACCTCAGATTAACCCCTCACCCTTTCAAGGGCCCCAGATGTCCAAAAAATAACGGCATGTTAAAGAAATGACAGGATGCACATGTCTTGAAATCCAAACAAGGAGCTGCAGTACAAACTAGCAGTACAGTTAGCAGATATATACTGTAGCACTTTAGAATCCCCCTGTGTGCAGTCAGCAGACTACTGTAGTTGCAGTAAGTGAGGCTACTACTTTGATCATGCATTTGTAGAATAGCCTACAATTTAGGAGTGGATAATTCAGTTAAAAAATACAGCTCATTATGACCCTCATTACTTCTCTGTTCTTGGGTGCTATTTTATCAAACTTTCATGCATACTGAGGTCTTATAAAGGTGTTTCATAGTAAAAGTATAAGAATGTGTAATAAAGCATAAAGAAAGCATGGTAGTTCTTAAACCCAGGGAGGTTTAGTAAGGCATATTAAAAAGCATAGTATAATAACCATAGGAAACGCATGGTAAAGCTGCAAAATTTATGTAAAACTGTAAACTTTAATAAGGGAGTGCACTCCCCTTATCAATTTCAGTGATACATATTGCTGTATTTTATAGATTTGAAAATATGCTGTAGTTGACGTAGCTTTAATGAAATAGATCCCACCTGTGAGACCACCACACGTGTTTCAAGCTTGGGCCCAACGGTGCCAGAGCCTTTCTAAAAGTGGGTGGGCCAAGGTCGGTGGGGGGGGGGGGGGGGTTAGTATGAAGTGTTTCTACGGATAAATGAATCCAATTTAACAACTACGTCAAATATTGAAGCAGGTTACATATTTATAGTCTACTGGTTAAAGTTTGCAACAGTAATACTACTACACTACTAATAATAATGAGCTTGTTATTTGAATGTTGGGTAGTGAGTGGTATCCCACAAACATTGTTTAATTTACTTCAAAATAAATTAAATATATTGATGAAGAATAGTAAACAGCTGTCTGTAAAGTATTTGTTTAGTTTTGTAGTCTATGGAGCTAGTTGTTTTTTGGGTTTTTTTTAAGTTCTACAGTTATTTACTGGTTCGGACACAAATTACATGAAATGGTAAGAAATGTTTCAACATGTTTCAACAGTTCTATAGTGTTACAAGATGACGAATGTAGCAACATTCGCTACCACACATAAACTCAGCTTCTCTACGCTCTTTTTTGTTAAAAGCTTCCATGTTCCTCTGTAGAAGCTGGCGGCACAGCTAGCGAACATAGTTCCGGTGTCGTCTTAATTTGTGGATTTATTTGACTTATCGGTGTCACTGTGTTTTGGAAGAACGATGAGATTCAAGGTATTGAAATATATATATATTTTTTTTTTCTCACCCTCGCTGTTAAAAGTGAGTGGGCAGTGGCCCGTAGGCCCACACATCTCCAGCGCCTACGCTTGGGCCTCTAGAGGTGTAAAGCTGGGGAACTAATCCACTGTGCCACTTACATTCTCTGTTTTTAATTAGCCTTCAGTATACTGCGTTTTACTGTGATTGCGTCGATCCTACCTTCAGTTTATCCTGCAAGTGCGAAAAACAAGGAGGGAGTTACAATGAAGTGCAGTAAAGAAAGTCTACACCAGCACTCAGGCATGCTGATAAACAGGGTTATTTTTAATCTGCTTGGTCATTTTAAAGTGACAGTGTACTATGTGTTAAAATGTGTAAATAGCTATTTTTAGTTGGGTACTCTTTTGGAGAAGTACTGCAGGCACTGTAGTGAAGGCCTACATTTATTCATATTGTTAGAGGAACAATATACGTAGCGTGTTGGTCAGGATTCTAGATTTGTTTTAAAGAGAACAGAACTTCCTCATAAAAGGAATACATTGGTGGGGAGCACAGCTCCTGGGTGACAGATACTGCAGTAGCCTTGTGCTGTTGTTTCATGAGTTGTCTGTGCACTTATCCTGCACAAATACTCCATTAATGTGGCAGCAATTAACAAATTCTAACCCCTTTATTGTTATATGGCTGATATCTAGTGTTCATTTGTCTTTTTTAACCATAGTTTTTTTTAATGATTCATTTTTAAGACTGAATGCCAATAACTGACTAAATAGGCAGTTAAAGGGGAAGTGATTTAGCCACAATTGTACATATTTTTGACAGAAGGTTTTTAATTAAGTGGATTTTTATCCTGCAAAACAACGTTTTCTAAAAACACTCCTCACCTTATTTCCCCACAATCAGACTTGTCATTTCAGAAGTCGTAGGGAATCATACAGATCACACATAGTAGGAAATGAAACAAGCAAGAAATAAAATATTAGGAAACTGTGCTGTAAATTGTACTGAAGTTTGTATGCTTTGTAAAGTCAGGCCATGGAAGCGTGTGCGCTGATCTTACCACCCAGCAAACCGAGATCGATCCCCACTTTGGAAAAGGTTGGGAACCCCACTGCCCACAGGTACTTTACTTTAAAGGTTGTTCTTGTGTGTTTGTTTATTACCAGGCTAACATCGTGTCAGCATGGCTCAGCAACACCAGGACTTCACAATGAATGCAGCTGCCCCTGAGAGCCAGTCTCTACAGTTCAACTCAGGAGAACCCATGGCAGCAGCCCCAGCCGAGACAGTCCCAGAGGAGGTCCCGGGACAAGTGGGGTACGCTCTCCTCCAGAATGCTGTTCCCCCCAGGGTGGAGGTCAAGGAGAATGGGGTACCCGTCGCAACACACCTGGGATCAGGGGAAGGTCAAATGAAAGGTAAGTGAGATCCGAAATGCTATGTACAGTACTGCATGTTAACAAAGCAAGTCGCACACCTGTTCGTTGTAAGACCGTGAGTGACCAGGAAACAATCATTGTTCACAGAACGGGATTAGGTGTAAGAAAGTGACTTGGCACCAAATCCGTTATCATTATAGTGACTGTAGCAATTATTAATGTAGTCATTAGGGGGGGATTCAATTTGGTGCTTTTATCAAACCACAGGAAATTCTTGAATGCTGAATGTGAAAGGTGTGGTCCATTGTGGACGTGCAGATGCACAGGATGCATAGTACTGGTGGTCGGCACAGTAAGTCAAAGTGAGGTCTGCATTCTGCTTTTCTTTTACTTCTGTAAAGGCCGTTGGTCATGTTGAACCAACAAATGAAAGCTGAATCGGCCTCTGGTGAGCTGCGTTTTAATCTGTCTGTAACAACACGCTTCACTGATCTTCAGTATCTGATTGCAGTGGCACAGTCGTAATCCCAGTATCTGGGTCAGTTCTTTAAAACTCATCAGCTGAACACAAGCGGCCATTATGAAACTGCTCCATTTTGACATGAAAATATCAACTTAGAGGTCTACCATTTCAAATCATTAGCCTTTCTTTGTCAGTGTCAGCAGTTTCACCAGCATGTTATATATTGTACTTTGAACCATAATATTTAAACATTACTGGTGCTAGCCAGTAAGTGCTAAGGATTTTTTTTTTACCATGCTAATACTTTATGAATGCAGTCCATTGTTGTGTCTTTGGAACACTTTGTGACAGCATGTGTTTAAAAAATAAATAAATAAATAGACCCCCTTAATCAATGTGGATTTCTGATTAAAAGGCTAGCAGTATCAATGGGGCTCATACATGGACTGATCCGTGTGTCCCATTTGTATCATACAGCACGCAGCACAAGCAGGACAATTCATCATATTCACATTTAGTCTTTAACAGTGGAGAACCAGGAGCTTTTAACCCACCGCCCGCAGCTGACTGCAAGGTCAGGTTTCCGAATCCTTAATCCTGGTGTATTAAAACATCACTTCTTCTCACCCTTGTGACCCACCTTCTTTGTATTGGCGCTATGATAATATTGCTATGGTGTGCGTAGTGCGTAGCCTAGCGTTCCCAGGCTTGCAGGCTTCGCTAGTGCGATCCTTCTCCCCGTTCCGAATCCCTGTGGCTCCACATGCAGGCACGGAGGGGCTGTGTGACCCAGCTGAGGAGCTCCATTGGGAGGAAACGGACTGGGAGGGAGACTGTAAGTATTGGAAAAACAAATAGAAATGTTACAGCTACTTAGAAGTTCATCTATAACTTAGCCCACTCCCCAGCTACAATAATTATCAACGTAGCACACACACACAGAAAAAATGCACGTACTGTATGGGTCAATTCAAGCTTAATTGACTTCTTGTCATTTGTCATTTAATTTTTCTTTTTATTACATACCACCATTGAACAATGTATAGTTGTTCATGATTTCCACATGTACTGTATTTAAATATTAACATAGCATGCACACTGACAAAGGGACCAACAGAGTTAACTGGACTTCATACTAATAATTTGTTGAAAAACGTGCTGTCAAATGATAATGTTATTTGTCCAGGTCATCTCCCACATGGGGGAATAAATGTCAAATGTCATCATAAGGGCAAAAGTTATTTCACCTAAAACTATGATATCATTTCTTAATATATTTTTTTTCTTTTAGTTTCTTTGAAAACAGCAAAAGTATCTAGCTGTATAAGGCAGCCTCAGTGGTGACATATCCTGTTTCTGTGGAATATTCTGAGGTTTAATAACACTGAGGTTTGGACCATAAAAGCACTGTTTAAAATGGCATTCTGAAATGAATGTTTACTGATCTGCAGATGAGAATTAGATTCATACAGTGTTCATTGCTACAGCAGTGTGGAAGTGTTTGCACTGTGAGTCACTAGAACGTCTCTGTCATTGTTCTGTAAGTTTACAAGAATTTGCAAACACTGTGGTTGGTATTTGTATTATGGATTGAAAGATGTGATAAAATAACCAGGTAATTTCATTTTAAAAATATTAATGTTTAAAATTCTGTAATCCCCCATTTATTAGCGTGACATAAATTTTGGATATTACATTTTATGTTGTCTGTTTAATCGCTTAGAAGAGTTACCGTGTGCTAGGACAGTGGTTCCAAACTAGGAGCTGCAGGATGGTTTCAGGAGGGCACAATGCCCAAAGTGATGACACAACTGAAAATTCCATGTTCCCCAGGCTGGGGGGTCTGCTGTTCGGTTCTTTGGGGTTATTTAGAAAGTAACACAAACTTTATTTTCGATGTAATTCCAAGTATTCCATCTGTTCAGTAATATTGAATTAGTACGTCTTGCAGTGTATGGGTGTGGCCGCCACTTCAGCCCTACCGGCATGGCAGAGGTTGTGAGGCTTGTGTGAGTGAAACAGCTTAACAAAAAAGAAAAATGCTACAAGTTCAGTATCTGTTTTGGTATTCTTGGAGAAAATGGAGGTGCCCTATGTGCAAAATATGCTACACTAAGGTCATCATACCAACAGAAAACAGGTATGGTAGGCTACGTGTTTTTCTTGCAGCCACGCGTACACTGTAAACTAGTCTATGTAAATTTAAAATTGACTTATTTCTTTATTGTGTGCAGTATATGTAAGGTACTGTATGGTATCATAGCTTGCAAATGCGGCAACATGAACTGTTTTGTTTTGTGTAGTAGTTGGGTAAAAAGAAAGTTAAATTCCTTTAGTTTAAATAATCTTTAATTATTTCCAAATTCTCCAGTAACGTGTACAGAGAAGGCATGATTTATTTTGTGTGTTACCATTATTATTTACCATAGCTTATAGGCTAAAGTAAAGCAATGCACTGGGTATTCATTTGACTTTACTATCTGTATACTGTGTGTACTGTACAGTCATTCTTAATGTCATGTCTACAAAGAACACAACACAGGAATGGTATTTTAGCGAAAATGGAAAATCATTTCAAATAAATTGAGTAGTAAAAATGTGCTTTTTTTGTTTGTTTTAATATTTTAAACTGGACACTTAATTATCCCAGGTAACCTGTCCTCTGTTTAGCGAGGGACTACTGTAGTTTATATTTGCATAACCAGCGAAATCTAAATGAGCGAACACCACGATAATTGCAATTATCACCATTTTTTATCCCGCAATTATCATTTCAAGGATTTTCAATATTGTCCCAACCCTACTGAATTATACAGCTGAAGGGGATGGTTATAAGGAGAACAACATTTGACATGTCTACAGATTCATTGGCTCAGGTTCTTCAGTTATGATGTGTTATCTCATTGGGGGACACTAGCCAAGAAATTTAGGGAACCCCTGTGCTAGCCAATACAACTGGCTGTATGTTTATGGTGTGACAATTCTGTAACTAGCACAAATGTTTAAAAGTGAAATAATTCAGAACATTTCTTGGAGCTGCACCCTTATACATGGGATATTTAGACAGACATTTGGCCATTTTTATTAACCCTGTAGCAGAAAATGACTCGTACTGTGTGACCCTCATTAAAATGTATTGCATTTACATTTTATAAAAGGATACTTCAGATGTAAAAGGGGTTAACAGAATGTCTATAGTTGTTTGGGGTGCTTGCCAAATATAATTAATGTTTGCCTTTCAGTTGAGTCCCAGGAGCCAGGCGCTGAGGAAGGATCTGAAGAGTCAGGGCCTGAGGTCTGCGAAGCTAAGAGCGCCCCCTTTAGTGAGGGAAGCTTCCAGGGTACGCCCTTACAGTATATACTCTTCTGCCTTAAGAGCGAGCAGCATCTGTTCAGCAATCCTAGTTTATTTACTCTGCTTTCCTACGTTTTCAGTCATTGACAAATCATAAAAGTTAGCCTGGGGTTTTATTAAGTTAGCCTGGGCAGCAGTGTGGAGTAGTGGTTAGGGCTCTGGACTCTTGACCGGAGGGTCGCTGGTTCAATCCCAGGTGGGGGACACTGCTGCTGTACCCTTGAGCAAGGTACTTTATCTAGATTGCTCCAGGAAGTCCAGTTTAGTTTTCTACTGCTGGTAGTTAATTTAGCAGGGTATTTTACAAGCCTCACATCTCAAAACACCTTAAGTACCATTAAAATGAACTTTTGCTAATTGGTACTGCTGGCTTTCCAAACCTGCTATGCCTTAAAGAAGTTCTGATTTGTGAATGCCAGTGCAGACTGAAGCTCGCCTTTTCTTCCTTGGCACTTTATAGCTTTTCAGAATACATTTCACACCTACTCATTTTCAACTCTAACTCTGATTCCTTTTTCTTCTGCTTTAATTGGTATCATATATATATCAGTGTGCCTTTATAAGTGTGTTTCTCGCTTTCCTGGTTCTTACCTGAATAGTGTATGCTAGAGATGCCATTTTAATGTGTTATTTGTTGCAGTGCCCCCTTTTCTAAAGCTGTTATCAAGATGCATAGGTAACAGAGCCATACTTCTTTCACAATATAAAGGGCCGCCTTATTTTTCTGATGATATAGTCAATCGTTCTGAGTGGTTGGCTTAATATAATGTACTGTACTGTACATAAAGCAGGTGAAAGGTGTTGCATGATTATTTCTAGAATTAGAATTTAGTCAGTGACCAAAAAATAAGTATTCTCTCAGCAAGCTAGTAACACTCAATTATGGCAAACAACATGAAAAGCTAAATTAAAAGTAAAAATAAATAAATAAATTACATTAAAATGGTATTGAAAGCTATGTACCTTAAAACACTAACACTTATTCCCAAATACTTTTTCCTTTGGCAAAAAAATAACCATCTTTTCTCTATCTTATCCACTGCTTTTGTTTCCTCAGTGCCTTTTCAATAAAAAAATTGAAGTTGTGCTGCATTCAGATGTTGTTTCTTTCACTGTTCTGCTTTTAAAATCCAGTTGGTGATGTAATTGTAGAGGCAGCTCTTCTTTTATAGCATATTCGGCAAGTTGCCATGCAGCCTACTGCACATTTCTTCCTCCACTGCTTTGAAGAAAAGTTCTCTTTTCATCTGTTCTATTAACTGTTCTTCGTGCTCCTTTCTACCATTGGCGATAGGCTATCGCCGTCTTCTCTTACTTTCACTTCTTATATTATCAGTCCTTTTTGTCCCTTGCTCTATTTTCCAAGTCGTTTTCACTTCTAGGTTGATCATTGTGTAGTTGAAGTTTTCCTTAAAGAATAAGCAAACTGGCCACGACACAACATTTTTAACACATATTCAAAACGGTTTCTACCTCCTGCTGTTGCAAATAAAACCTAATAAATACAGAAGATAATCTGTAAAATACACACACAAAATGGTTGTACTACACAATGTGGGGACGCGATAAAAGCAGTAAACGAAATAAATAAATCTAGGCAAATATTTGTTTTTTTAAAGTCCAGCCGATGCCTTTAAATGGCTAATTAAGTACCAGTACCCTATCCTGCTTTTCTGCTTTGTTCTTGCTGCCTTTCTCCCTGTAGTATTATTTCATGCTCTTGGTTTAAACCCTGAACATTAGTCAGTAGTGTTTTGCAGCTATCGATTTGCTTTCAGTTATGGAGACTGTGGTTAAAGGTTAATGTTGTTGGTTTAACAGATGCTACGACTCCATTAATGGAGGAAGGTGTAACTGTGGAAGAGAATCCTGCAGAGTCGCCAGAAGGAGCTACAGGTCAGGACCACAATTACAGCCACAGTACTGAACACAAGCCAGCTCTCTCACACAACGTTTTAATGTCCCAGGGCTTGGAACTTGCTCCAGCCCTGTACCCAGTCCTGGATTTAAGATCTACCTTCAAATTTTTTGACCAAGACTTGTGAGCATGTTAAAAAGTACACTGTATGTAAATGAAAGATATACAGTAACTGTCACTGGGAGATCCTGTAAAGACTGTAATGAGTTTTCGTGTCATTATTCCCCTTTCTGATTTTTTTACCTTGACATTCAAGAAAAAAAAATGTTTTCAAAGTAATTTTTTTTTTTATTGCCTAACTGTTTATTTTTCAGCTATACAGAAAAAAGGATAGAATTAAATATCTATGTACAAATAAGTGGATTCGGTACTTTTTAAAGGAAACAACAAATAATTAGATTTCCATTATGTGTCGTGTTTTTAAACAACAGTTTTGCTGCTTTTCTAAGCCGTCCTTTGGACAACCCTGTGTTATATTATTTATGACTCATTGAAATGTAACATTAGATAAGATTTTTAAATGAGTATCCCTTCTCTAAGAGAACTGGTCTCTGGAGAGTTCCCCTGCATCTAAATCACATTTTCTAACAGTCCAGTAAGGGCATCGATCTTTTATAATGTGTGGAACGGGAGTCTGCAGCTGCATTGATGAATACTAATAGTGCTGTGAGCTCTTCCATGCACATTTCATTTTTGTTGTGTTATATTAAAATGTTCATTTTGATTGGGGTTGTAACGATAGAATAAGATTGCAATACAAAACTGTGTATGATGTGTAAAAAGATAAAATGATAACGATGGACTATTTTGTTCAAAAGCAAAAATTAAATGAGATTGGGCGAGCATGTATTCATACCAACTATTACATTTGGTGGAGTTCGTGAAGCTTTGTAGTGCTGGTCAGGTTTCATGATGCACATGTTTATTACAATACCATTTTATAATACACAAAGAGTTCTGATTCATCAGTGCTCAATGCTCAAAACCATTTATTTTGAATGAAACGTTACTACGTACTAACCTCGTCGAGTGTTTAATCTGTCCTATGAAACTCCCACTAACCTGTGAAAGGTTTCCAAGTTTACAGTGTGGCAGGCTAGTGCTTACAGTGATCAGAAATTATTTATTTTTCTCTCACTCTTTGCCAGATATTTAACTATGATTATTTCTCTCCTTTTCTCTGTGTCCCATGTTGTCCGACTCCTTGTTAAAAACGTATTGGCACAAGTAGTTCCTGAAGCAGGGATGGCGGCTCCTAAGGCAACCCCCGTGGCAGATCAAGGTATGATTATATTTCCTGTTGCTTTTTATTGTATTGCATCATACTGTAATACAACAACCAGCTATACAGAAACTACATCCCATTACTGGATCACATGGCATGAAATTGTGTTGCACTGCTGAATTCCTACCAGAGCATATGATAAGAATAAGTACCAGTGCCTGTATTGTGAGATTATTTCTGGTCCATTATCAGCAGTTATCTGTCCATACGAATTAAGAACGGCTATGTACCGTTATTATGTACCTATAAACTTTGAAGGTGACTCTTCAAGTGAGGTGGCAGTTGCTGTGAATACTGATTGGTTCTAAACAGACCTTATGCAGAACACTGTGCCTGTCTGTGATAATGGATCTTGAATTAATATGCTTCAGTAATGTAAAGGTTCACGATCACCCAGTAATGGATCTGAAGTGGGCTATTCGATCAATGTAATAGGGAACTTGTGAGATATGTTCTGTAAGACAGCAGACTAGTTCAGTAGTCTCTCATGCCTTTCACTTGTGGAGGCCTGCTTTCCAATAGGGCACAGGTCACAAGCAAAGGGAGTGTGGTGGGCTCAGCTTACACCATTGGACATTACAGTAGTCACAAAACACCCACACAATTCGGCAGACTTAGTTTGAGAGAAGCTCAGGACTGAATGGCACTGAATTGAATCAACAGGAGAGATGGTCAGTCACATCATTTTTTAAAAGCTGCTCAACCCATGACACCTGTGTGAAATTTTTATTTTATTTTTTTAACTAAAAATATAATTTAAAGCTGTTTAAGCTTTTAACAGTCAGCGAACAGTTGATTTTCTGATGAAATGCTTGTTCATAACAGACAGTGCTGCGCTTAAGGTTGCATTGATTCATTGTCATTACAATTCATTTTTACATGGCGTCTAATCCAAGGTGAGATATGACCATTACTTGTAATAGTGTGTGCAATTACATAGACAGTGTTTTCTATTTTCATTTTATTTAATTATTCTTTTTTTTCTTATTTTTGTTGACTTTAAGGCACATTTATAAATGAAAGAACAGGTACGGTACCTACAGCCTTTTTAAAATATGCAATCTTTTTTTCAAAACCCTTACAAAAAAAAAATAGAAAAATACCCAATATCAGTATAAAATAAACCTTTTCCTTTTCACTCTTTCAGTATCATCAGCAGACCTCAGTATTTGTATGACATTTACAAAAATACCATTTGAGATAACATTATAATAGCAATGGATTACAATTAGAAAGCGTATCATAATCATTAGCATATCACAGCATTCCCAGCAAGACCTGCACAATCAATCAAGAAGAAGTATTCCACAGTGGTCCTGATATGGTACCTTGATTCTGCAATGCCTTTCTGGTTTGTGCTTTGATTTGCATGTCAAAATAGAAAGACTGTACTGTCCCACTGTGGTACCTTTCTTCCAATGGCTATGACTATTGAATATTGTGCAGTCCCTAATTGCAGAAACATTGTATGCTTGAGGGATTACATTTAGTAAAAGTATAAATGTGTGCATTTAGTGAAGCAAATGTCAAGCAATGTTAATCTGAGTTAAGATTCCCCATACTTTGGAAGATTTAGATGTAGTTGCCAGTGAAGGACCGGCTTTAAAAATCTTTTCGTTAACACCCGTTACACTCTTCTCATAAATGTGCCTTCGTCGCTTTTATACTACGTTTTATGTATTTACTGTAGTACGGTAGTTATTTCCATTCTGTTTTCTAAAAGGCCAGAACATTCTGTTTTATCTGTCTCTGTATTTGTGTTGTTTTTCTAGTTGTCTCCTTCCTATAGTTGTTTTGTATATGTAGATAATTTCTTTCTTTTGATGTCGATTTAAAAACATGATTGGTATTAACCCTCGGCCACAATGTGGTTATTATTCTGCTTTTCAAAAACTAGAGGAACTTCCAGCAGGAACCCAAAGTCTAACGGAGAGCGAGACGATTAAAGGTCAGGATTATGTTGAGGACGAGATTGGGATTCAGTCTGCTAACCAAGCTGTTCCGGAGCAGTTCGTAAAGACTGAGGCTCTAGTATCTTCATTTGGGAACGAGGTGCAGTTGCTGATGGGTTCTGCAGCTGTAGGCCATGAAAAGTTTGAGACCGAGTTGAAAGAAACTCTGAAATCTGTGAAACGTGATCAGTTACCAGCGGATGTCAACCTCGCCGTGGAGGAGGCCCACCATGCAGTTCAGAAGCCTAGTGTACCTGATAGTAATGATCAGTCACTGTCACCAACTGGAGAAGAAGATAACGGGTTTTCCCTTAAGTTGACCCCAACTGAGTACAAAAACGAAGCTGGTTCACACTTCTCAGATCAGAAATCGCCCGAAATCTTAACGAATATTCCTGCCCATTCCGATTTAATCAAAAACAAAGGGCTTTCTTTTGATTACACAGAATCCTCCCATCAGGTTGAAGATGCCCATAAAGATTCAGCAGCTGAAGCAAGTGCACGAGAAGATGGGCCTACAAAGATGCCGTCGGAGCACGAAAGTGCTGACTCTTGCCATGAAGATTCGATAGAATCAGAGGCATCTCCAAATGCAGAACTGGATGCCAAGAAGGAACTCTCTTGTCTGGTCGCAGCGTCAAACTTTGAACAGGAGGGAGAAGTTAAGAATGTCGAGCCCTGCACTTTTACAAACACCAATGAGGAAACTGAACCCAAGTCAGAAAAAAATGAGGAAAGAAAACAAGAAAAGGACTTGTGTGCCTTAGAAACAGGGTATATGGAGAGCACAGATGAAGCCCTTATTGCTGCCGTCAAAGCAGCTCAAAAAACAGACAGTGAAGCAAAATCTGATCTAAGTTTAGATGCATCTGTTGAAGAGAAAAGCATAGAGGCTTTAGAACAGGGTGAAAATAAGGAATCCCATCTAATAACGGTAGCTAAAGAGTGCTTAGATCAACATGCAGGAGAAGATATCCAAAAAGACGCATCCGCATCACCCAAGGCTAATACCAAATTTCAGAAAATACAGAAGAGAGAGGCTTCTCCAGCAAGAAAAACAGGCGTTCCAGTCTTACAGAGAAAAGGTCTGTTTTAATTCTGTTTAAACCCCACTTTATTACACAAATTCTTTTCGACAGCAACTGAGCTTTTGAGTGAGCCAACCAGCACCCCTGAACCGACCCACAGCACCTGCAAATACTTAATTATGATTTATAAGGATGAACCTTCTGCTTGTAGTGGCTAACTTTTAATTACATTTATTTATTTTTTATTTAGTCTTTCGCATCTGAAACTTTGTTGGCTGTTTGTCTTGAACACTTTTTGCATGCCACGTTGCACGTTTGTGAGCATTCCACGTCACCACCATTCTCTTGGCCTTTCTTTTCTTAAAATCCCCCTTTCCTAATGCCGGAACTGTCAGGCTGTTAAATCCTCAGTGAGACCTGACAGTTCTCATGTAGGTTTCTGCGCTATAGGTGTCAGATATAACCCTGGCAGTGCCTAGTCTAGAAGTGTTTAAATGCATGGACTCTGCAACTGGTGAGTCGAGTAGTGCCTCCCATTGTCTACCAATGTGGTGTAATCATGTAAATAGGTTTTGAATCGTTGTGTCTCTTTCTAGCTGGAAACGGGCAAATACCCGGTGTATTTATAGGGTTTCCATGGCTACCACAATAGAAGTCAGCTAATTAAAGTTGTTGTAAACTTGGTTTCAGCTGGACTGAGTAAAAATAACCAATTAAAAGTTGCCAGGCACTGCAGGAACAGCCACTGCCAGTGGTCCCTTGCTTCTAGAATATTCATTTAGAAATGCTCTCTATGTATTTTTTTTTGGGGGGGGGGGGGGGGGGGGGGTGGAAATCGAAATGGATTTGTAATACACACTTGCTTTTTTGTTTTTACAAATAAAGACCCCTTTTCAGTAGCATTTTTACACTGGAACTCATACATTACCGTACATAGAATTATAGTGTCATTTCTTTTCCTATATATGTAGTTAACAGTAAACACAAATGACAGTGTAATTGCATTACTGCATGGCACCTTTTTAAATTATCTAAATAGCGGAGGATCTTTATACTGTTGCCTTAACTCTCAGAAGCTTTTTGTCCCATGTACAGTATGTTGTATTTAGTGATTTTAATGGAGGCCAACAAGATTCATGTGCTCTTATAGGATCATTCAAGAGCTGTCTGGATGTGCTTCTGGAAACTATTAGCTATTAGGAACAGAACGTGCACCAATGACAAATAGCCTCATTTGTAACTGCAGTTCTCATAGATTTAAAGTTGGCAGTATTTGGTCTGCGGCTGTTAAGATCATTAAAATAGACCCCCAATGTATAATTTGAGTGTTGTTATGTTGTCATTTTGGCTACTGAAACTATAGGAAAAAATGCTTCAAAATACCTACTTTGTTCCCCCCAGCTGGGACTAGTAAATCTCTTAATGCCATCTTTTGGCTGCTGAATGAAAAACGGTTTGGTTCCTTTTGTTTTTTATATTCTTCAAGTTGGAAAAAGAATGAAAACAGGAAATATAAAAAAGAACAGCAAAACTACGTATCTATCAAAAGAAAGCTTTAGTGCTTGTTAGGGAAAGCAGCTGTATCACATCTGTTAAACTAATTATAGCTTAACCATTTGATTTACTGAAGTTCACTACTGATTTGAATATAAACAGAATTGTTGAACATTTTCCTGTAAAATAATGCTTTTTAATAATAAAGAATGTTTTTTAAACCCGTCAAATGCATGCTATTTATAAATATTGATTATTAACATATAAAAAGGGGTTTAAATTATACTTTTTATTACATTGTGCTAAATATCAACGTAATTAATTATAACCCTTATCATACCCAATATACTGCTGTTCCTCTTTATCATATTCGATGCACAGGCTGTGTTTAAAGTGTAATACAGAAAGAGATTGGCCTGTCAGCAAAACCACTACATACATCAATCACTCCAGTCTGTGTTAGATGTCATTTCAGATGTGTAACATAGGAATCCTAACCCACTGCACTGCTTCTTTTTTAAAACTACAATACAGTTCTGAATCTTATGTATAATTCAGCAATGCTCACATAGACGCACTGACTTACTCTGTTATTGTAAATACAGACAGATGAATCTGATCGCTCCAGCGTTCACGCGCAGCTGATTCAGCAGGAAAAGTCGTGAACCTGGTAACTCTACAAGGCAGGGTTATTCCATAACCAGCCAGGATGCTATAGTGACAGTGTGTTTTGTTTTGGGGACAGTATTTATTTGGATTCGAAACAAAATTGTTTTTAATTAGAACAACTGTGTGTGAGTACAGTCAGACAAAAATGCATGAACTACAATAACACTAAAGTAAAAGTTCAGGCCCTTAGAGGCTGGCTTTGAAGAACAAACAACAGATACACAGTTTAAAAAAAAAAAAAAAAAAAAAAAGGCATTGATACTGCAGCCAGATTAATCCACTTCATCTGTGACAACTCCTAAACTACTGATAATAGGCTTATTCACAAAGCATTATCATTTCCAGTGAATTCATATACTGCGATCCACCTTGCTTGCTATTTAGTATAATCCAAATATCATCTTCAGCTGGCAAGTGCCAGACAGATATGATGTAATCTCCTTTTATGACAGATACAGTAGAATACCTGATATATTCTAATATGCTGCGATGACTACACCACATAATCCAACGTTCATGATTTCATGTCTAGCCAAAAAAAAAGACTCAAAGGAATAAAAAAAAAAAAAAAAATACAGCACTAGCATTTTTCCCTATTCCATTGCAATGTTTTCCAGAGTTGCGGTATGTCCTGCATGTGTCCCTAAATGAAAGGGTTGTAGAATGTTTTGACACTTTTGCCCTCCTGTGTTTCTAGGTTTGTATATTGAATGGTGCCATAAAAGACGAAAATATTTTACTCAGTAAAACCCTACGTACCAAAATACATGACATAAGACACTTCATTCTATTTCAGCCACTTGCTTGTGAGGTGTAACTCCATGATGGCTTAAAACTATTTATGAACCTACTTTATCAATCAATCGTTATTTTATATCACGCCTTTCATAATGGACCACCATCACAAAGCGCTTTACAAGATGCAGTAACAACAAGAAAATCCATAATACTTTAAATACAGAGAAATGCATAATACATGATAGTAGCATAATACATGAAATAGTAGCAGCAACACAGCAGCTAATAGCAGATATCAGGCTTAAAGAGCATGGAAAGCAAGAGAGAACAGGTGGGTCTTGAGAGTTGATTTAAAGTGAGCGACAGTGGGAGCATCACGCACCAAAGCTGGGATAGAGTGCCAGAGAGTCGGGACCATGAAGCTAAACAAGCCTTCTCCAGGTGTGGTGCACTTTTGCTTGGGGATAACAAGCAGGCCAGAGTCGGAGGACCTCAGCTTGTGGGCAGGGATATAGTGGGTCAGCAGGTTGAGGAGGTAATCAGGACCTGTGTGATGAAGGGCATTGTAGGTGAGCAGGAGGGCTTTGAAAATAATCCTGAACTTTACAGGTAGCCAGTGCAGCTGGGCAAGACGGGGGGTGATGTGAGAACGTTTTTTTACATCTGGTAAGGATCCTGGCAGCGGCATTCTGAACTAGCTGCAATCAGTTTATGGTGCATGCCGGAAGATCACCATATAGAGAGTTGCAGTAGTCGAGTCGAGAGGAGACAAATGCATGACAGAGTATCTCCGCATCCGGGAGGGAAAGGTAGGGACGGACTTTGGCGATGTTTCGAAGATGGTAGAAGGAAGATTTGACTATGCAGGAGATGTGGGCATCAAAGGAGAGGTTGCTGCAAGAAGTACACCGTGCTGTGGGGGAAGGCAGCAGCAGACAGTTTCCGAGGTTCAGGGCAGCTATATTTAGATCTTAAGTACTTTAGTTCAGAGAGCTGGGGCATGGGCACACCACATACACTGTGTCTTAGTTGTGCTTTATTTTATTTATTGCTATTCTAAGATGTGTTTAATCAAATGAAAAAAAAGTAATGCATTTCATTTTTGCTTCCCTCCTTCGTAGCTAGTGCTAAGGTGGAAGCTGACAAAGAACAAGCCGTGGCTGCTGATAAAAAGGGAAAGGTATGTGAAAAGAATTCACTTTTAAATATTTTGGTTCCTAGCTTTGCACTACATAAATACTAGTGAGATGAACCCAGTTTAACAATATATATATATATAAAGGACACTTGCGGTATTATTGCTTTCTGTTTAGTCAGCTTTGGAATTGCATTTATTATACATCTTTACTTCAAGAACCACAATTGGTAAAAGAGAGGTCTTACATATTTTATCCACTGTAATTATACAGAGCTTACTTTACTGCTGACATTCATTTTGAGTCATTTTGCTTGGAAAACATCTGCTTTCTTCAATTTACATTTTTTTAGAGCATTTTCTTTGTAAGATTGGTATTTGAAATTGTTAGCAACTGCCCACTAAAGCAAAAAATAAAAGTATATAATTATTTTAGAATAACATAAATGGGGGTCCCCAAATCCAGTTACAGCGCTGCCGCTGGGAAAGCAGGATGAGTCTCACAGCTTGGACGGTGCCAGTTCGCGTCCGGGCTGTGCAAAGAGGCTGAACTTTGCTGGGCACTCTGAAGGGGGCGTCACATTGACTCTGACACTCCCGGGGAGGGGGATGGAAAACCGGCAGGGATTGCTTCTCCCCATCGCGCAACAGCGAACCCTACTGGCCAGACGCAGAGCACATTCAGAGCGGATAAAATCTGATCTCTGTTCTCTGGATTGATCGCCGTAATAGGGAAAATAAATAAAAATAATAATTGGTTACTCTAAATTTAAAAAAAAAAAAAAAAAAAAATGAATTCTCATTTTTATTTTGGCAACGTCTCGTAACAACCTAGCAAAAACCCATCCAGGTTTCCCTGTGTTTATTTTATCAGCATATCATTTGTTTGATTTAATTTATTTTAATTTTGTTCAGTAAATTGTTTGCTTTATGTTTTTGGCCTTTTTTATTTGTTTTTATTTTTTTTTAAAAAACACAAAGACGCCCACACCATCTTCTGCTAAAGCTAGAGCCACCTTCACCCCAAAACGACCCTCCTCAGTCACAACAACCCCTTTGAAAAAAACCTCCAGCCCGGCTTTGTCCACACCTGCTTCCTCCTCAGTCACTGCCAAAGCCACCAGTGCAGGATCCAAAGAGGTGAAGGTAAGGGTAAGTAGTGCTGGCATACAGCATTAGCCTGCCGGTCAATGCGTTGCAGTCCTATACATCTACCGACACGCTAATGCTTTATGAAAACAAGCCCTCTGTTCCTTTAGTTGCCACTAGGTGGCTTCTGCTCGTTTCCCCCCACCTTTAGGAGTGATAACCCATTATTTACACAGTATTATCCCCTTGTCTTTTATATTGTCACAGTCAGATATAGTCTATAGTCTTTAAGTTGAGGCGGTGTGCAGGTGGCATTGATCGAATAATACACTAGCATTTCAGTTTGATGGTCTCAACTTCCACAACAAAGCTCACGTTAGTGGGTTAAATGGAGAACAGTCTCCATTGATACAGTCTTGCACTTTTCATGACCAGAATTGGGTCACAGAATTGCTTGATTTTGAATGTGCTTACCGTGGCATGGGGGATAGTACAATTGCAGATGATTGCGTTATTGTCAGGCTGTGACAGCGGTGTTTGTGTTGACTGCAGGGAGCGGAGGCGAGGAGCGGTCTGAAGAGCCCAGCCTCCAGGCCACCAGGTGGTGCTAGAGCGCCGGCAAGTGGAAGCAGAATCCCTGCCAAAACACCCACTGCTGTAGCTCCAAGAGGACCCTCTGCTGCTTCTCCTGGTAAGATCAAGTAATGCAATTTACCAGAACGTGATACGCTGTGTACATGGGATCCGGTATAACCCAATTGTGTGGAAAAAAGCTTTTGTATACTGTAACAAAATTGCACCTCTCCGGTTCGTTGCCCCTTTAAAAACAGACCCAGGACACAGGAAATTGAGGTTTTCAGCGCTTACGCGCTATTTTTAATAAACCAAATGAACAAACACCTAGCTCTTTCTTGAGCACTAAACTAAAACACAAAACAGGAACCTGAACTATATAACGGGACAGCTAAGCTGTTTATCTGCAAAAACCAAAATCAAACAAAACACAGTTTTTAAACAAACAAACCTTCACTCTCTTGGTACGCCTGCACACACAGCAGCCCTGTGCAGACTGACTGCACCTCTTATATACCCTGCACCTGGTCCTAATTTACAATTACTACCCAGGTGCAGGGGATAATTAACAATAAAACAATTAAACAAAACAATTAAACTATTAACAAAAATGTGCCTGCACACGTTTTATGCAGGGAGGATTTTAACCCCCTCCCTGCTGTGTTACAATACGTTTAATATTTTTCATTTCCTTTATGTAATATTATTTTTAATTTCATTTATGTAATATTATATTTTAGCTTCTAAGGTAGATGACAGAAAACCGGGGACTGGAAAACCTGATAGAGGTAAAGAAAACTCCACTGCCTTTTTATTAGGAAGCACACAGTATAAACAAATGAGTATGTGGTTGACAGTGTTTAGTTGTAATGCAAAATTCTTGTTAGCAAACACGACAAAAACTCACCAGTACATTTTGTAGTTATAACATAAAAACTGCTCCTCCACTTGGTATGGGAATTTCTTGGCGATCTTACTTATGCCTTAGTTTAGGTTTGTAAAAGAGCAGGGCGAATAATGGCATGCACACTTACACAAGAAGTTCACAGAGTAAATGTCATAGCGGCTTACCCTTTAATGACAGACACTGATTGGATAGGTTGAAGAAGGCTCTATCTTGGGAAGTGATTTTGATGAAGCAACGCGTGGGTATTTCTTATGAGGTGCTGTTCTACACACGTGTCGGTAAAGTTGATCCTTGGTGGAGGTGTGTTATTTACCTCCCTTGTATTTACGTGCTCTTTTGCCAAACAGATTCCCCAAGGACGCCCGAGCGCAGTGGCTACAGCAGCCCAAGCATGCCCAAGTCTCCTTCCAGCCGCTCCCACCTGCCACCAGGAGGGGCCACCAAAGAGGTGAAGAAGGTAGCCGTGGTGCGCACGCCGCCTAAATCCCCGGCCTCCATCAAAAACAGGACCCCCGTGCCCTTGGCCCCGATGCCGGATCTGAAAAACGTGAAATCCAAAATCGGATCAATTGATAACATTAAACACCAGCCGGGAGGTGGGAAGGTAGGATTAACAACAATAGTAAAGTTTTCCGCTTTCTCAATCACCATATTCCTGTGGTTGATTGAAGCTGTTCAGAATGGTAATGAATTCTATATTCAAGGCTGGGGCATATCCATTTTCCTTGCGCTCATTACTGTCTTGACGAAGTTGAGATTTGTTGTGACCAGCACCAGCAATCTGAGCAACAGGCCAATGCTAAATCTGCTCTGAACTGGTGAACAGTTTTTTTTCTCCATATGTGTCTGGATGTCCTTCAGCAGTCTAAGAGGAGATGCAATGTGTGTAAGGTTAAAGGAGGATTTATGTTCATTTGTACTAGAGTGGGAGCTGAGTTAAGTAAAGTTACAGAGTTAGTAAGTTTTTTTAATATTTTTTTTGTATAATGAATGCATAGTTATCGATTTGGAGTTTTTTCTAGTATTGTCCAAAAGTAACTATTCAGAAGTTTTGATGTGTTTAGGCTTCCTGAGAACTGGTCAATTCCAATAACAGTGCAGATGGGATTCACAGTGTGTGCTGTACCTCTATTGCAAAATACAATAAACTCCACCATGAACAGAGGGGAAGTGAAGTCTCTGATGTTCGTTCAGTGTTTATAGAACACAGTTATTTTTTCTCATCTGGTAAAGGCGCTCCGCGTGGAGTGCAGGATGCGCCCTATAGCCTGGACATCGCTGGTTCGAGTCCAGGCTATTCCACAGCCAACCGTGGACAGGTGCTCCCAGGGGGCGGCGCACAATTGGGCGAGTGCCGCAGAGGGGGTGGTGTTTAGGTCGTCCAGGGCTTGCCTGTCAGCTGCCCAGAGCTGCGTTGTCCTCCGACGCTGTAGCTCTGAGGTGGCTGCATGGTGAGTCTACAGCGTGAAAAGAAGCGTTCGTCTTCGCCCCTCCCGAGTCAGCGCGGGGGTGGTAGCGGTGAGCTGAGCCTAAATAATAATTGGAAATTCTAAATTAGGAGAAAATAATAAAAAAAAAAATTGGTGACTACTAAATTAAAAAAAAATATATATATAAACTTTTAACTATAACAACCAATAGACAACACAATTCATGAAATATTCATTTCAGTAAAACTCAGCCTTAGTTAGCAGAGCATTGCTGAACTAGGATTCACTAGATAAAGTGAGAATCTATCATAAGGTTTTTTTTCCCTGGCCCTTGCTTTCATCTGCTTCCATTGGTGTAGTTTGGCTTATCTGGTGAGGGTACATCAGTTGAGTTAGGATATCCTCTTCAATCAATCAGTGCAGGAGTCTTCTTATCAGCTAGGAACCAATAAATACAATATCCAACTCCAGTTGCTAGTTTTTCTGACAACTAAGGTTGAAGAAAATACAGATTTCACTTCTTTCAAGATCTGTGCTGCAGTGGCCACCAGTGGCTCTGTGTGCTGTACACAAATCCCATTAGAAGCGATGCATCGTATAAGAGGCGGTGGAAGGAAATTCAGGAAATATGGTATAGCCTTGTACACTCGCCAGGCTATCACTGTAGTTATCTCTTAAATATAGTGAGTCAGCAAATGCAGTAATGCAGACCCGGCCAGTTAAAGCATAATTATCTTTCCTACCTGTTGCAGGTGCAAATATTAAATAAGAAGATGGACTTAAGTAATGTTCAGTCTAAGTGTGGCTCCAAAGACAATATCAAGCATCTTCCTGCAGGTGGCAATGTGAGTAACTTGGGGATGAGCTCAGTGCGATGCTTGAGTCTTCCTGCAGTTATCACCATTATACAGTGCTGGCCAAAGGTTCAAGGACAGAATGGCAGTCAGTGTGTCAGCTGTTGAAATTCTGGCAAAAGGAACAAAATGGTGCCTTTAGTTTTGACGGTATATTAGCAATTGACTTCTGCCCAGAATCTCATTTCATTATTATTATTATTATTATTATTATTTATTACTTAGCAGACGCCCTTACCCAGGTCGACTTACAGTTGTATACAAAAAAATACATATCAAGAATTGCAGTACAATTAAGAGCAAGATACAAAATACAATGACTTCAAGTCCTAGATGAAGAATGGGCACCTAATGCTGTTGACAGTGCTAATGGATGCTTGGAATAAAATAAGGCTGGCATCCCCTATAAATAGTAAACTTTGTATCATTGTGTTTCTGTCCTTAAATTTTTCAGCCACCGCTGTAAAGTCCCATCCACGGATTTGAATCCGCTTATTTGATATCTACATTCTGAACCAACAACAGGATGGAGGTTTCAGAATAAGGTGAAAAAAAAAGTACACGCTGTAGTTCTCAAACTTATTTGAACCATTGACCAGTTGCATGTAAACTCTTCTAACAGAAAGCAGTATCTAACTGTTGTCCTAATGTTATCTTTACTACAGTACTAAAACTTCTTCAGCACCAGGCTGTCATGTTTATAACT
Organism: Acipenser ruthenus; assembly: GCF_902713425.1. Classification (NCBI taxonomy): domain Eukaryota; kingdom Metazoa; phylum Chordata; class Actinopteri; order Acipenseriformes; family Acipenseridae; genus Acipenser; species Acipenser ruthenus. The sequence goes on along the minus strand of NC_081216.1, from coordinate 3,925,604 downwards.
TATGTCCTCCTTTACATGTGTCAATAGACCAATAGATCTTATCAATATGTACAGTACAGTACATATTGTACTGTACTGTACAGAGGCTGTGTGTATACTACAGGCATACTGTAAGGAGGCTGTGTGGTCCAGTGGTTAAAGAAAAGGGCTTGTAACCAGAAGGTCCCCGGTTCAAATCCCACCTCAGCCACTGACTCATTGTGTGACCCTGAGCAAGTCACTTAACCTCCTTGTGCTCCGTCTTTCGGGTGAGACGTAGTTGTAAGTGATTTTGCAGCTAATGCATAGTTCACACACCCTAGTCTCTGTAAGTCGCCTTGGATAAAGGCGTCTGCTAAATAAACAAATAATAATAATACAGTAATAATACGATATATAATAACTGGGGCTGTCAGTTGTTCACAGTTAACTTCCACGATTAACGCGTCCATTTTTTGGAAGTTGATTTTTTTAACGCATGTCAATCGCACTCCTCTGTTTTGACCCTCTTAGCATACCGTAATTCATTCCCTGCGGCACCATTTTAATGATATACTCGAGCGCATGCAACACAGTGAGTGCAGCCTGCGTTTGCATTGAAAGTTAGTCGTGTAACTGCATTATAGTGCAAAGTACTAAAAGTATAATACTATAACAGTATTTACAATTAAAGAGAATATAGCCGTTACTCAAGGAATGCTTTGTTTTATTTAGACAATTTTAAGTTAATAAAAGAGAATACTTTTTTATTAAACGACAATAAAAAACATCAGTGCCATATTTCACTTTTATACAGCACTTCATGCGCTTTTTGGCATTCAAGGGCATATTACAAAGGAAAGATAAAACGAAAAGCCTGTGTCTAATATATAATCCCGCTACAAATAAACAAATCCCCCAAAAAATGAGTTTTTCAAACAGGATTTAAAAGATTCAGTTGTGCCAGCATTCCTGATATGAATTGGGATCAAGTTCCAAAGACGAGGGGCATTATAATTAAACACCCTGGCTCCAGCGGAGTTTTAGCATTTTCTGATCTCAGGGAATGACCCGGGACATGCGGGTTCAGCAGATCTAGAAGATAAGAAGGTCCAAGACCATGTAAGGCCTTAGAAATAATAAGAACTTTAAAATAATAATAATAATAATAATAATAATAATAATAATAATAATAATTAGATATTAAACCAGCAGTATCAAACCGTTCGAAAATGCACAATATCATGTTCCAAGAATCACATGTCCCACAGTAAAAAAAAAAAAAAAAACACGGGCTGATGAAGGCATTGACTGAAACGTGTGTCTGCTTGACGTAATTTCTACCAAATAGCAATGATATCTCTTACTGAAGTTCTGTTTTCAAAGAGGCAAAATTAAGACAAGATAAATCAGCATCCATGGAAATTGCCACTTTAATAGTATAATATACCGCTTGGATACAGATGTAACCATTGAGATATCTCATGATCAGGTGTCAGCTGTCCTGGTGAGACAGCAACAGCATTCACACCAAATACAGATTTAAGCACCCAAACCTTGCTAACAGTACTTACTGATCTACATACTATAACAAGAATTGCAGACCAATCTTTAAAACCTGTCAGAGTTTAAATGTTGATACAGAAATCGTTTCACGGTTATCCTTGACGCAGCTGAGCCAGAGTGTGGGGACAGTATTGAAAAGATTTTTGGCCCATTGACTTTTTTTCCCAGAGTAGCTGCATCTTTGGACTTCATTGCATGAGTAGATTTGCCTTGAGATGGAAAGCATCATGGGTTTGTAGTGCATACCAGCCTGACTCACAGCCGGCTAAAGACCATTGCAGTGCTAAATGAAATACAGGGTGATGGAGAGTGACTACTTCACGTTTTTAAAGGTGTCATGTCCCATCAGGTTTGTAAAATGCTTTTGACTTACTGTGTAATGTTAGCAGGTTTTGTTTTTGGAGAGGAAGCTTGAGTCTTTACAGCTAAGTCTGCTTTGTAACAGAGCAGTGCACCTGCACATTGCTAATCAACGGAATGGAACGATGTTAAGCAAATGTAATTCAGGGTTAAATCAAACATGTGTGTGGGGCACGACAGCTTTAGAGATTGGCATGTAAGTATAACAGTTCATATAATACCAAGTTTGCTGTAAAACTCAGGACATTTTAGGGGATCTTGCCAAGAGTGAAGAATCAAACGTGTGTAAAACAGGTGGTATGTGTCAATTTGTTGTGTTTATAAATACAGTCATGTTTTCCTTAAAGAACAGATCTACATTGCCGGTTTGTTCAAGAACAGATCTTTATATGAACATGTTTCTAAGAACAGTGGGAAATCTACTTTATATTGTTGTAGATGTCATTTACACCGTACAACTTGAAGCATAGTATGTGGGCTATCTTCAAAGTTTTCCATATAACCACCGTTAATTTAACTTACCCACCCCAAGTAAAATATCTGAGTTATTTATTTTTGATTGTACAATTTTGTTTTGTTATTAATTTGTTTTATTCTGCTGGCATGTAGAAAGTTTTAAAATGGCTAAATAGCCCCATATGCTCTGTAAAGATTACCTGCAGTATAGTGTCACCACGCATCTTTTTAATTTTTTATTTGTTGCTTTTACATTTTACATTTCATTATACAAACTATTATTTTTGTTGTTTCAGTACTTGTCGACATTATCTTTAAGTTTTACTGCAATAAGGTATTTCATTTTTATTTTACTAATTTTGTTTTTCATTAAACTCACTGATCATCCAATATCTTATTTTTTCTTCTCACTGCGATCCCTGGGAGAAGTTTCTTCTTCCAATAACATTTCTTAAAAATAATTTTAAAAAAGAAATAAAAAGGAAAGGGGCACTTGTGAAATACCATTAGCAGTTTCTGAATTGATATTTCAGTTGCGGAACAAGATCCACTTTATAAAAAAGGGGGAATATTTAGTAATTTTCTGATAGTGTGACACTGAGTGAAATTATTAAATGACCATAAAGTGGATATGCAAATCCTTGTAAATGGCATACCATTTAGTATTGTACATGTAAAAGACGTCAAACCCTTCAAAAAATCGTGTGTACCACTTTTTATGGCCCACAAACAACAATTTACACGATTCAATACGCCTATAAGCGTTATCAAGCTCTCTTTGCTTTTGATTTTAAGAAATGTGTTACTGTAAGAGAAAACTGAAGCATACCTTTTTTTACCACAAACTAATCTGGAGCTTTGGAAACAGTCATGGTGTCAGCGCATGTTCATTTGACTGCAGTAGCTGGGTGCCTGGGTGTGTATCATGGACGACTTGGAGGTCATTTTTATAACTACACTTTTTTTTTTCAGGTTCAAATAGTCCACAAAAAGGTTGATGTGTCTAATGTGTCGTCCAAATGTGGCTCCAAGGACAACATCCGTCACAAACCAGGTATTGAAACAGCTTCTGCTGTAATTAATATGAATGCAAAGACAAATAGCTTCCTGATTTATTTTAAAATCCCTCATGATAGTGGGGAACACACCCTTGGAAACAGTGGATATTCTTTTAATAGTATTTTTAATAAATATAACTCATCCTTGGTCACCAAAATGTACATCGGTATAAAATGTGACAGAAATGTAATAAACATTGAACTAAAAGGCTGGTAAGGTGGAAATATGACAGCATGTGTATTCAAACTGTAGCATTTAGATCAAAGAGAACGATAAATCCCTTTTTGTCTTCGTATTTCTGTGTAGATGCTCTTTCTAGGTTAGTCGTTTCCATAAAACAGGGGTGAATAAAATGAATTCCTATTTTTTTGCATCAAATCCCCCACCACAATAAAACTATTGACCTTGAAAAGACACTCAGCTGCTTAAATTATTCAGAGGAATTCAAAAATCAATACCAAAAGCCAACATATTCTTCATTACTATTTCTCAGTCTAAATACAATATATGATCTCCCTTTTCCCAAAGTAGCTTCCACTGGTGTCTGTGTTACGGGCAAACCCCAAAATGCGGGCAATGCTTGGGCGATTCAGGAATTGCCTGCTGACTTTGGGCAAAGCTTGAAATGAAAATTAAAATAACTTATTTTGGGCATTGCCCGGGCAAACCACGGTGCCCACTGCTTCTCTGGCAGAGTCCGAATCACTCCCTCTGTTCTTCCATTCCTGTTCTGAGTAACAGGCAGACCTGCCTAACCTCCAGCTTTTCCATTCGGTCTCAGGGTCTGGGTTCTGTTGTAAAGTCTCCGGGTGTTTGGAGATTTGCTGCTGAACAAAACAAAATCCCTACCCTAGATGCTTAAATGTAATTACCAAGTCCCTCCTCCTAGCGCTATAATTGGCTGCATCATCTTCTGTTATAAAAAGGACAGTATTATTAATTACATAATAACAACCAATAATAATAAGGAGTTGTATTGAACTGTCCAATCAGAGAGATGGATGCAGTTACCGGGTGGAACATGAATGATTAGCTGATTCACGTTTGACAGTGTTTATGACAAGTGTACATATCTAGATTTTAATAATTTGTTAAAAATAAATTAGTCATATATCTCATTAAATATTTTATATAGTTATGTCATATATAAAAATATATTTAAGTATATGCCTATTTTCTGAAACCGGACTTCCTGTGTAGTTTTTATGAGTGACTGAGTGAATGACACTACTCAGGTAGGCAGGTCAAACAAGCTCTTCAATCGTAGCTCTGTCTCTGTCCCCTGAAAACATAAAATGAAAGATCTTTGAGATTAATTTCAGACTTTGACTGGGCAATTCGTGAATCGCCCAGTTTTGGGGTTTGCCCGTAACATATGGATCCAGTCTTTTTAATAAAAAGCCAATTGTAACGGTGACATTTGTATTCCCTTCCCAAGGGGTAGCCGTCACTGTATTTCTGAGGAAACAGCCCCACAGGCAGTCTGCACTGAGATACATTACTGAGGCTATCAGCATTGAAAACCAGTTTAGATCTCAGTCAGTCCATTGAAAGCCTCACACTATTTCTTGCAGCAGTATGTGATCTTATTCCTCTTATTTTATCTTGGCCTGTGCTCTACAATGTCCGAATCATATTCCTGTTCTTTGAGCAGGGTCCTCAGAGTTGAAGATCATTGAAATATGCCAGGAAATATTTTTGTCCTAGTTTGAAGTGGTCAGGAGGCCTATGGCGTACAAGGGGAAATCATACTTATCTCTAGGATGCCAATGTTTTAAATGGAAACTTTGTTTGGGGTGGAACCAGTCCACCATGAGAGATGGATTCTAGCAGAGAGATAATAGACCCTGCGTCCTTGGACTAGGGCCTGCCTCTGTCACTCTGTTTTGGTGTGGGTCCCATCACCTGGCCTTTGTAATGGCCTAACCTGTTCTATCTATTCTACATAAATCATTTCATTGCCGCAATTCTGACAAAAGACTAGAAAAGTCTTTCAAGGGTATGGTGGTTAACATCTGGTGTGTTCCCTTTTTTAACCAGGGGGTGGCAATGTGGAGATCAAAAAAGAGAAGCTGGATTTCAAGGTCCAATCAAAGATCGGATCTCTCGATAACATCGGGCATGTTCCGGGAGGAGGACAGAAAAGGGTAAAAGAGATTTTCGGTTGGCAATCAGATTACTAGTTTAAGAAAAAGATTCTCAGATGCATTCTTCTTTTGGAATGTGGATCAGCAGGCAGTAGGGTCTATTTCCAAAGCGTTTTCCATCAGCAATAAAGGAGTTTATTTATATATATATATATATATATATATATATATATATATATATATATATACCAGAGCTGAAAGATTGTTTTTCACTTTCCTTCAATATATATATATATATATATATATATATATATATATATATATATATATATAAAACTTCAATTAAATTAAAATAACAGAAACTAAACAGCTTCAAAATAAGAAAATGGTGTAAAATGCTTTGAAAATGTCATTACACTAAGTCTGTAATATTATATTACATTAGAAAATAAAATAAAAAAATGTATTTTAACTATTTAACATTTTAGTGAGACTAAAAAGGCTTTATTTCCAAATTGGTAATTATTAAAGAAAACTTGATTAAAATAATTCATTCATCCATGGCTTTATGCACCTACATGTGATATTTAATATATTTCTAGGTGATTTGTCATGATACAATTTACAGATCTCATCTTATGTTAAATTGATGTTTTATGATATTAATGATGGCTGAAGACCTCTCTGATTCTGTTAAGTCTGTCCTATCAGTTTCTATGATGCCACTTCAGTATCTTGGCTTGCTGACTCTTTCATTCTTTACTGCAGTCCTGTTGGTTTCAATTTGCTTTAAAAGCTTCTGAAGAGGGTTTTAATAAGGATAAAAAAAGAAAAAGAGGTGTACAGTACACATCAATGTATGGCTATCCAACAGACTGAATGAACTCTGAAAACTGCAGGCAAACGAAATGACTCGTCTGCCAGACTGACGAATAGTTGAGGTATTCATATAAAGGGAGTATTTCGATATTCAAGTTCATATTAAATTTGTCTGTTTAACAGTTTTTGGACATTGTTTTTGTAGGCTACATATTTACATGTGTTTCTGTTCTTTGATGTATTATTACTAAGAGACATATGTTGGTTGTTTGTACAGTAGAATATTGGGGATAAGCCTCACATTGCATAACAGCTTTGAGTCATTCTAATAACATCAGGGCTTTGAGAGAAGAAAATGAGATGGGCAAAGTAAGCTCATAGCAAACCCTGAAATGCCTCAAACTGGTTTTTTTTTTGGCTTTTTTTTTGTCTCCCATTTAGTGATTCTATCGTTAGTTTTTAATTAACATTTAAAATCAGTTTTTATTTGCTGTGTGCTCTGTCCACATCTTGATGGTTTTTGGTTTTAATACATTTAATATTGAGTTTAGAAAAGGTCTTGGAAAAGGTAGCTAGCTGCTTCAAGGGCAAATCTGATTGTGCCGGACAGCATCCACTTCCTGAACGACTGTAGCTGTCGCTGCCTCGCTCCCTGCCTTCCTTTCCCTTCTCTTTTGTGCTGCTGTCTCTCGTGGTGTCACCTGCACCTGCACCTGCACCTGCACCTGCACCATTCTTCACTTTCACTGCCCATTACTTTCAGGTTTTCATTTGAAACTCACTGTGTCGCAGAGAAGGAGAAAGAAAACATTTATTCGACCATACAAACTGACAGCAGTAGCTTTGCTAACTGACTGCTTGATGGGAAGACAAATTTGCATTAAAAAAACACCCAAAAAAACCCTACTTGTGGCATAAGTGAGTTTTATTTTTTGTTTGTTTGTTTTGTTTTTGTTCAAATTGCCCAAATGGAAAAAAAATATATACATATTTAACGTATTTAAATATACGTTGTTTCATATGCAACGATAATAATATGTTTTATTTCCATATGGGAGTTTTCATCTATATTATTTTTGTTACCCGTTTCATTTGGTTTCTTCAATGGCGATGCATGTTTTTTTTTTGCAACTCGCTGGTTTTCATCCATAGAATGAGAAGGGGAAAGAAGCGTCAAAGAGCTTGAAAGACGCTTCACAAAACGGGGACTGTCAGAGTCCCAGCCCCAGTACAGGGTGTCAGTCCCCAGTTAGTGAGCCGGTCATTCCTGAGGAATCTCCTGCGTTACAAGCGGAGGACACCAGTAAGTATCCACATCTCCTGGGCACAGTATGATAGGCTCTCATTGGAGGAACATCTAGTGAGCACTATGCTTAAGTGACAAAAGCAGTATTTGATTTAACTTGAATAGCAAAAGTATATTGTTACATCAAATAAATTAGTTCAAGTATTCTGTAATATTTTTTTGTGGACATGTGCAGAAGCTTAGTAATATTTCTACTCTAACTTATTTGTATTTATGCATTTGTCACTCGTTGAAGCTGTGTTACCTCATTTTCCCTTCAATCCCTATCATCTCTCCACAGACTCAAGGGTTTAGTAATGATTATCAGTCAAGGAGGTGATTTTGTATAACTGATTACTAAATGAACCTCGCTTATTACTCAACTGTTTACTAATAGGGCAAAAATGAAGTTTTTGTGGTTGTGCCCACAAATGAAAAGGACAGATTTATGATGGTAGGGCTACTGATTTTCCGCAATCGCGGAATCGTGGACGGAAACGCGGAATTAGGCATTTTGGGAATGGAATTTTGCAGTTGTCGTTTTCTCCTCGCAACTCCAGCCAAGTTGAGTTAATTCATCATGTGACTTCACACGTGTCTCTGCTGAAACTCAACATGGGGGCTGCACCAACGAAGGAAAAAAAAATGCAGCGTTTCAGCAAAAGACAGTAGATCTAAAAACATTTTCTGGCTATCTATAGAAGGATGGTGGGGTACTATTCTTCAAGTCCTGCTGTCATTCGATTGATCAGTACCATTAAAGATCATATTGCCAGCCATAAACATGTAGAGAACAAAAAAGTAAAAAAGACGGCAACAAAAAATGGCAAAGCACTGCATTCTACTAGGCTGAAAAACTTAGACCCAAAGTACTGCACTCAAGGCGGGGCTTTCCTTAAGTAAGCAAGCTAAATTATCTGCATATTTCATTATTGTTTAGTTTATCTCTTTCCACTCTAGCTGCATTTAATAAAGCTATAAATTTGCAATGTTAAACCATGACCGTTAATGAATTCAATTATATTATCTGATGATGAAGAAACAAGCTCAAAGCTATTTTTCTAGCTATACATTCCTTAAAGGAAATGGATGGCTTTACTGTGTAAGGATGCAGTGACTACACTGCACACCGTTTGTTCCATAAAAGACATTCCGTCCGGAGACGCACCTCTTGTTAAATTTTGCAAGCAACAAAGCAAAATTAGCAAAGACACAATTGGGAGGATTAATTATGCGTTTACATTAAAAGGGGCGCTATTTAAATTACATTCGGGTGACACGCAGCTGTGATTACTCTCACATGACATTGCTGGACATGTTACTAAACTGTTCCATATTTTTTATTGTAATGCCGGCAATAAGCTAAACAAGTCTTTTCAAAACACCGTTATTTGTAGACTGAAGTGTTAGTGGAAGACTGTAGATATGATTCTCACAACAGTGCAGGAAATTTGGTTTCTGAACTGTTTTAATAGAATTAAGTTTTCCTGCTTATTTTAATGCCAGCAATGAGCCAAGTGATGTCTACAAACATTCTGACATGTAAGCGTGCTTTACTTACTATTACAGCAACAAGAGTCTGATTGGAAATCTTGCTTTTAATAAAAAAAAGAAAGAAAATTGTGGTTAATATATATTTTAACTATCAACATTATATTTATGTTCAAGTGCCATGTTTAATTATCAATAAATTGAGTAAAAAAAAAAAAAAGTGGGAAAAATGGAATTCTTAATTTTTGAAAAACGGAATTCGCGATTCTCCAGATTGGAAAATCAGTAGCCCTATGATTGAAAGTGGAATATGAGTCTGCATCCGATTACTGGGACCAGTGTGTGACATAATGATGTTCACACTACAATTGATATCGTATTTAACTAAATGGAATGTCGGATATGGCCAATATACACATATCAAATGAAATGCTTTCTAGTTTTGGAGGGCTAGCACAAGGTGAAGTGAGCTTCCCTACGTTTCCTCAGCAAGTCCTGGAGGCACCGTCTCCATGCACACCCAGTTTCTTGGCCTCTTTTGAAACTGCCTGATGCTGAGTGCCAGTTGTGCTACATTGTGGTCTAACTAACTTGACCAAGTCAGATTCCAAGATATATTTTCAGAGATCAGACGAAAGTCTTAATCACGTAACCTAATCTAATTTTGTATAAAATCTATTTTTTTTTTTGTAATACTAAATCTAATTTAGTATCCTTTTCTATTAAATTAAAAAAAAAAAACATGTTTCTTTATTGAAAGTGATGTTTGACATACAGGTACAATTTAGTCCCTTTTGATATCTTCAAGGCATACCCAGACTAGCCTAACCTGGTGAAAGCAACCTGGGAACAAATGTCCTACAATTCACACCTGCCAAGCCTCCCCAGAGACAACTAATGAGAAAGATAAGATTTAAGGTTAAATTCAGAAGGAGCATTCCTATCACTGCAGTGACACTAAAACAGAAACAGTTTCTCAGTAGCGGTTGGGCATGTGGGCACTGCAAGGTTATGAATTACTTGGCAGAATATTTACCAACAGAGGGCATACTGCTAAAGAGCTTGCATTTTCCTCTTAAATCTCACTGCAAAACGTTTATTGAAATGTACAATGAGATATTGTGATGAATACTTACAACGAGGTCACACTGCTACTGGAGCAGGGCGCTTGGTTTGGGCATCCCAAGGTCTTGTAGGCATCAGACAGTGGATCACAGAGACCTACCATTGTATGAATAATTTGAATGATTGGTAGAAATGAACAGCTTATAAAATGTTTGATTGTTTATAAGCCACAGTGACTTTCAAAACATTGGGGATATTTTACATCTCTATTTTCTGTTACATTTAAATGGTAGCTTAGTATGTGTCACAGAATAATGCAAACCCCGTCATTTAAAGCCAGCTTACTGTTTTCTTAATTGAAATGCTTTCCATTGAAGATGTTTGTAGGAATCTAGAAAAGTAGCAGCCAAAGTTTTATAAGGCTCCTGCAAAACCATGTACGTCTGTCTGTGTCAAGTAATGCGCACCTCATTTACACTTGTATAAAATGTCTCTCTCCTGACAGATTGAAACTCACAAGCTGTCCTTCCGCGAAACAGCCAAAGCCCGCACTGACCACGGAGCTGAGATCGTCTACAAATCCCCCACTGCCTCTCCAGACGGCTCCTCTCGTCGCCTTAGCAACGTTTCCTCCACTGGCAGCATCAACATGATAGATTCTCCGCAGCTCGCCACGCTTGCTGACGAGGTCTCAGCATCCCTGGCTAAGCAGGGTTTGTGATCCCCATCCCTCTCTGCTTCTTCTGGGAGAAATGTAACCTCTCCTTCCTTCCTTCCTTCTTTCCATCCTCTTTTCCTTTTACCAGTAGCCTTTTACCGTACTTTTGCAGTTCAGTTTGGGGCATAAAATTTAGACAGGATTAAAAGTACAGTACAGTAATTTAAAACCCTTCGATTTATCTAGTGCCACACCCTTATATGGAAAAGTTAGATTACAACGTTCTTACACTTTGCATGAACACTCAGTAAAACTCGTTTTACCATACAAGTGCTCCTTTACACAGTAAATGCCAAAAACACCAGAGGAAATGGCTTCCTGCATGTGGTATATTTCAATTCTAATGTATGTCATGAAGTGTCTTAGCATTATGAAAAAGGACATTTAACACATGCATTTCAAAAAATATTTTACGTCAAGGGAAACAGCCCACGTATCTCTCTAGTGGTACTAGCAAGTTTAAAAAGAAAATTTTGCTATTTCGTAAACTATAATTCCCATTAGGACAGAGTTTACCCCCAAATTTAGAAATAAAAAGCATAAACTATTAATTATTAGGGGCTGTTTTATTCCAAAGGCTTTGCTATGAAACTGTTGTCATTGTTTTTAGACCAGAGACTGTTGGGAGCTCATGAATATTCTCTTAAGACCCCCATGTACAGTATACAGTATAATATTAATAACACCAAATCCATTGTTCATGTGATGTCACTAAGTTAAGATTGTACTCAGTTCAATCCCTGAATGACACTAAACTTGTCATTATTCAGCTTTGAGGATGACACAACTGCAGTTGGACCAACATGAAGGGCTTTTTGGGGATGCACTAACTTCACAGTTCAGTCATTTATTCCAGTGGAGATGAAGTGCCAAATACATAAACTGCTGCAGCTTCTCTGGTCGTTTACTGTTTTGCCACTTGAGAAAGAGATCTCAAATTCAAACGTATACAAAAGAAAACTTAACTAATCCTAACTTCGGTGGTACAGAAAACACTGTTACTTCAATACAGGACAATGAGAACTTTGGAGTGAGTTCATTTCTGGTGTTGAAATCACAGTTGGCTTTAAAATAATTCCATACTAAAGTGTCTTACTCTGGATCATAAGTGCTCTCATAGCTCAAAAAAATAAAAATAAACGAAACATCCCAACATGAATATCAGAACTCATTCACACTACTTAAGTGCATTTTACATGTAAATATTAAAATCCGGGTGTTAATATTTTTAGAAACTGTACGATAAAAGCCAGCTGTCATGCTTCTATAGAAACCTATTTTAGGCTACCAAATGGGGACTGCACCCGTTGATATAATAAAGTAGGCAGTGCTTTAGAAATATAGACTCCTGCAATACAATACATGCAAACACAAAGCAAAGGCATAGTCCATTTTTTACAGTCACGTTTAAAAGGAAGTTCAGTGTGCAGTTAATAACAATTTTGCAGCACTTGCAGTGTGTGGTGTACAGAGGTATCTCCCAGTAGACGTTTTAGGGAACATTTTAGACACGCTTAGGTGGCATTCTTAATGCAACCCCTCAAGGGTTTGAAATGTGTATTTCTAATGTATAGCATCAGGCATGTTAAGCGTTGCTTTTATAATACGTACAAAATAGGATGTGTATATTCATTGTTATTTAAAATATATTATTTCAACATACACTTGTATCATTGAATTAGTTTGTATATGATCGGTAAATTCCAGGGTGTTGTAAAGACCAGTGCTATTGTAGAAACGATGTACTCCACCCTCACCCACGCCTTTGTTCTTAACTGATCTGTACACTGTACTGGTAAAACCACTTTAATTTTCTAGTTCAAGCTAAACTGCTAATACAACATGAATACCAATATAGGTAAGGAGTGACAAATATAGTGATTTCATCATTTAAGTGTAATAGTTTAATTGCCCTGAACTAACCAGAGTTGCTTCTCCTTTGCATTTGGGAAGTAAAACTCTGTCTGGATTTAGTGTGGAAATGTTGCTTCCCGATGAGCTGCTGTGTTATGGCATGTAACACTGTTTTTTTTGTTTTGTTTTGTTTTTTTAAATATGGAATAATTGAGAGTGGATGGAACTTTTTAGAAATTGAAAAAAATCCATGCCATTTCGGTTTAAAAAATATTCCCAAAGTGTATTAGGAAAAGACAAGTAAACTAAATGATTATAGGACGCTCTTTCACCATAGGAAAAGATAGGGAGACTTGGTCACGTGTTAATCGAATCACACGTTGTAATTTCATTCGAGCGCTTCTCTATTAATGTCTGTAAACTTAATGTTCATTCGAGCCCGTTTTGATCCAGTCAAGGGCTAACATAGATTTAGATAGCTTGATTAATTGTACACAAATCTTCTATCCTTGACAGTCATCTGTAGGGGGAAATTCTGTGTAAGACACCAGGGAGCAAACGTTGTATTTATTTGCATTAGGCAGAAGTGATTTTTTTAATCTGATTGTACATTTGCTGGACTGTAATTCGATTGGTTTGAAGTTTAAAACCTGTTCAGTGGTGCAGGGTATTTGTAAAGAACTAAGAGAGATTGTAGCAGCTCTGACTTAAAACAGAAAAAAAAAAGTTTAATGGATTTTTTTTTTTGTGAATACTTAGTGAGATTTAAAAAATATGCTCATGAATACCATGGTGTATTCCATCAGTCGTTCATAAAACATAATCTTGTATTAGCTGTATTAAATGCCACACCATTACTTTTCCTGCATGTAAGCTGCAAATGAGCAATGAAATCAATAAAGGAGAATAGCGCTAATGCATTTCGCACTACCCATTGAAACTGCTTTCATGAATTGTAAGAGTTCTTTGAAGCACTGCATATCAAAGTACATATTTATTAAAAAAAAAAAAAAAAAGCTAACTGGATAAAATGCTTGTGTTGCGCTCATTTTTCTAATAGTATTTAGTGGATGTGGATGTAAGTGATAAAAAAAACCCTTGCTTTTATTGTCATGCTGGCAGTTCATTTTGCTACGGTCTGTAAATGCTTTTCTATGATAACAATGTTCTAAGCAGGGAGCCTTTATTTGACTGAACAGCTTGGAAGAAACACAGTTGCTTTGTATTCTTCCTTTAATCCTATAAACCAAGAGTGAAACACTCAAATTGATTAACAGCCATTTATAAAATTGTGTATGAAAGATAGTCAGGTGTCAGTCAGTAAAAGTTCTTTGCGATCTTGGGCTGGGGTTATTGCCAGCCGTGAGTGTTAAATAGATGAATTGTATCTGTGAAAGTCTGTCTTTGAAAGACTGAAATAAGTGGTTACTTCAAATCACAGATCTGAGCCCACGTTTTACCTGGACAGATTGGATCAGCTGCTATGTTTTATCAACAAAGCACAGTGGCTTCCTGCTACGATGGTATACAATGGGCACTGCATGTAAATTAAACCAGTCAGACCCATAATCATTAATCATACTGACACATTGAGAAAAAAAAAAATAGCTTGGGGATTTCTTTAACTCTTTCCATACCTAAAACACTACCTGTGTCATTTCGATAAAAAAAAAGCATGCCTACACATGAAACAGTTTTGCATGCACGATCGGCCTGCTGCACCACGGTTTTGTATGTTTAGAAGTTGCCTGCACACAAGCAGTACTGGCCCCTCTAGTTTTTTTCATGTATTACCTTTACAAACAGTTATACTTACAAGTATTGATACCCAGCTATGTACCAACAATTAAAATGTTCCGAAACCTATGAACTTTAAAATAAACTATTAAAATGCTTTACACGTGGCAGGATAGCGTCACGGCCCAAGCTGTTACCGGCAGGAAGGAGACAGAGTCCATTTATTTACACAAATGAAACGAAAAAGGTACAAGGGCCACAACAATTCTATGTATGTGTTTTGCTGTGAGGTGAGGTGAGTTCAGGTCAGGTCAGTTTCACCCAAGCCCTTCTCCACAAACAAATGATTTAGCCCCTTCAGTAAAGGTGGCCATTCCCCAATTCGCCCTAAATTACCTAATTGGGGAATGGCCACACCTGTCATTGTTGGCAGGGACAGATTTAACCCCATCCATGCCAAACATAGCCCTGTTTTGACCGACCCCTGCCACACACCCATCAGGTTTTGCTCAGTATATTTCGGACAATATCATATCAAACAAGTTGTTTTTACAATATAATGCCACATTTAAAGTGATCATGCATCTTAATTATTTGTATTTTAATATATGAAAGTAGCAGTAGACCTCGATTTCTGTCTGATTTCTCATAAATCTTGATTCAATATTGTGTTTGCCTACATCTTAGCTTTTCAATGTTTACTGAATCTAAAAAAACATTTTTGATACAATTGGTGTGGAAAGAGTTAATTTCATGAGGCTTTTCTGGATTGTAAATTATTTTCAGTTTGACCTGTGTGGGAGTGTGAGGCAGGCAGTTTCAACCTCATCAACGCTTGTTTTTTTTTTTTTGCTGAGTTTTATTGCAGTTCTAGCTTGGCAATTGTGAGTGTCCATATCGTTATTGTGTGGTTTAATAATAATAACTGGGTTACACTGATAACCGTTGTGTAAACGTGAATTTGGAAATAAAGTCAGTATTAAACAAAACTGTCTTTTAATGTATTTTATTCTTCATGACAACCTGCTTTATGACTATTGCATTTAATGTCCATCCTACTAAATGAATCCTGGATCAATCAATCAATGGATCAGCAAGTAAAATACAGTTTACGTGGCTTGGAGGTTTTAGTTTGAAAGAAATAAAAAAAACTACCTTGATAGGCCAGGCCTTCATCAGCAGGCTTGGTAGTCCAATGGTTAAAGAAAGGGCCTTGATACCAGGAGATTGCCTGTGCAATCCCAGCCACGGACTCACTGTGTGACCCTGAGCAAGTCACTTCCTCCTTGTGCTCCGTCCTTTGGATGAGACGTAAAAAAAAAAAGGTCCTATTGTAAATGACTCTGCAGTAGCAGTTGTGATGCATTCACCACAGTCTCTAAGTCACTTTGATTAAAAACGTCTGCTAAATGACTTAATAATAATTAATCGCTGCGATTAAACTTCATTGACACAAAACACAATGAAGTTTACATTTGGGTGATGATGAGCAGGATTTATGCAAACAGAATGGGTGGGGAAATATAAATGTATCCTTCATTTAAATTAGCAACCATGTCTCCAAACTGAAACTGCCCTACTTCAAAAAGATGCTTACTGCATTGTCTCCAGCACCTCTTTTAAAATGGTTTAGTTGAGTAACGCTTCCCTTTATTCCACAAGTCTGCAACAAGCTGGTGTATTTCTTCTTGGGTTACCAGTCCACACCCCTCGACATCTTACTTCAAATACAAACACAAACTTTCATGTTGACATTTACAAACCAGGGCTGGCTCTGAATACTAAAGCACTTCCCTTAGATCTAGGGATGTTCATATTTACTTACATTTGACCACTAGGTGGTATTGAGTCGAATTAGGATTCTATTCAAACCAACCAACATTACACAATCTGACCACCATGCAGCACTGCTATGCAAATACATCTAATTGTCCACATTAAGTATGTGTGGAGTGTACAAGTAATGAAAGGTCACTATGTATAACTTGTTATCTCAACATACAGTCTTGCCGTTTCAGGTTGCCCTTTGTTCCCAGTTTCTGCTTGTAATTACACAACAGCAGCAATACAGGAAGGGTTTGAAATGCAAATCGCTTGAAATAGATTTCATGGAGAATTATTTTTCCTAGTCCCTATTTAAGAGCTGAAAACAAGTAAAAATATCTAATTAAGCAAATTATCAGTTCAATTAAGGGTATAATTCAGGTCCCCAGGACTGAGTTTGAGAAGCCCTGGCATAGACAACATGCTGGTAATTTACTGCTGCTTTATTAACAATTAAAGAGTTAATTTCAGTATAAAATATTCACATATGTATCCTTAATGTTGATTATTTATAAAGCTCTGGTGTTGTTAACACATATTCAAATAACATTAAAGTGAAAGGAATAATTACTTTATATAAAGCCTTCTGTTTATAATGTTACAAATAAATTAAAAATATACAGGAACAACTTGTTTTGGCCATAATTAAATTACATTACCCCAGCAGTTCTGTTTTATTTTCCTTGTGGTTTAAGATGTCCGAGAACATTAATTAGACTGATGTTTATCAGTTGATCACATTCTCCTCCAAATGGGATGTTTGTGCCTTTATTAGGGTTTAATGATCTACTGCAGTAGATTTTATCAGCTTAAGGCACCCCTTAAAAGCTCTTTCCGACATGCAGGCTGACACTTTTGGCACAATGTTCGTCGACTTGACAAACACGTTTCTTTAGTTTTACTCCCCACAAATGCTGTGCAATGCTGGTTTGCTTACCCACACTGTGGAGCAGGAAATGTTTTCTCTCAGCAGCAGTCTGTCCAGCACCTGTGCACACACACACACACTAAAGGAAGGGCTGCGCCCATGTTGTACCTTCAGATTTTCAGGTTTTAAAGTTAAAGTGATATTAAAACCTTTAGCTACAAAATCTATCACACTAAACTATACCTTTTGTGAAGCATCACACGAGAGAAATGCTACCCATTTGTCAACAAAGGTATTGGTTGTGTTTATTTTTTTAATTGTATTTTGTGGACACCTTTACTTTGGCCCTTGTGCTTTTTATTTTGTGTGTTTGAGAAGTTTATTTATTCTTTTGTTACTTTTTTTGAAAAAATATGAGCGCGGTACCTTTTTGTTTGTGTGCCTCTTTCTGGTCGACGTCACCCAAGCCAGCCTTCCACATCTCTCCTGTCAGGTCAGTACTCGAAAGGAAAAATGCCACCGAGATCTGTGCGCAGTCCTTTATACCCTCGGGGGCGGGCATGGTCGCGGCTGACCAGCTCTGGTATAGAAGAGTCATGTTTCAGGGTCTTCAGGAGATGCACTCCCATTTGGTAATGGTTACAACGAGAGTTGTATGGGTGCACATGCTGCAATGGACCGTGATTGTGCCAGATATTGTGAAGAATCTTTTGTAAAGGGTCTGATGGCACAACCAGCTTCATGAGATTGTGTTGCCGATTTGATGTTTTCTTACACTCACTATAAAACAGTAGCATACTGGAAATACCGTGACATGAAAACAGATTTTAAAAAGCAATGGGAACAATGAAAAAAGTTATTTGTTCAAAAAGATTACAGGGGAATAATAAACAGAAGACAAATACAATACCTTAAACTTTTGTTTAATTTTTGTTGTTGTTGTTGTTGTGTTATAAGCACATACTGCGCTTCCAATTAAAGTTGTTGATAAATTTAACAAATAGTTGCTTCTCTGCGTAAAGAAAACTTTTTTTCTTCTATACAACCAGGACGGCTAAAGCCTGCGCTTCAAGTACACAGTTAAGAAACAAATGAAATATTTACAAAATATGACCCTATTTATAGAAAGCACAATGGGGTTATTCAAAACTTCAAACATTTTTACAACTTTCAGTCAACACTTAAGCTGTAAGTAATTAAAGTATGCAGATATTCCACAGAAAGTGTCGTCACAATAGTTAAACCTCCTTTACAAACGCCCTTTATAAGAAACCATCTTCTTAACAGTCCCTTTATACAATCTGTATAATAAAAAGGCAGATACAACTATAGCACAACAAAAATATTAATAAGAATGTGGATGGCCCCCACTTTTCTTTTTTTTTTTTAAACAGTAAGAGGTTTAAGGGTCACTATGCTACCATCGTGCCCAACTCAGGCTATTCCAAGTACACCATTTTCAAAATGAGAACAGCTCTCTAATGCCACGTTTCCATTTGCCACCTAGACGGATTTCAATGTGATCTGTAACTTGCCCTGTTTGTACGGATGATAAATTCCAAACCATTTTTAAAACTGAATAGAAATGAGTTTGAATTGTGGGCTGACAAATACAGGTTCCACCATCTGTATTTCAACACAGGGCTTTTTGATTGATTTAACATGCAACCCCAAAACAATACACCTGCTGTTCATGGTGCATAATAAAACACTTTAAAATGACTTAAAACAAAACAAACAAGCAGGTGGGCACTGTAAAAACCTCTCCGTTAATCAGGCATCATTGAATTAACTGTAAACCAAAAACCCTGTCTGCCCAGAATAGGTAACATGATTGTTTTATGTTTAAAGTACAAGTCCCTAGCTTGTTAATGAAACACAATGAAAAGACCAACAAAGTGGCGGTCTACTCTAGGACCCCCACTACAAGTCTTTCTAGTTTGTGTATAACGGGGTGCAAACTACAAAAAAAAGCAACAGAAAAATGATCTATGAAACATCTGTATTAGAAAACAATTGGCAAGTTTTTGATAACGAATGGGTAAAGTTTTCAATACCCCTTCTTTAGTTAAGCTACAATTATATATATATATTTATTTTTTTTAAATACATGTTTAAATGATCCATTAGCAGGAGAGTCGGTTATACACACAAAAGGTCACGTTGCTGTCTCTGCACAATGAAACACCATTGGGAGCAACACGTTTTTCAACCTGAAATGGTGTGGAAATTCAGGTAAAGATGTGACAATGTTGATTCTGTAGACAGAGCAGTCACAACTTGTGGCATTCTGTGAATTAAAATGGAAACATCTCAAAAGCCAAAGTACAATCCAACTTTTTTTTTTGTTTTTTTTTTATTTTCAGATTTTTTTTCTCAGTTTACAGTGGAGTGATTTCTTTAACCCAAGATGAAAATGAAACAAACCCCCTCCCCCCAGAACTCAGGCAGTGTTAACAAGGAATTGTTTCATTTACAAAACAAATTTGCAATTTTATTGTTACATTGAAACCTGTCTTATTAAAACTACAAAAACAAAATATGTGATAGAAGACTGAATGCGAATTACACATTTATATACACACATATATATATATATATATATATACATATATATATATATATATTATATATATATATATATATATATAGATATATATATACATATATAATATATACATATATATACACACATTATATATATATATATATATATATATATATATATATATATATATATATATATATATATATATATATATAGACACACACACACACAGACAAAGACACTATAAAAGAAATAACGAAATACGGCAAAAACTTGATCGCATAAAAAAGTGCAATTCAAAATGTGGAATAGTGCCATTTACTTTTAATGATTAGATAAATCAGATGAAAATCTGAAAGGTTTGTTTGTAACACTACAGAACAGCTATGTTTAAGCAAAATAGTTACAATAAAGAGAAATCACAATAAATAGTACTAAATGTAATACATATCTGATTTTGAAAATGTGAAAAAACAACAAAACAAATTAATTTTCCCTTAGAATTGTTGCCTGAGCTCTGGGTGTTTGTTTATTTATTTATTTATTTATTTATTTATTTATTTATTTATTAGGACCATTAACATGTGTGCTTCCTTTTAAAGAGAACAACTTTTGTTCATTCAAGTCTACATCAATAAGCTATTTAACTTTGCACTGCAACACAGAGGTGCTACTAAATTATTTAAATGATTTGTATCCGTATGAACAATGGTGGCTGGATGTTTAAGAAATGAAAAAAAAATAAAAATAAAAAAGTATTTCTTGATGTTGTAAATGATTCAACACACCTACAAACCTAAAATCACAAAACCTGTTTTGCAGAACCAGCCTCTTTAATGGTTCAAGTGAAAACCACATACGAACGCTACCACACCACTAGGAGTTACAATTCTGTCAATTTCAAGACCAGCAGACAAACAATATATATATTTTTTTTGTTGGCAAATGCTCAATACTCTCCAAACATACTGTAAAGAGAAACTGAAAACATCAACATCTATAAAATACCTTTGCAAGACACACCCTGGGTCAACAGAAATATGTATTTTGTTTATTGAGAAACAAACTGCTGAAGTACAAACAGCTATACTTAAGTAAACATTGCATAATATTGAGCAGTAAGATACAGCTGATGCTTTAACATCCAAAACAGAGCGAAGGTACACCAGACATACCTATTTTACACTCTACTTATATTTTAGATTCAGTGAGGTTCACAACTAGTCATAAAGACTGCGGTCCCTAATCTAAGAAGTGCTCAGTAATCTTACATCGGTTCTACACAAGAGCAGAGAAGAATGTCCATTATTTGTTGAAGCTCTCTTAAAAGGAAACGTAGCAAAAATGCACTTTAAGGGAAAAAAAGAAAGTTGTTTTATTGTCACTCCACTTTAAACTTACATGGGGACACAGACATCAACTATTGATACAAAACACCCTTTTCCTGAACATTGTCCAAACCCCTTCAAGTCTGATACAGTGCCCTATACGTGTACACCTAATATATAATAGAAAAGGATGCCAGACGTCCCATCCCATGTGTTCATCCTAAATCTGCGACCTAGTTTGCAATGTTTTTTTTTTTTTTGTGACGAAAACAAGTTTAAAAACAGGTTTCTAAATTCTGTATGTTCACTAAAAACTGTGAAATTTGACTGATGTTTGAATATCAAACAACAGAATCTTTAATGCCAAAAGAGTCCTTCTGTTTATTCATCTGTGAGACGGTTTCAGTGCGGTTTGATGCCTCTGCTTGCTCTCCTCCGATACGGGCGATGCCGGCTCGTTCTCAGAATCCTTGCTGAAGGATCTGCTGCCAGAGATCCGGCGAATGCCTCGCATGGGCCAGTCCTGTAGCTCACAATGGTCCTCGGGTTCATTCACTGGGTCGGACGACAGTGGAAAAGTGCGCCTCTCCCAAGGTTGGACAGTCTGGCGAAAGGAAAAAGCAGGATCAAGGTATGAGTTCTGACAAGTGGACAAACCATCAACACTGCAGTGCAAAAACACAGACTCCAATACTTCAGTTCAATGCAAGATACTTTACATGCCAGATTCACTATATCCCTCCCCCACCTGTAAAAACAATGCCCAAATTGTGTAACAGATTTACCTGCCGGCCAAGACAGGCAGAATGACATTTCAAAAGACTTTCATATACAGATGCCTAACAAAGCTGACCCATTGCTTTAAATCTGACTCGGGGAAACCTTTCCGTTCAGAATAGTTTGCTTGGAATTGTCCTTACCACTTCTTCAAAGTCGGGCGTGGAGCAGCGTGTGTCTTCGCTGGACTGCAGGCGATGAGAGTCCCGAGAACCAGGAGTATATGGGTTTGAGATCACGTCTGGGCTGGCAGGACTGTGCGGGGAGGGCATGGGGCCAAAGTCTTGAAGGGAGTAGAAATGCGCGGTGTCGGGCGAGGCAGGTTGTGGTGTGGACGGGTTTGTACCACCCAGCAGTGGAGTCGTCCTTCCGTCTGATGATTTGTAAGACCTAGAAATGAACAAATGTAAAGTATATTTACAATGTCAAAATGTGTTTTGTTCATTTAAATAAATATGTAAATAATCTGGTGGATAGGTATCGCCTCCTGCAATTCAATTGGAAGAGATTCAACATCCAATACTTCGTGAAGACTCCCCACAGGCTCCTCTTGGCAATGTATGCTCTGAATTATTGTACTCATTTAAATCTGCTGTTGCCAGGCCCTTCACATGCTGTCCCAGTGTTTTTCCCCCCAGAGGTATAAAAAGATCCTTGCGTGACAGCTAAACAGTCATACCTCACCAATGCTGCTAACAATCTTTTTTAAATAATTAACAGGCCTTGGGTAGTACATGAACACTTAAATGCAATGAGCAACAACAAGAGATAGGTTTTCCTTTTCGATCTCTCTAGATACGATTCTTGTTACTTGAAGCTCCTCAGAGCCCAGGGTCTGACTGCAGGAGGTTTCGAAGGCCCTGCGGATGAACGTACCTGCTCCCCCGTCGCTGTGCTGCAGCAGTCGCAGTCCACGTCCACCTGGAGCGCTCCAGGTCTTCGCATTTTAAATGCTGGACGGCAAATTCAGCATCCGACAGGTCTTCAATCTGAAAAGGAGAAAGTTATAAAAGGCAGACCCATTAGAATAAACGTTTGTTCTGAAGCAAACATCACACAACAGCACAAGATGCATCCACTGAATGGTTCTTAACTCCGATATGCATGCACACATTTTAATGAGTGGATTTATAATATATATTTAAGGATTGCGCGTATATATATAAAGTTTTAGGCAGGTGTGAAAAAATGCTGTAAAGTAAGAATGCTTTCAAAAAGACACATGTTAATAGTTTATATTTATCAATTAACAAAATGCCTTCAAAACAGCATCAATTCTTCTAGGTACACTTGCACACATTTTTTTCAAGGAACTCGGCAGGTAGGTTGGCCCAAACATCTTGGAGAACTAACCACAGTCCTTCTGTGGATTTAGGCAGCCTCAGTTGCTTCTCTCTCTTCATGTAATCCCAGACAGACTCGATGATGTTGAGATCAGGGCTCTGTGGGGGCCATACCATCACTTCCAGGACTCCTTGTTCTTCTTTACGCTGAAGATAGTTCTTAATGACTTTCGCTGTATGTTTGGGGTCGTTGTCATGCTGCAGAATAAATTTGGGGCCAATCAGATGCCTCCCTGATGGTATTGCATGAAGGATAAGTATCTGCCTGTACTTCTCAGCATTGAGGAGACCATTAATTCTGACCAAATCCCCAACTCCATTTGTAGAAATGCAGCCCCAAACTTGCAAGGAACCTCCACCATGCTTCACTGTTGCCTGCAGACACTCATTCGTGTACCGCTCTCCATCCCTTCGGCGAACAAACTGCCTTCTGCTACAGCCAAATATTTCAAATTTTGACTCATCAGTCCAGAGCACCTGCTGCCATTTTTCTGCACCCCAGTTCCTGTGTTTTTGTGCATAGTTGAGTCGCTTGGCCTTGTTTCCACATCGGAGGTATGGCTTTTTGGCCGCAAGTCTTCCATGAAGGCCACTTCTGACCAGACTTCTCCGGACAGTAGATGGGTGTACCAGGGTCCCACTGTTTTCTGCCAATTCTGAGTTGATGGCACTGCTGGACATCTTCCGATTGCGAAGGGAAGTAAGCATGATGTGTCTTTCATCTGCTGCAGTAAGTTTCCTTGGCTGACCACTGCATCTACGGTCCTCAACGTTGCCCGTTTCTTTGTGCTTCTTCAAAAGAGCTTGGACAGCACATCTGGAAACCCGTCTGCCTTAATTTCTGCCTGGGAGAGACCTTGCTGATGCAAGGTCTCTCTACTGTCTTGTTGCTGTGCTCAGTCTTGCCATGGTGTATGACTTTTGACAGTAAACTGTCTTCAGCAACCTCACCTTGTTAGCTGAGTTTGGCTGTTCCTCACCCAGTTTTATTCCTCCTACACAGCTGTTTCTGTTTCAGTTATTGAATTGATGATCATTAGCACCTGTTTGGTATAATTGTTTAATCATACACCTGACTATATGCCTACAAAATCCCTGACTTTGTGCAAGTGTACCTAGAAGAATTGATGCTGTTTTGAAGGCAAAGGGTGGTCACACCAAATATGTATTTGATTTAGATTTTTCTTCTGTTCACTCACTTTGCATTTAGTTAATTGATAATCTATTAACATGTCTATTTTTGAAAGCATTCTTACTTTACAGCATTTTTTCACACCTGCCTAAAACTTTTGCACAGTACTGTACATATAAATACACACACATTATATATATATATCCTCCACTCCACATTTACCTCCACATTGTCATCCTCTTCTGCTATTGGTTGTGCACAAATATCCACTTCTCGCCAACTACAAAAAAAAATAAAATCACAAATATAACATGTAGATGAAACAATCTCAAACTATTAAGCAATAAATAAAATGATAAGGTTGTGAGAATGTAAGGGTGCATCTGTTTACTTACAGATTAAATTTGTCAAGTATAGTAAACTACAAATCTGAAAGCAAGTTATTGGAAACACATGCATTTGTACAGTATGTCCTTAATTGAATGCAATTTCTGAAATGTCTAGCACTAAAATAGAAACTAAAAATGCAACTTATATTCATACCGATAGTCATAGCAAATAGGGAAGACAGCACACATTTGATTTGGGATTCTAAAACACCTTCCCCCATCATGGTCAACGTTCACATTTTTGCTCACATTAGAGGCCGGCACGGGTACCCGAAAACCCGGCTACCCGTTGGGTTTTAAATTACCCGACGCTACCCAGGTCTCTTTTTACTACCCGGGTTTCCAGTTATTAATCTGAGAATTTAAAGAATGTAGAAAATACGGCAATACAGTAATACAGTTGTAAGCACAGGTCTCTGGGCGGCAAACACACAACGACGACGACTATTCTTCTCAGTAACTAAATCGTAAAGAAAACAGACCATCCTGTTGGTTTATGTCAGTGAGAACACAAACCCATAACCGTGTGGCTTCAATACCAAGCCCGTAGCCAGCTATGAGGCACGGGCCTCGGATAAAATCATACTACAGATACAGGTGAGCTGGCTGTTTCCACCATGAGAGGGCCTCCATACAGTGGACACTGGCAGCCGAAGATGTGGTTGCAAGAGGGGATGATTCACCCTGCGATTGAACCACGCTTGGAGAGGGCGCATGCAGAGAAGACCCAATGGAAGGGTCTGGGATGCTGCTGCCATTAGGCCCAGAAGCCACTGGAAGGTGACGACCTCCCATGTGCTACTGCCTGTGCTGGAGACTCGGCACATATGAGCCAGTCGTCCAAGTAGTTGAGCACTCTGATGCCTCGTAGCCTCAGGAGGGGCCAGGATAGCCTTCATACACTTCGAAAAGGTGCGAGGGGCTAGAGAAAAGCAGAACAGCACAACACAACATGGAACTCTTAAGCAGTCCCTTGAAAGGAGAACCGCAGATATTTCCTGTGGCCGGGTCTTATCGGGACATGGAAGTAGGCATCTTCCAGGTCCACTGTAGTGAACCAGTTGCCCGGTCTGACAGACCGCAAGAGCTGTTTCATTGTCAGTATCTTGAACTTCCTGCGCCTCAAGAACAAATTGAGCTGTCTGAGGTCGAGAATGGGCTGTAGGCTGCCGTCCCTTTTCAGCACCAGGAAGTACCTGGAATAAAACCCTGACTCCAGGTCGGAGGGGTCTATTACCTGAATAGCCCTTCTTTGTAACAGGGTCTTCACCTTTTGGAGCACCACCAGGGCATCTTGAGGGTTGGAGACAGAAAACGTAACCACTCCCGAAAAGCTTCTGCTGCATAGGCCTTTTTTTTTTTTTTTTTTACATTACCTCCATGACCTTGCACTGTTTGTTAGGCAGTAGATGCTGTGACAGGAGGAAAGTGGCCAAAGCCCAACTCCTCAGTGTTATGGACTTCCAGTGCTGTGGTGCCTCTTTTCAATAAAACCGGGAGCTCTGCGGAGAAGGGGAGAGGCGCTAGTGGCTCGTCCTCCTCCAGTTAAGCTTCCTCTAGCTCCTCTGAAGTTCCAGAGGCAGCGAGGGACAGAGTCATCCTGCACCCACTCTTGCCCTGCAACAGCCACTTGCACCACAGGGGGAGCAGGGGAGAGTTGAACTGGGCGCACCTCAGCCAGTGCCTTCAAGATCTGGCTCTGGGCTGAGATGGCTTCCCACAATGCAATCCCTCTGTCTTAATGGCCGGGTCGCTCTGGGAATGGGGTCGATGCTGAAGACTACGAGGGGCTTCTGCCTCTGTGCTGTCGTTTTTCTGACTAGAGCACTATCCGCCTGCGGACTGCAGGATGCGCCCTATAGCCTGGAGGTCGCCGGTTGGAGTCCAGGCTATTCTATTGCCGACCCTAGACAGGAGCTCCCAGGGGGTGGTGCACAACTGTCCGAGCGCCGCCCTGGTGGGGGGGGGGGGGCTTAGGTCAGCCAGGGTGTCCTCGGCAAACCGCGCAACCAGCGACCCCCTGTAGTCTGACCGAGCGCCTGCGGGCTTGCCTGTAAGCTGCCCAGAGCTGTGTTGTCACCCGATGATGTAGTTTTGAGGTGGCTTCACTGTGAGTCTGCAGTGTGAAAAAAAGTGCTTGGCTGACACGCCTCGGGGGGGACAGCATGTGTTCATCTTTGCCGCTCCCGAGTCAGCGGGGAGTTAAGGTAGAAAAAGAGAGAATAAATAATATTAATAATACTGTGTCACCGATCTGTGGGGTGCAGGAGCAGGCAAGCCCGTCGCTGTCGCTGGCCAGAAGGCCAAGAAAACACTCGCAATGAAAAACACAAATTTAAACCATTTTTTGCTTCAACAGTTTACCCAAGGGGAAAAACAAGCAGAAATAAAATAAGACAGGCTTATTTGACTGCTTCTGGTTGAAGACAGCGAATTTTCATTCTCTCAAATGCCGAGTCACTCTGTATGTATAGCTGAAAGGCTCAAATAGAAAATGGCGCAGAGCGCCATCCTGCACACAGTTTTGTCTCCTGTGGGGGCAGAGACAGGCTGCTGACGTCGCGGGTGTAAGATGCAGCTTTGGACGCAGTGTTCAGTTGAATCGGGTGTAATAGTATTGTGTAATGCAATACAATACATCTCATACTTGAAAAGGGAAAGCATGCACTCCAAAATGCGTAGGTACAAAATTAAAATCAGTATGAGAAATTACTCAAACTTACGAAACGTTTACCTATTTTGGTTTTGGGTTAAATAAATATTTGTGCTTCCTCCTTTGAATGAAATTTCTCCTGCTCTAGAGAAGAAATTCCACACAAGGCTCCTATGCTGGGTGCCATGTTTTAAAACAGCAGCGGAATATGGCAATAGATGTTGCAAAGAATCACACAGCATGAAGTGCATTTAACGTTAATAACTGTATTCATACAGAGACGTTAATAATAATAATAATAATAATAATAATAATAATATTTCAATGTTTTCAGTAGTTAAAAAGGATACACAAGTCTACACATCCAAAGGGACTAAATGTATGTGTACTATATAGTTTTTTTTTTGTTTTTTTTTTAATCATTACCCGGGTATTTTTCACACCAGGTACCCAGTTCCGGATTTTCTACCCGTGCCTGCCTACCTGCCTCTCTCAATAAATAAATCTTTTTTTTTTTTTACCTTGGCGTGAGGATTTCCTTGTACTGGAGTTTCTCAACTCGAGTTGTGGCAGCAACAGACATTGGAATAACAATATTGTTAATATCAAATGAACTTTCTCCTCTTCGCCTCCGCACTGGCTGCTGTGAAATTAAAACAGAAAAGCTAGTCAAGAAAACATTGATGGAAATCAAGATGTTGAAACAGATAATGACAAAGGCTACTGGTTAAATGGCAATTTCAGATATTTCACTTGGTATTTGAGGTTGAGTATTCATTTAATAAAATATTAGGTTTAACGGAAAATTGGAACATGCTGTAAAAGAATAAATGTAATATTTATACAGCAACTACTTTCTGCTTTTTAAGTCTTGTCCTAAGTCTGGGGATGCCACACCAGGTCACAGACTTCAAACAAACCAAACTCTTTTGTGTGCATGGGATACAGAACAAATCTGGCTGGATCACCATATATTTTTTTTATTTTTTCAAATAAAATCTAGAGTCAGTATATCAGGGTACAGGAAAGCATAACAGATTTTACAACTTCAGAATTTTAAATTCAAATTGCTGCTTCAAGTGTAAAAACAAACCCATTCTGTTTCAGGGCATTAAGTTAATGTAGTGAAGGGCAAGGCAATGTTGCCTTCGTTGAAAATTCAGGGGTAAAAAGGCAAAATATAAATCAAACCCAAGGGCACCAAGGCGATTTCATACTTATTCATAAAACAACAAAAAAGAAATGCAGAGAGACTATTATGTTGATAATGTTAATTCAAACAAATACAAATCAGTGTTTTCTGAGTGATTCACACACAGATTATTATAAAAATAAAGTATTGGTCACTTTTCCGTTGTAAAAATAAAATAGTATAAAAATATCAAATTTATAAACAAACTTCCATAATGAAAAAACACACAAAGGGTAATTTGGCAAAAAAGAAATATGCAGGGTATTTTTACTAAACTCGGTCAGCCAGTTAAGAACTAAATAGTGTCCTCTAATTAAAGCTTTTTTAAAAACCCTCTATGCCATGCGTTTCATAAACTTAGGGTTAACAAGTTCAACTGGATTTCATATAACATGTCTGCTGGTGAAGCAAACGTTTAAATCAATGCATTTTTAAATGCTAAAAATAGTGTTCTTTCAGAAATTGAGATTTTCACGGAGAATTGGATATTATTATTACACGGCACTGGTTCTAATTCATAGAAATCGAGAATTCTATGCTTACCATGAAAAAATACAGCCTTAGTGATACAACAGCACAAATAAGCAATGTCAGTGAAGGGAAAGTTATATATAAATAAATTTTAAAAAAAGATAGATTTGCAGGTAAACTGGCTGAAGATTTACCCATGGCTGTGTAATAACTATAGTGGTCAAATGAGTTGTTCGGTCTGCAGTGTCTGCGCAACTGTAGTTTGCTAACTGCTGTAACTGTATAACCTGAACAAACAATGTGGCTTTGAAAAAAAAAAAAAACACACACACTAGAAATAGAGCCCAAACTGCTGCACTACATATCTCCTGGATTGATGCACCTTGAAACGAAACCCATGAAGGTCGCCTGACCGCTGGTGGAATGGCCAGTGAGCTTCTCGGGCCAGTTCATACACAGTGTATTGCTTTTTTTTATTTTATTTTTTCAATTTGAGAGGCATTGCAGCAAGTGTCTTAGGCACTGCGGCAATTGCCACCGGTGCAGTAGGTTATTTCACTCCCTGCTGTTTGTGTTACACAATGTCAAAAGGGAGGTAAATGCTCTCACCGGTGTGCTGTTGGTAGCTATCGGTGTGGAGCTCTCAGAGGATGTGGAGAGCTGTCTCATCAGAGGACTGTGGGTGGGCGTGTGCAGACCCACCAGTGAAGACCATGGACTTCCAGTGTCCATGAAGTAACTTGGGGCTGCTGGGTGGAAAAAAGACAAAAATAATTTAACATAGTAAACTTCTGCAAGAAACATGAAGTCTGTTGTTTATAAACACCTTGTACAAAGGACTCAAGGATAAACTACCCCACTTACTAAAAAAAAATTTAAAAAAATTTAAAAAAAAGTTAGGGAGTGCCATTTTCTTTTTTACCTATATTAGTTATTCCCATTGCCCTTAAAAAAAACAAAACAAAAAAAAAAAAAAAACACACACCACTCCAGAGTACCACCCCGATAACTTGTGGACAAGCATTGGCATGTTTGCCAGCTCACACATTAACATGACAAGCATAGTATTAACTGCAACAAAGTAAAAAATTCAAAATGAAATAACAGTGCTTGAGTCTAAGCTAAAAATCAATCAGCAGTCTTCTTAGATTTG
This sequence comes from Acipenser ruthenus, assembly GCF_902713425.1. NCBI lineage: Eukaryota > Metazoa > Chordata > Actinopteri > Acipenseriformes > Acipenseridae > Acipenser > Acipenser ruthenus. The sequence goes on along the minus strand of NC_081216.1, from coordinate 3,895,471 downwards.
TGGAGATATTATTTAAAGAAAATTCTTCCTAGAGAGTATATTTACTGTACATTTTATGCTCCCAAACAAATGGAAAATTAAATTATAATTATTTTGGGGAAATGTACGTACAGTTTAATAATGCTTGCATCTCCGTCTATATCTAAAGAGATAATGCAATACAGAAATGAAGGTCTAAATGACTTGCAGATCACGGAAATCAAATATTGGTAAGAGAATCCTAACGTTAACAAAAAAGCCCTTAAGTTTTTATTCTGAGCATCAGATGAGGTAGAGAAATAAAACAAAGTACTAAAAAGCACAAGAGAGGGACTTCACGGTCACCAAGGACCAATTGCAACAGCAACAAGATACCATGGTTGTGTCCTGACACTATTCAACAGTGACTATTTCTAACCCATGAGGTGGCTGGCCTGAATCACCAGCCTAGTTATATTTGTCACTTGACACTAAAAGCAAGAGATGTGGAACAACTGTAGCAGCTGTGGACAGAAGCAGGTAGTAGCATGGGCTTCTATAAATAGATTTGTGAAACAAAGAAGTAATGCAACTAGCCCCAAGGAAGCGACAGCCCTAGTGATTGGGGATTTGCGTTGTAATAGGGTTAGGTCCTCACCTTCTGTCCTCTCGATGGAGTGTTCCCTTTGCCTTTTCTTGCTGTGGCTTTTATCGTAGGAGGTGGGAGTCAGTGTCTGTGTTCGCTCTGGTTTGCACACTGGTGTCCTCTCCAGTTGTGAAACAGTCAGTACATTGTCAAGGTGCTGCCTGTGGATCTTTTCAGGACGTATTTTGTGGTGCGAGAGTCCTATAGCAGAGAAACAAACAAGGTACACTTGTGATGTATTCTGGTCCAAAAAGCAGGCACATTATTTTTACCTTTTCAAAGATACAGGTTACTGATTAAAATAAATTAACGAGATATATGTAAAATTGGAGGTGGGACATACATATGTACATAAAGACAAAACAGCCAGGACTTTTTTCCCCTCCAGGCAATGTCCAAAGCAAGTTTCATCATGATTGAACACTTAAGTGTGATATACATATGGGCCTAAAAAAAAAAAAATGCATTCACCTTGATCTTGAAGTTAAAACAATGAGAGATTGTTTTAAGTTATTGTCTAAGTTTTTCTAAAGGCTTGCCTTAAACCAGAAAAGAAAAAGTGGCATCTAACAAATTTCTCACAGAAAAACAAACTTACGGACTGCTGCAAGAAGAGAGTTTGAAAGTTTGTGTTTGTCTTTGGAAGGGGGGTCTGGCAGTCTGCTGGTCATGGATATTTTGTGTTTGAGGGAGAGCTTTTTCGGGGGTTTGATTTTCTCCAGCGGTTTATTTTGCCAGTGTGATTTCAAAGTCCTCTGGAAGTGCAGGTTCATGGAAACATCTAAAGCATGTCAAAACAAGCGAGACATTGCACATTAGTCATGTTCTGTAGTGTGAATGTAAAAATACTTCCTGGAGAAATCACTGAATTCTTAAATTATTTTAATTCTTCTGGTCAACCACTAGATGTAGTCCTTTGACCAGATATGCAGTTTAAGGCACAGAATACAACTACAAGTCTGTCTTGTAACAAACTGATCTGAGAAGAAAGCAACATTCCAGTGTCCTTTTGACATTTTCATTTTAATGAAAATGACAAATATGTAAGCTTACGTAATCCATACATTACAGACAATTAAGCCCTGTATCGCATTGCATTCAAAATGTAGTAACATATAAAAAACACAAAAACAGTTCATGTATGTCAAATTGTTAGGCAGATGGCCTATACCATACATTCCCTCAGTAACATAAATAGTGCATTCCTTCATAATTTTAAAATGGATGGTTAAGGTACATGCGTAATTATCACTGGTGTGTTTAAGCTAAGGAAGGCAACTCGGTACCATTACTGAGAAAACAGCAGAGCACTCCTAAACTCCTACGCAACATTACAGAATCTGGAAGGATCCTTACCATCGGGGAATGAGAGGATGGGGTGAATGCAGGGGTCGAACAGGGAGAGCCTTTCTAGAAGTGGGGCCTCGTACTGAAACTCTGTGGAGGGGGACGCCCGATTACCACACATGACACACGAAGGGTTGATGTCGCAGCTGCCTCGACTCACTGAGCTTTTATGAACCTACAAAGCAAAACCAAAAAAGGTACATGGATATTAAAAGAAGCGGAAGATAAGAAACGGAGTAAAATTAGTCGAAGTGTTCCTGGAATAAAAGCAAGCCCTCTCAGCAGTAATCCCTTCTCGCTCACCTTTCTGTTGAGAGTCATGACGCTGCTGGGGCGGACCAGTCTTCGCTTCCTGCAGCTCAGTATGGGGCGTGTGCGGGCTGCAGCACCAGTGCTGTCTGGAGGCGTGGGGGGCAGGTTTATGCGCTGCTTCTTGTTCAGCAACTCCTCTGTGTCGGAGCTGTCCGGAGAACCAGGATCAGACAGACCAGGGTGGAGACTGAGGAGAGATTTAAAATGGATTTACAAATAAAAATAAAAAAACTGAAGTCATTTTACCGACGTGTACAGCATAATATGAATGAATTTGACCAGAACAAGTTTTTAAAAGATGGTAATGGTTTATCTTTCCACCCAATGAATGTACAGACATGCTCAAATTTGTTGGTACCCTTACAGATCATTGAAATAATGCTTCATTCCTCCTGAAAAGTGATGAAATTAAAAGCTATTTTATCATGTATACTTGCATGCCTTTGGTATGTCATAGAATAAAGCAAAGAAGCTGTGAAAAGAGATGAATTATTACTTATTCTACAAAGATATTCTAAAATGGCCTGGACACATTTGTTGGTACCCCTTAGAAAAGATAATAAATAATTGGATTATAGTGATATTTCAAACTAATTAGTTTCTTTAATTAGTATCACACATGTCTCCAATCTTGTAATCAGTCATTCAGCCTATTTAAATGGAGAAAAGTAGTCGCTGTGATGTTTGGTATCATTGTGTGCACCACACTGAACATGGACCAGAGAAAGCAAAGGAGAGAGTTGTCTGAGGAGATCAGAAAGAAAATAATAGACAAGCATGGTAAAGGTAAAGGCTACAAGACCATCTCCAAGCAGCTTGATGTTCCTGTGACAACAGTTGCAAATATTATTAAGTTTAAGGTCCATGGAACTGTAGCCAACCTCCCTGGGCGCGGCCGCAAGAGGAAAATCGACCCCAGATTGAACAGAAGGATAGTGCGAATGGTAGAAAAAGAACCAAGGATAACTGCCAAAGAGATACAAGCTGAACTCCAAGGTGAAGGTACGTCAGTTTCTGATCGCACCATCCGTCGCTTTTTGAGCGAAAGTGGGCTCCATGGAAGAAGACCCAGGAGGACTCCACTTTTGAAAGAAAAACATAAAAAAGTCAGACTGGAATTTGCTAAAATGCATATTGACAAGCCACAATCCTTCTGGGAGAATGTCCTTTGGACAGATGAGTCAAAACTGGAGCTTTTTGGCAAGTCACATCAGCTCTATGTTCACAGACGAAAAAATGAAGCTTTCAAAGAAAAGAACACCATACCTACAGTGAAACATGGAGGAGGCTCGGTTATGTTTTGGGGCTGCTTTGCTGCGCCTGGCACAGGGTGCCTTGAATCTGTGCAGGGCACAATGAAATCTCAAGACTATCAAGGCATTCTGGAGCGAAACGTACTGCCCAGTGTCAGAAAGCTCTGTCTCAGTCGCAGGTCATGGGTCCTCCAACAGGATAATGACCCAAAACACACAGCTAAAAGCACCCAAGAATGGATAAGAACAAAACATTGGACTATTGGACATATGGACTAAATCTGAACATTATTAAAAGCTATTGCAATGCATTTTTATTTTCGCCACATTGGTTTCACAGCATCATCAAGCACTGCTCTTTGAATGACCTTATCGTCTGTATTTATTCTTAACACTCTTGTTGTTCGGCCTTGTTTGATGACCAATGGTTTGGCCGTGGTCTTCCCATCGACACATCGGTGTCACTGAAAAGTGAGATTTGTCCCTTACTTGGTGTTAGATACTCAGCAGGAGTGAGGGGGAACGACATCAAACCATCTCACTAATTTGATGGTTCACAGTTGAGGTGTTAGTTATCCCTGTTAGGGGTGGCAGTAGTTAATCTAGACCAGCTCCCCTCCCATGTGTTGTCATTGTAAGAGACAGGTGAACACAGTCCAGATAGGGAGAAGATTCAAGTAGTCTTGGATAAGCTCAAAATACACAATAAATTATGATTTTGACAGAGGTTTATGGTAGCTTTGGAAATTATACATATACAGTAGCCTTTACACACAACAGTACAGTAGAACAAATTAAAGTACCTATTGACAACTCCATTGACTGGCCTGCCTGTGACGCACGCTTTCAAGGGGACCGCGTCTGCAAGGCTTGGAAGGGAGGGCGTGTTTTCTATGGTTTCTGAGCACTGGTAGTCCTAGAAGGGAAAGAGGAGAGAAAAGAAGATCACTTCTGTCAATATCAAAAACATGGTTATGGTGTTCAAACAAGAAATGTAAACTCCCAGGGTATGCTAGATGACATGATACCAAAGCGTTATGAATCTCCCCACATTAAATGGGGAGATTCTGTGAATAAGACAATTTCTCAGTTTCTATGGGCTGGGAAGAGGGCCAGTGTTCAGTTGCAGCGTCATCTAGAACTTCTCATATGAGCTTTTAGGGTGTGGCAATCCCAGGGTTGTGTAACCTCTTTTCAAGTGAGAAATTTGAAGATGTGGTGGTGAAATCCCTTCTCCTAAAAGATGTTGTAAAAACAAGTAATTGTGAACCTAAAAAAGAAACAATTATGTAAAACTGCAACAAAATGATAAGAAAAGCAACTCTTGGAAATGAGTTTTTACAGTTCAAGATTGTATCCCCAATCTCAAATAAGGACTTCCCTTTTTTTTTTTTTTTTTTGCGATAGCGCATGTTTTTTTTTTGTTTGCTTTTTGTCAAGGCCGTGTGCACTCTTCAAATCAGTAAGATACTGTTAACCCTTTGTGGTCCTATGTCGTACCAGGTCCGACACTACAATTTTCCCTTTCCGGTCCAACATCATCAAAAAAGACGTCAAGCACAGGTCTCTAGTCATTTTTTTATCTGGAAAAAGCCGAGAAAAACCTTTCAACAGCCGAGTGAGACCGATAGGAGGCGAGAGAAGCCGAAGGAAAAAGAAAAAAAGGGGCAGGTCTGAGCAACACACAGCCCCGGCACCACAGACATAACACGGACATAAACAAACAAGATAGCTGCTCCCGCATCCAGCGCTCAAAGAATATCAGAAATTTGTCAAGCTTTTTTAGATGTTATAGTAATAAAATAATGACTTGGATCGCATTATTGAGGAGAGGATAAAACGAGTGATCAGGAGATGATTTATCAGTATGCACTATGAAGACGTATGTGATAAATAGACTTTGAATAAAATTACTTTTAAAACATCACATGTAAAACAAACAGCGCGTCTGAAAATAAATTGGACCTGACGCATCAGACAGGCGCTGAATAAATGGACCGCGAAGAGTTAAATGTGTTGCTATAGTTTACTGTACCACCAACTTTAGGAACAGACAAACTGGTTAGCAGCTATGCGTACAATACAGTATGCATTTCTATAAAGAATAAATCTCCCAAGAATAGGTAACTAAATCTAGTTCATTTTAATAAAGATACAGAGGAGTCTGTTTACGTCGAATTTCACAGGGACCTAAAAAAGTTACTTATCAGCAGTACAACTCACCCGGAGCTTTCATGTCTAACAGCGGTTACCAAAATAGCATATTCCTACAGTAATTTAATAATAATGCTCAGTTTTATATAGCATTTTTCCATTGCTGACCTTAAAGTGCTGTGCAATATTAAATTAGTGCTGGGACGAAAACAGGAATTTCATGTTCAGATATTCGCTCAGAACTTAAATATTTTGTTTTCAAAAAGTAATATAAGCCATTATATTGCTCAGAATACAGGCAGAGACAGCATAGCAGCAGGAGCAGAGTGACGTGGTGTGTGTTTGTGCCTGTGTTTTACAGCAAGATGTTACAGTAACAAAGTAAAAAAATATCCCAAGAGTAAAGAATACGTTGTGTAGGCCTTACTTTACCCCAATGAATTAACTACAAAACAACAGATGCCAAATAGCAGTTCAAGTTAAAGGTTGTTTTGTTGATTCCCGAAATTGTACATAAAGTTGACACCGCATTTCAGAGGTCATGTTTATGCAAAATTCCGTGTTACACAGGACACTTTAATAAAAACACAAAAAAATAATAGCATTGCGTTTCTAAAACACAGATGTAAAAGACAACAGATCCCCTTTTCATCCCTATCCAATAATTTTGTTTATATCAAGTACTTTTATGCGATGAAACATGTAAAAATGGTTCCACTGCTCCCTGCATCCTCTTTTACATAAACAAAAGCAGCGGAGGTCTCGGTATCCCATGCAGCACTGAGCACGCCCCTGGTATTAAGAGTGACTTAGTAATCTGTATCGGAGCATCTTACCTGTTGACTCGCAGACAGGAATTTGGACAAGTGAAACACATGCTCAAAAATCATGGTTTTAAGACCATGGATGAGGCCTGCAGGGTTTTTACTGAGAACTATTGCTACATCTTTCCTGCTTTAGCAAAACTTGCAGCAATTGCAATTATGATACCAGGCCTGCTTGTTTATACCCAAGCAAAAGCGCGCCACACTCAGAGAGCTCTTTTAGCTTCATGGCCCCAGCTCTCTGGAACACTCTCCCAGCTTTATTGCGTGCAGCTTCCACATTCGCTCGCTTCAAATCGACTCTCAAGACCCACTTGTTCTCTCTTGCTTTTAATGCTCTCTCAGCCGGATATCTGTTATTAGCTGTTGTCTAAAATGCTAAATTTCAGGTTTTTCACTCCATCTTATTCATTTAATTCTGCTTGACACACGCAATCCACAATGTTTAGAATTCACATCCTAGCCTTTTATTGAATGTATTGTGCCTATATTTAATGTATTTGCATTTTTTACTGCTGTATTTAATGTACTATACCCTGTATGTAATGTATTTGCATTGATTTTTACTGTATTTTTACTATGCCGTGTATTTCACTGTATTTAATGTATTATGCATTGATTTTTACTGTATTTTTACTATGCCGTGTATTTCACTGTATTTAATGTATTATGCATTGTTCCTCACTATCTTGTAAAGCGCTTTGTGATGGTGGTCCACTATGAAAGGCGCTATATAAAATAAATATTGATTGACCTGTATCAGCAGAACGGGGGTTTAGCTGTCAGAACAGAGTGCAGAACAGTATGCGTTCTCATTTACGTGAGGTTGACTATGTCAAACACATTATGTTTAAAAGTACATCTCGTGGCATTAACTGACAAATTGTTCATTAACTACCAGGAATGGACAGATTAACACTTATTTACTTGTCTATATCACCTAAGAGAAGAAAAAAAAGGAGAATCTCCCTCACAATATCCCACCAGCTCTGCATTCATTTTCTATGCTATCTTTCTAATTTTTTTTCGCCAGCGAAGCAGCTGGTCACATGACTTTCTACATCACTTTCATTGGCTGATTTATTCTATGAAATAATGTTGTGTCTACAAAATCAACAGTCCTTTGATAATTGTTTGCAACAAATTTGCCTACAACTTTTAGCTTGCACATCACTTACTACAAAAAAGTATCCCTTTCTACATTTTTCTAGCAACATTGTTTTGCACCCTAACTTGTTACATCTTGTACTGTGTTTAGTAATAGAAACTTGCACTTACTGTAGAAACTTATTGTATTTAAATATTGTCCTTGCATTGTAACCTTGTATTGCTTTGTAACACAAGAGTCGCCTTGGATAAAAGGTGTCTGCCAAATAAATAAACAACAACACAGTACGGTAAGGGCGCTCTCATATTTCGCCAATGACCCTATATTTTAGTGTAGAAGTCCAGGATAGATGTTTTCGCTCTTGACTCTGTGAAACGCAGTTTAACACGTTTTTCAAGTCTTCCCATCAAAGTGACACTAAGTGTTCTCTGAATAACGTTCATGTTGCATAAACAAGATGTCTTTAAAGTTCTGTTTTTAAAGATGTCAGTGTGGAATGAGCAGCACTGAAACTTGCAGTTTCTGGAGGCTCACCGCAGCCATCAATGCTGTCATCTCAAGTTTCCTGATGCTGTACGGTACAGAGGATTTCCTCTTCTGCCACCACTACATCGGTATCCACACTAACAATCACTTGCAAAGTATGACAATAACATTTCTGTCTTTCAGTGCTGTAAGCTTGCACAACTCATCATCAGTGATCTGTTTCAAGTTCGCTGGCATCGCCAAAAAAAAAAAAAATCTATTGGCTATTGTCTGCTGGGTAACACAGCACCAGGCATCTCTGAGTGTTGTCATAGCCTCCAACAATGAAATTGTAAACTCTGATGCCTTTCTGCCAGCATCTATAAATCTCGCAAGCTGCTTCATAATCATTCTTCTGTAGTGGCATTTCAAATTACACATGATGCCCTGGTCACAGGGTTGCAGCTTTGATGTCGTGCTGGGTGGCAGAAAAACGAGTTTGGTTGCCTTCAGGTTAGTGACCTCAGCGTGAGCAGGGCAATTGTCCACAAACACAAAACAACTTCCCTGTTCTCTCTGTGCATTTTCCTGTCAAACTCCCAGAGCCACACAGTGAAGAGTTCCCTGATTAAATCAACACTCCACTAGTACTTGATACCCGTAGAAACACCACGGTTTCTGAAATATTCCAATTACCATCCATGTTTGCACACATCCTCCCTGTTAAGCGCTCTTTCAATTTCTTGCCCCCATGACAGGCCTCTCCCTTGAAAGCCATAGTTTTGTCTGGGAGCAATCTCCAAAACATTCCAGTCTCATCTGCATTAAAAACATCCTGCAGGCAGCAGCCTTCCAAAATCCTTGGCTGGACTTCCTCGATCCAATTGTCTGTTTCTGCAGTGCTCACAGCTGCACTTGCCACCACAAACCTTTTTGAAAACGATATTGTGGTGCTTTTTAAACCTGTCCAGCCAACCAATGCTACAAACCCATTCCTGAAGGCCAAGTCCTTTGGCCACGTCCTCCGCTTTAGACATTAACAAGGGGCTGTTGACCGGTATGTTATTTGACCAGACATGCACAAACCATCTTAACAAAACGACATCAAGGTGTTTATGAACACCTGCCTGTGGACATTTCTTTTCCACATTTGTTTGCCCCATGTAGAAAACCTAATGGCAATTTGCTAGGATCATAGCCAAATTCTTCTGCAATTTCTTTATTTTTCTTCTCTAGTCTCTACAAGTTCAATTTTGTTTAGTAAAAAGTAGTGTTTGCAATTTTCTATACAGTACTGTAGCCTGCTGGTTAAAGCAACAAACAAAATACTAGCACTCAATCCAATGATAATGTGCTGGATTATCTTGGTCTGTAGGCTACTTTTATTGTACTATACGGTGTTTAACACATTCAGGGGGGTCAACTACTGGGGTTAAATAATACGTAAACACAATGCGCCTTGCGTGCATCGTGCTTTCGTTTCACTTTAAAAGTATATATTTGAAACTTTGAGTTATCAGATTAAAAACTACTATGATGGAAGATAAGGGGACGCTGTCTCCCTTATTAAAGTAATACATGTGTTAGACTTGGGGATTGGCAAAAAAAAAAAAAAAAATTTGAGTTAAAGAATTTCAAGTAAAGCAAGTTTGACTCCTGTGTAAGGATGGGCCGTTGCCTAATTTTTCACTATCGATATCATTCTTCAAAAAAGCAGATGCATCAATTTATCGAAGTAATGAAAGGGTAAAAAAGTGTACCAGTGGGGGTCAAAGCAAAATCCAAAAAAAATAAAGAAAGAAAAAGAACAGTTGTTTAAATCCATAACAAGTCAGAGTAACAACCAAATCAAGATAATTTTTCACTGTCCACGGCAGTTTAACAACAGTGTTGTCCACGGCTTATATCTGAATTGTGTTAAGTAACATGGATAGTGTCCACATTCTAATCGATGACTGGCACTTGCTAACAATCTAGCATTACTGAATACCTGCTCACTAGGGTACGATCTTGGTTGTTTCTTCATTTTTACTCCAGGGTAGTTTAGCTGAATAAATGCAGACTTTGTTTGAAGTTTTGCAGGGTGTCATCTCATTGCCAAACAAACAGCAGAAGGCATTGTATTTGTAGCTCGGTCGATACAGTATTCAAAAGGGGAACCCAAACACCTCTACCTAACTTTACGCCAACTACTCTTTCATACATCTAAAAACAGACTTGATAAGTTGTTTTCAAATTTAGGATTAAGAAATGGTTCATTTAGAGGTAAAAAAAAAAATAATTACATTTCACACTCGGGTATTTCCGTTACCAAATCGGCTTGATGACGTCAGAGTGAATGGATTTTCGTACTTCTGACTGTTACCATTGGTTTTCACGGTGTAGAGCGTGTGAGAGACAGCTAATTAAAATTTATCATTGTGCCCCGTTGATGTGTCGCAGGTGGTTGTAGCAACACAAACGAAGGCAGATTTAAACTGCACAAGTGGCCAAAGGACCCAAAGGTTGCCAGGGTGTGGACAGCATTTGTCCAGAAAACGAGCGCCTTCTGGAGGATGCCGACAAAATGGTCGCACTTGAGTTCAGCCCATTTTGAGGAACAGTGCTACAAAACAGCGATTGCTAGGTCCTGTGGTATCCAGCCTTGACTGAGAGTCGATGCGTATCCCACAGTTAGACCAAAGAAGGCATCAATGGTAGTGAAATCAAGACAAATCTCACAATAAATGTGTGAGCCTCTCGACAAAACACGGTGGGCTGAGCGGGTCTGATTTCAATACCAGTGAGGGCTTGTCTGCGGGTATGCCTGCTTATACGTCACCGTTAGATTTACTGGCCTCAGCTGCCGTTTCTTTGACCCACGAAGATGAAGACAGTAAGAACCTGGACCCCAGTTTTTCCACAGTATTCACTTCGATCCCCAAATTAAAGAAACGGTTACCAGATGGAAGATCAGCATTTCAAAAGAGAGAATAAAACAGTGAGCAACAGTGTCATGTTGCCCCTTGCTTTATGTATATTTATGTAATCTGTACTTTAAATATTATATATCAATTATTGTAGCCTATATTCATTTTTATTTTGTTAATTTTTTTGAATATGTGTTTATTTACAATATTTGTCAGCAGACCCGGCACGTATATTATATTAATATTATTAGATAAGGACACAGTATGCAAAATGTTAGAAAACAAACAAGCAGAAGTACAAATTTGTATTTAAAACTGAAATAGATCTACCACTGTTAATAATAATAATAATAATAATAATAATAATTACATAAGCCATTAAAATACTTCAAACTGCTTGTGCTACAGTCAGCACATGAGATTAATTTATGATACTGGTATGCCACATTACATACTATAAATATAGCTATATCTTACAGGTGTTACAGGAAATGAATGATGCCACAGCTACTCCAATTACAATTGAACTTTTAGTATACTATTTTAAAGTAAACAGAAGCATTTTGGTTTTTCAAGGTTGCCTCCTGTAACTTGCAATCAGATTTTCGTCTTACTTTTTAACCTCAACGGATTGCACTGAGTGAGAAGGTATTTTCACTCCAAGAATCACGCACAGAAACAAAGTGGCACAGCTAATCTCTCTAAAGTAACAGGTTACAGCGCACTGTATCACCTGCTTGCAATGTAAAATGTACCATTTTAATGGAAATGCATCATTTATTACCACCACTTTTTTATTTATGCATTTGTGTTATTTGCGAAGTTTAAAAAGAGGTTTGTCTCTCAAAATATGTGATTATTCAGTGCAGAGTGCAGTGCAGTGACTGCGTCCTTTTCACCATGAGTGTAAAGCAATCAATTATCTTTATATAGCTAGAAAAGAAAAAGAACGGAAATTGTTTCGACATCGCCAGATAGCCTTGATTTAATTAAACAGACATGGATTAACAATGCTAGTTAGTTTCAAAGGGAGGGAGAGGGAACAGAATTAAATGTTGAAAAGTACCAAGCCTATAACAAGAGTATTTAAAAGAAAGACATTTAACAAACATAACAATTAAACTAAATAATAATAATAATAATAATAATAATAATAATAATAATAATAATAATCCATCGTAATAGGAAGGGTTTTATCCAAAGCGACTTAGATTTGTACCAATTTATACAGCTTTTTTTTTTTTTTTTTACAAACTGAACAATCCAACTCGGTGCTGTAGGCTACCTTGCTCAAGAAGTGTGCAACAGCAGTGCACCTGGGATTGAATGTACCGTAGTTGTGTTTTTTAATCACATTTAATAAAAAACGATTACTTCAGATCAATTGGTATGCAGTTAGTTTATACATGTTGTAGTATTAATACAAATAAAATTTAAAGAAAAAAAAACAAAAAAAAACAAAAAAAAAAAAACTTACCAATCTTTACCTTACCAAGTGTTATGTAGGCGATCGCCTTCATCGATGTCCGACTCGCTTTTGTCAGATGCATTGCTTTCGGTTTCATACGGCTCAAACTGATATGGCTGTTTGCCACACACACACACCAACAACGAGCCCACTGTCATCAAGAAAACTGCCCTCCCCATTACACTCATCATTTTCATTAACTGCTGTAGAAGTACAGTCAGTGAAATCACAGCTTCTCGTCAACGTGTTTTCAACAATATTCGCCATCTTTCCCGCCACCGAGTTCGTTCTGTGGCGTCAAGTCAGATTTCACAATCTATTTCCTTGCTGGAAAGAAACCTTCTATAATGCTATTTGTAACCCAGAAAGGAGTCATACAAAATCCAATATTTATATTTTTATGTCAAATCAGAATAAGAACGAACATTTTTTAGTGTTTTTTTTATAGAACAAAAAAAAATGCGTTTGTGTTCCCCTTTAATTCTAACACAACGATCTTAACCTGCTCTGTTACTTTGAAGACTCCTGCACAGATGCAATCCCATCACTAAACACACACACAGGGGCTGGGGCAGGGGGAGAAGGCGAGCTCAGTCGCATGCAGATTCAGCGAGTCTGACCTGAGGGGAACACTTTGGAAGCTACCACACATGGACTGCGTGATGTGAGTGGATGTAGCACCTGTGACGTTTGACCTGACCAGCCCGTCTTGACTAATTAATGAAAGTGGTTTTACATTACCATTTCCTGTAGGCGCTAAAAATACAGAGAACACAAGCAATAAACAATAGAAAACTGCCAAGTAAATTCAGCGCTAGTTGTTTAATTTATTGGCAAGTAATGTTAAGCATTTAAGCTATGATCAGCTGGCTCCTCAGTAACTTAGCTTTTTTGAGATGAAAACGGAGAAGAAACACACAAGAGTGTAAGTGCACATTTTCTAAATAAAGTACTTTCTCAGATAGTCACATTATAGACCTTGCATGTTTCCTGATGTCTTTTAACATCAATTTCTTGGGGTTTCATGAAATCAGATCTTTTTCTCTTAATCCCTTGTGAACAACTTGACAGGTGATCAGTTTTATAACTTATCAACATGCACATTATGCAGTCAAAGCCTGGGGCAAGCTGAAATGCTGAACCTGTCCTTGTACTGCATGCAAATTCTTAATCGTCTATTACTTAATTATTTTGCAAATGGTTCTTTCATTTAATCATATAAGAAAACCATACCCAATACCACAGCATCCAAGGCAAGAGTTACATCATTTATTATGCTTTGCTTTTTGTCTTAACTTTAAAAGTGCATTATTGATAAAAAGGGATTTGCTCAATGCTAGCTTCAAAGACAACTCCATGATCTTGAATCATTCTCGCCTAGTTAAAATTGCTACCACTGTGCTATTCTAGCCACTGGTGATGCATTTCACCTCATTTGCAAGCTAACATGATTTACTTTAGATGCCAAGCACAATGTTAATAGCTCACTGTGATGGAAATTTGCAATTCAGCCGTACTGAAATTCCAAAATAAAATGTTTGCTGAAGGTATTCCTTCAAAATCACATATGCTAGGCAGACAATATTTAATATCAAATCATGCTAACAAGTTATCCATTAGAATACTAACAACCAGGATTCAAAACAAACATTGCTCTGGGCAATAAAACACTGAAAAAATGCATTATTAACAGTGGGGTAATGATGCAGAACACCATGATTTCATCTCGCTGGCAGACAGCAACACTACAGTTCTGAGAACAGCTTTAAAACCAAAACCATTAGAAATCAGCCATCAGTTGTTTTTTGACTCAGCCAGCAATCTTAACACTCAATTAAGACTTTCCTTTAAGACTGCCATAAAGCATGACAAAGTGCTTACATTGCATTAAACACATTGTATTGTATTAGAAGATCAATTTTAAGCATCTTTGTCTCACACGTTCATACAACTTACATAAAAAAAAAAAAAAAAAAAAAAAAAAAACAACACTCCATCCTCTGGATTAATAAATTCTGGGTCACCCTTATGCTTCATTATTAATGTGAAATCCAACCTTCAAAGTAGTTAAGACCAGAGAAATGAAGGATATCTATCCCAGTAGCCTGCAATGTATAAGCCACTGTCAAGGCTACAGCACACTTGTATTGACCACAGTAAGGTTCAATTGTAGCAATTTATAGTCTCTTAATGATAAAAACCCCTTTGAAAGCATGACACAGTCTTGGCACTACTGCAACGTTGTCTGGGTTCTTTACATGAAGACATTGAAGCATAAAATCAATTCACATTCTGCAGAGTTAACATGGCTGTGAAATCCCCTATTTCTAATCTTGACTGCTCTTGGAGACTATTAAGGAGAGTGATAATATATTATTCAATCACAAGTATAGCAGTGGGTAACTATGATTCTGACAACAGTACTACTAAGCAATATGCTAAATACTGCCAAACTACGTTCATAATTAAATAGGCAATTCAAAGCTACATGTACAAAAAAAAGCTGCCTCTGTTGGCGTTGGTTATGTAGTGCACATCCCACAGTAATGAAAATGCCAGGCTACAGCCGTGGGTTCAATTTCAATTTCAATCTCAATTTAAAGGTTGCTCTCTGTGTGTGTGTGTGTGTGTGTGTGTGTGTGTGTGTGTGTGTGTGTATATATATAAAAAAAAAAAAGTAAGACCAGCAAAATTAACATAAATCTGAACCACACTTACATGACGCTTAATAAATTCACTTAGTTTTTAGTTTTAATGATTCTGGATCAATCCACAGCAATTTTAATTAAAGATGCAATTAATCCATTCACAGATTATTGATCATCCGTCCTTAATTTCCCAGAGCTTATATTACATATTGGTGAATCAATGCATCATATTAAAGAGCCCAGTTTGAAGTCTCCCACTGACTCTGCTGTTACGTGCTTCTATTAGTGCTAGTACGGTACAGAGCCAATGTCAGACCGTTGCTAGGACACAAACTTTTAGCCCGTGGATTTGCACTGGGCGAGTCAAAATTAAATATTTTTTACATTAGTTAAAAGTGAACCCTTTAAAAAAGGACTGGGACTGTGTTAACACGATGACACTGTAGTGGGCTTCTGGGACGGCGATCATGTAAACACTTTGTTTTGATGAGTTACAGGGCCACCATACTTTGCAGTACAGGCTTGAAACATACCAATGCATAGGGGAGGGACTGACGTTCACTTCCCAATAGTTGATTTTTTTGTGTGACGTCACTGAGAAGGGCTTTAGTGTTTGAAAGGGCGGACACAGTTTACAGCAGCCCGGCAGAGACAAAAGCAGAAACAAAACAAAAGATCACCGGTACTTGTTTAGAGCAAATTAAAAAAAAAAAGAAAAAAAGGGAAACTGTAAATCTGATATAATTATAAGTCAAATATATTGGAACATTTATTCTGTCTCATAAGTTTATACAACATTTATAAATATCAAGAAACGAGTGGATAAGCAGATTCTATTTCATGAACTAAATGTATCATGTAAGTTTTTTTTTTTCCTTATTAGTGATAATAATGGAATGAATAACTTATTTTATTTATAAATAATTGTGAGAAAATAAATTGCCAGTAGTGTCCATTAATTGGTTATAAAGACCCTGAGAATAAACCTGTATTATGTCATTGCAATCACTCTGGTGAAACAATGTCTTGTAATTTTGCCCAAACATCAATATTTTTCAAAACAACTTTCATGAAGTATTGCAAGGTCCCTCGGGTCACAGAATAACGCGTTTTTATACATGCATCTCTAAGCAGAATACATAATAAAAAACACTGGGGACGGGGACGGGGACCACACACAATATAACATTGTGTTGAAAAAAAAGCAAAAAGTTTGTACGGTTTCTTAAGTACTTTATAATGTTCCCCAGTGTGTTCTGAAAAAAGGACACCATTTCCAAGATGCTACTGTAAATATTTAACTAAAAGAACTAAAAGTATACACACACACATATTATATATACATATATATATATTTTTTATATAGCACCTTTCATAGTGGACCACCATCACAAAGCGCTTTACAGAGGTAGGCTGTGAACTGTGCATTATATGTCCTTACAATAGGACATTGAATTAACATCTCATCCGCAGGATGGAGCACAAGGAGGTTAAGTGACTTGCTCAGGGTCACACACTGAGTCAATCAGTGGCAGAGGTGGGATTTCAACCGGTGACCTTCTGGTTACAAGCCCTGGACTTTAACCACTGGACCACACTGCCTCCTGTTAATTATCAAGTATATCTCAGATCACAATTACTTCTGTTTAAAAAAAAAAAAAAAAAGATTTTTGTAATTATTATTATTAAAGTCTTAAAAGGAGCATATGGTGTGGATGCACACATTTTCTTTTCAGTTGTTAATTTAACTCAAATCCTACATATTAATCAAATCTGGATCTTCAGATAAAAATCGGAATGTTTGTTCGTGAACAAAACAAAAAAAAAGTCGCTGCATCGACTATTGTTGATAAATCTGTATGTAACAGTTGATTAAGAAACTGGGTAACTGATTAATCTCAGACTGTACCTCTACCCAGACCATCTCAGACTCTAGCACCTTTGAGGGTTATAAGTTAAAACAGGCAGTAAAAAAGCTGCTGTTCACCACCTACCTGTGCAATCTGGCTGCAGCCCGCGGACTCTGACCTCAGCACCAGACCGTCTTCCACAGCAAGGGGAGCTTCTCCTAGGACTACCAAACCCTATTGACAGATAATATAGCAGTGTTAGGAACAGGAACTGCGAAAATAGGAGGCAGCAAGCAAAAATAAATTAATAAATAAATAAATAAATAAATAAATAAATAAATAAATAAATCATGTTCATTACAGCTCAAAAAAGGACAAAATTCCATTTTCGATTTGTACGTATTTTAAAGTTTAAGAGCTTCCCACACGTCATCAAGGAGGGGTCGAGCAACCCTTCTTGGTTCCCTTGAGCTGGAATGACTTGTTAGAAATGTGTATTTTAATATTGACAGCAATACAGCTTTATCTCGTCTGATCGCTATGCTCCGAAAATAGAGCTAATGCAACAAACTGAAGAGAGAGAGCACACCAAAAACAGTGTGGCTTATTAATATAGCATGGTTCCCATTTACAAGATGATAATTTGAAGGTACCTTACACACATTCATTTGTTTTTCTACTATAAAAAGTTTAAATCTAGGGGGTGGGGGGAATCAAGGGGATTGCAGAACACTGCTTGCATCTTTCTGAATTTGAAAGTAAGGTTGCTCACCAACATGAGATTTACTAGTGAGGCATGGTATGCCCATTACAAATCAGTACACTGTATATTTTACAAATTAATTTAAATGAATAGTGTGTCCCTCCTTATTACAGAGAAGATGGGACATTGTTGGGTACTGGAAAGAGTGAAACTCATGCTCATAAGTTAAGGGTATTGTGGGGTGATTTGAGATAACATGATAGTGAAGATTTTATCTGTATAACAAGAAGCAGTCTAGAAATCCTTATGAATTATCAATGTTTTAAAAAAGTTTATTAGTTGAAAAAACAACAGTACCATCACCACTATCCCAAAATAAGTGTCTATGGCAATGCTGGAGCAGACTGGACATACTGAAAAGCAAGGTCCCCAGGGAACATTTTCTTGAGGGATAACCCCATACCAATACAGAATGTGGTTCTCCAGCACTGACCTTGTTTGTACGGATCTGTCTGTAGATGTCCGTCTGCTGCCGGATTCGATACTCCAAGTCGGAGATGTGAGCCTGCAGCCAGTTCCAGTGGCTCACAATAGAAGCTCTCTCCATGGCATACCTCCCTTCTGCCCTCCTCCATCTGCAAGCACAATAAAAAAAAAACTCAATGTTGTAATTTCCTGCTACCAATGTTCAACGGAAACAGAGAACAACTATCCCTGGATGAGATCAGACTAAAAGACTAGACTTCAGCTTCTTCAAAAGGGTATTATATAGGGGGTGAGAAATTCAATTATAGTTTAGGAAAGAAAGGCTTGCGGATTTAAAGCAACATTTAAAAGATTCCTTCTACCTATGGAGTTTGCTCTCCAACCATTTGTGGTAGCTGGAGCTGGGCATTACATAAAAGGAAATAACCTTTTATAGTGCAGGGCTTCACCGTAAGGCAATAAAACAGATATTATTGTTTAATGAACAAAAAAACAAATACCACCAACATCCACATCAGTGTTTGATAATGTATAATATGATTACAGTAAAATAGGCTGCTTGTATTTATTTGGACTGTTTAACAGGGAAATGCTTTTCACATCTTGTTTCATGAGCGGGCATAAGTCGAACCAAGCTGCATTTGTAAATCAATTTTTTCAATCCACAGTTCAGCCCTGTACAAACATGAATGCAAATTGTAATACAAGCCTCAAATTCTGAAACCAGGAGGGGGAAAACGGCACATCCTCCATGAAGTATTCTGTGCAGCTCATCAAGTTACATTACAGATCTGATGCAAAAGGTAAATCTCAAAGCCTTTCACAAAGCACACTGCACAAACAATGCTTTAGAGCATCTCAAGACAAATGAGCTCTCATTTTAAACACAATGCCTTTCAAATAAAAAATAATTAAATTATCCTAAATTGTCTTCATCAGAGAACTGCTACTGAAAACACAATAGGATACATACCAGCACAACTCAGTCACAGTTTTTTGTACAGCTGTCTTTCCTACTGCAGATTCAATGGCTTGTAGCTTCCGTTTATGTAAAGCGCTTTCAAAAGGTTTGTATACAGCTTGATTTACATGTGTAATTCACAGGAACATTACATGCTGTACAAAATAGCATGCCACCACTTATGAAATTTCCCCTTTGGATATTTTTTAGTTCTCTGCTTAGCAGCGATATTTGCCCCTTTGCTCGCACTTGTCTCCTTTTTTTCACCCCATAAAACTTCCACTCCACTCATTTACATGCTTTCTCGCTCAGCTATAAATCTTATTTGCTGACCTACATAGCTACATGTAAATATTGCGTGCATATACAACCAAGCAAACAAATGTACAGACACTCCGATTTGTATTTTCATTGCATGACATACTGCATTTGATAGAAATAAAGGAAGTATCTAATCAAATGTATTTTTACATCCATTTCCCAGATTTTACAGATTTTGTTCAAATTCATAATTTCCGTACCACTGTGGCAAAATCAGTCTTACTTGTTAGGCTATATCTTTTGCCAAATTTATTCAATGCCCCTCCCTCCTTGACGCCAAAGATTAAGTCTTGCCTTGCAAGTTTTCTTTGGCTGGGAGTAATAGCTCTGCAACACTGTGAAAGCTATTTCACAATGTTTGTACAAACCTCTACTGAGCTGTCAAAGTGCCAGAAAGAACTCAGTCTACCAATTTGGTCAATGCAAATGTTAGGGAGGGGCCTTCTTGATTGTGATCAGAGCACAAGCAGCACTGAATTTGAATGTTCCGCTGAGCCTTTCTGTTGTGTGGGAAATTAAAATGCGGAATTCAAATATAGATTTATTTATTTATTATTTTTTAATTAATGTATTTTCCCCAAATCATTTCAGATAAATTTACCTTTATTTATGTTTTGATAAAGTGCAATTAATTTGAATATAAAGTGAAGACAGACCAGGCTTTTTATTTTTTTCCAGTTGTATTTGAAAATGTAGGACTTTAATGCAGTATTGAGAGCAATGGTTGAGGATTAACATTACATTTTTAAACACAAAAGTACAAAACCATTTATATATGGTTGCTTGCATCAGCGTGGGAGAATCTAGCTACTAACATCATGGATGATTCGAAAAGGGCCTACGTGTGGAATCATTTTGTGAAAGTTTTTTAAAAAGTGCGTTAAATATAAATTATGTAAAGCAGAACTTATCCAAACAGCCCTGGAACAATGCTAAATCACTTCAACTTAAACACCCAGGTGTTTCAACAGGAAACAAAGATGACGAAACACTGATAACTGACACTTAGCACAGACTGTTGGACAGCACTGAACACTGAAATCACAATTACATGTCATTAAAATTAAAAACTAGGAGCTTCAGTCTGCTGTTTTTCAGACAGAAAGCATGCTTGAACAACATACAGTGGAAAATCTCTTTCTGAAAGGTTAAATACTGCAGTTGAGAAACAGGGCCTTGTTTGCAGTGTTGTAACAGGAGTTCATGATCATGCAAGCAACATTATTCTTGGCAACACGTCAAGGTATGTGTCATGCGAGTCTGTTAATTGTTTTCCATGTACACTACCGCTAGCCATAAATGACGGCTGTTTGGAGAGTGGTGTTGATCGTGTTATTGCTGCAGCAAGTCTGCTGGTGCACACTTAAACCACAGCCATGTTGATGTTAAAGCACTGGAAATAGAAATAAAATAATAATGCAGCTTCAGGTAAAGCAACACCGCTTGATCCAGTGGTGTAAAACTCGCTGGAATTCAATTCACAGTATGTTTGAAAGACGGTGAAGAAAGATGGGGAGTCTGTGCTGTCAGATTGCACATTTACAAAACCGAGATGCGCGAACCTTTGAGCTACACAGTGATCAATGACAACTGATAGAAGCTATTCTACTGGCGCTCTCTGCTTTCAAATATGCTACGGTTGTTTTCTCTTCAGAACAGTGTTTCAATTTCAAGTGTGTATCCCATTTGCTACAGCCTCATCAAACACCTCAAAAGTGACGCTTCTGTCGAAAGAAGTCACATCCTCGCTTTCTCAATTGACAGTGCTTTTAATAGGTTTGAAATGATAGAACGTAGCGAGCGTGTAGAAACTATAAAGATTAATTATTCGTCTACACAAGAAAGAATGACTTGTTACGAAACATTGGAAGATATTGGAGTGTGATCCTCAGCTTCGGCCTTTTCAACTGGATTTTGTTTTAGACATGGCAGGAATAAAATCACCACTAAACAGCACATGGTAATTTTTCGCTGTGGAGGACGCGTCTACTGTTCCAATATGCACACTTCAATCATCCACACTGGTTGTAAATACAGGGTTTTGTCAAGTGTAATGCAATTCTTATGGTATATATGTTTAAATGCCCTTGCAGCTTGGCTTATGTAGGATAGGCTCTGAAAAGGTCTTGGTCTGAGATGAGGTGGCAATATAAAATGAACCAGCTGATGAGGAGAGTCTCATTTTGGATATATGCTTTAAAAGACTACAGAACCATATGGCCTTAATGAAACGCTAGATCTCAGTATATTTTAAAAAAGATTAGATGATTAATCCTTACACGCCAACTTGAATCTCTCATCTTTTCTTCTGGTTAAGTGGAAAGAGAGTGGAAATGTGTTTACTGATGTTCTGACATTTGTATATTAAATGAAATATGAATGTATAAATAATAAATATTATTATTTATTTATTTCTTAGCAGACCCCCTTATTTGTTTATTTAGCAGACGCCTTTATCTTTACAGAGACTAGGGTGTGTGAACTACACATCAGCTGCAGAGTCACTTACAATTAAGTCTCACCCGAAAGACGGAGCACAAGGAGGTTAAGTGACTTGCTCAGGGTCACACAATGAGTCAGTGGCTGAGGTGGGATTTGAACTGGGGACCTCCTGGTTACAATGCCTTTTCTTTAACCACTGGACCACAGCCTCCTTATCCAGGGCGACTTAAAAATGTTACAAGATATATTATTTTTACATACAATTACATTATTTTTTACATACAATTACCCATTTATACATTTGGGTTTTTACTGGAACAATCTAGGTAAAGTACCTTGCTCAAGGGTACAGCAGCAGTGTCCCCCATCTGGGATTGAACCCACAACCCTCTGGTCAAGAGTCCAGAGCCCCAACCACTACTCCACACTGCTGCCCTCATATATTTGTATGTACTTTCATATATTACTGACTTGGAGTAATGATACAAACAATTACATATACGTATAAAATTGTTTATCCAAGTCTATCCAAATAGCAATGGTTTTATAGTTTATCTGGAGTTTTCCAAACATGTTTAATATTGTGAACTGTAATATGATGCATCTTTATATTGTTTAATTGTTCAACAATTGGATTAATTGGCATCTATTGGGCGCACTAAAGCTGTTCATGGCCATTTCCAATTAATAAGGCATCATTTTATTTGGTCTATGGATAGATATATTTAATAGACCCTACAACATCAAAGCAGCATTGCATTGAAAACACCCGAGGCATGGGCTGTATCGATGCAACCCACACCTCACGTGTTCTTGCTTAAAATACAATCCAAAAATAGATCAGTGATTGTGAAATATCAGAAATGCTAAAACACTGAAAATTCCAAGAATTTAAATCACAGCATGATTTGAGATAACTTGAACAATGTATTTTTTTACAAAACAAAACAAAAAAATAAAAAGCCTTTATCCTGTAATCTTTTCTAACTGCAAGTACACTGGATTAAAAAAGGTTCACTACCCACATTTAGGGTATGTGTAACTAACATGGGCTTGAGTCAGCATTACTAGAAGAGGACCAAGGCTGAATACGAGGTTTCACAAGTATACAGCACCTTTGGTCTTATTAAAAAGGGAAACATTTCCCCCTGGCTGTCCCCCTGGATTGTAATGAAATGCTTCCTTATCCTGCAGATAACCCAGGGACACATGTCCTTATCTGAGCTGTGTACTGTAACAATGGATCCTGAGGAGGTACACACCTGTATGTTGCCACACCTTTACTTTTACGCTCTATAAATCAGAAGATGGAATACATTACTCTTGATGACTTGACAGATAACGACAGCCAAGGTGACTTGACAGGTTTTAATGGTTCGACATGGCAATGCACTCCATTATGTTATACTTTGATTTGAATTCTGTACTCGGTGGGAATGCTTTTGTGGTGTTGTGGAGGATCAGATGAAAAGTTGAACCGAGATGCAATCATAAAGTATTACATTAGATATACACATGGAACTTACACCTGGGTAAGTTTCATCACAGGAATATGGCTAGTTTCATACAGAAATGAGTATCCTTTAACACCAATCCACAACATGCCTCGGCTATAACCAAATACTTCAGCCTGATATGCAGAAGTGTGAATGAGACACTTCGGTCATATTGTACACCCCTCCCCCTTCCTGTAACTTGAAGTAAATACCTTTTGCTAACAAAAAAAGTCAGTTCCTTAAAGTACACTTAAGCAGGCTAGAAAGCAATATGCAAGCCTTACTGTAAAAAAAACCCTTCATGCTGAAAGTAACTAAATGCTGGCAACTAAACCAAAAGCACAAAATAAATCTGTTCATCCAGTACCAATATATACACACACCCCTTCAGAATACTTAAACGTAGCTCTGAAAGAATAGGACAGAGGGCAGCCCCTTTATATTCAGTATCAGATTACAATGTACTGTAAAGAATCTGCCGGGTAGTGCTGGTTCCACTAAGCACTCTTTCATTGGAAGCATAAGCAAGCATGTCATCTAGTTTTCTTCTTTACCTTCTGGTAAAGATTAACTTCTAAAAAGACTACAAATAGTGTGACATGATATTGTACCCTGCAGTCCACTACCAAGATCAACATCACTGCGTCACGGAACCCGGGACTGCTAAAGCCAAGCAATCTAAATGAACCAGAACTCAGCAAAGTGCCCTGGTCCAATATAAAACTGCCTTTACACCGAATGCTGCAATATATCAAGACACAGAAAGTCAGCAACTAAATATGGAAGAATGCATTTAAATTGACTAAACATACATTAAATACAGTACTCTCCGGCTAACAGAACACCCCTTGGGATGCATGCAAAGTGTTCTCTTAGCGGAAGTGTTCATCAAAACAAGGAGTTGACCACCAGACAATATGAATCAATAAATACATATTTATTACTTGTCATGACGCAGGTGCATCAACATAAGAAATTAACAGAATAAGAGAATAGCAATAGGCAAGTGTACGATAATGAACTATAATAATAATAATAATAATAATAATAATAATAATAATAATAATAATAATAATAATAATAATAATAATATAATTGTCAAGAAGTGCACTCGTGGAAATCAGAACACAAAAGCAAGACAAATGATAAGAACGCCGGTTCTGTAAAGTTGAATAAACCAAATCGCTGTGTCTCCAGAAACTCTCGCAATAACAAGTCACATTTGAAAAGATTGAATAAACCATTTGAATTTAAGTTTGATGATGAGTTATCAGGTTGCAAAACAGTACTGGATCAGTTGCGAACGAATCGCTAGCGGTGCCAAAAAGGTGTTAAGTAAAGTTCCTGTAGGCAGAGCATTCACAATGTGAAAAATCTGTTTCACCACAAGGGTGTTCTCATAGGAGGTGTTCCTATACGTGGATACTATAGTATTACAGTTACATAGCAGGGCGAAACACAAAAGTAAAGTATTTAATGATGTTCAAGAGAACAGCGTTTGAAGCAGCAATCAAAATCAATTAATTTTATGGGGGTTAAATGTGCATGTTTGTGCAAAAAGGAAGGCAATCCCAGGACCGAAATGAAACCAGCAGCAAAAACAAATCATGGTTTTAATGTTTTCTTGTGTAACATTCTAAAAACATCAACTTAGGAACATATTGCTAGTTATTCTCTCACAACAATAATGCCTCATGCTGCAACACAGCTGAAGGGAGAGATACATATCTGTATTACAAGGAGAGATGGATGGGAAATCTGCAATAATCTCAGCCATGCACTAAAGCTTTAGGCTTTGGTGCCAATACATGTGATCCTGCAAACAAAGCTTCAAGTGCTAGGCCTGCATTGTATCCGGCAAGATAAAGCCAGGATGTTTCTCATCCGGACATATAGAGGAAATGAACAAGGATATTAGTCCCTTTATACATCTAGAAGCATTATATAGCTATATTCAATTTCCAGTTACAAAGTTCAGTCAAACAAATTTTGACTTCACAAGTAATCAATTTCTATTTCAAAATGCCACCGAATACAACAGCAACCAATGCAGATTAAGCAAGATCAACAAAAATTACAAAAGGCCATTTTGAAGTACATTGTGTAACAACAACAACAATAACAACAGGGCAGTCTGCGCTAACTAAGAGGACTTGTTTTGCTGTTCAGACACGGAGAGTCTTAAATATTCAAAAGAGAACTTTTTTAAAAAAGCATCACAATAATATTCTACTCACAGTTCATCGTTGGATTTAGTGTAGTGTCAAGTCTGTTCTGCTGCACACATTTTAACAATCCTATTGTTGTCTTCGGATGTTTAAAAAGAAAAAAAAAAAAATTCCAAACACCGCTCTTTTGAGACAGATTTACTGCAGGTTGATCACACGTTACCCAGCACTGCAATGAAAATGACTGTCTCAGTGTTCTTAATAATAAGCATCAATAATAAGCACCTCTGATCAGACATTACATTCTGTGCTGGAAGATATTGAAGCATGAATATCGGTGTATATCGGTGTTGCCAATTGTGTTTTTTCTCTCCTTATAAAATCAGTGCCAGTCGGATAAGCGAACGATTTTCGGTGCAAACCCAATAAACATTCATTTAATACGATTAGACCTACATGTTTTTGCATGCACAGTGATGTGCACACTTTTTATCCTTACAAAAATCCTAACAATATATCTTGGGTAAGCTCCCATACTAGCTTAATAAATAGTTCATTATGTTTGGTAAAATAGCAGCTGCAATCTGAGATCTCAGGCAACGTCACGGGTGCTAAAGCTGAAATGGAACCTGGTCCAGGAATGAACTGAAGAAAGATCTACAACTTATTAATGTTTCAATAAAGAAAAAGAAAACACAAGCAGGGAAGTGTTCTTGATTTTATTTTTTGTGCCATGACATCCATGACCAGATTTAAATCTTAGCTGGACGTGCTAAAAAGAAAGTAAATGCATCCAATTGGATTTTACTTGTGAAAGTCCATCACCATCCCCTAGACGAACAACAATCCAACTATGAAAACCAGACCAACACGTTTTTAC
The DNA here is from genome assembly GCF_902713425.1 of Acipenser ruthenus. Lineage (NCBI taxonomy): Eukaryota > Metazoa > Chordata > Actinopteri > Acipenseriformes > Acipenseridae > Acipenser > Acipenser ruthenus. Next base: position 3,869,072 of record NC_081216.1, on the reverse strand, counting down.
ACCCTTTAAAAAAAGATACATACATAATAAACTGCAGTCCGGAAAAACACACACCTCAAACTCAAGACAGTTGTGAACATGTTTTACTAACCTTATTTCAAATAGCCTACTTCCTGAAATTCTCACTATACTTTGTTTCGTCCCCCCTCCCTCTCAGCTATGTATTAGAATTTTTTACACCTGGGGCCTTTTATGAAATGAAATTCCAAGCATGTTTATTTAACTTGGGCTTTAGCAGCTTCTAGACATTGGTGAGTCACCATCCACTCTCACTCCTGTCTGAAATCCTCTGCCTGGGCTCACTCAATCCATTACACTCCTAATTTGTCACTGTGCAAAGGGGAAGAACCCTTGTTGCAGCTGTCTTAACCAGCAGAGCTTATGGAAAGTATTTTAGTGAATCTAGAAGGAAACAATTCAGACTGGGATGTTTTGGGGTTTTGAGTAACATGTACTATTATGCAATTGTAGAACTTTTTTTTCACTTTTTTTGTTCATTCTCTTAATTTGCCACTTGACAGGGGACAGGGATCCCAATCTGTAGGTTAACACTTTGTTTAAAAGTTTGAATTACAAGTAGCTATCTCATAGGATGGGGTATAAATAGGGCTTCTGATTTTCGTTTTTAACCGATAAAAACTGATAAAAACACCTGATACCAAAAAAACAGTGTACAGCCCATAAACACCGGAAATGTTAACTCAATTCACTTAACCCCTTCCCCATTAAAAATAAATAAATAAATAAATAAATAAATAAACAAACAAACAAAAACAAAACTACCTTTCCTAGTGCAGCTGGGCAATGTCTCTCCTTCCTGTATCTATCACACCAAGCGTGTCGCTGTCCGCGTAACATTGTTTTTTTTGTTTTTTAAGAATTGTGTACGGAGGCTTTCACACCTACCCCATAGTGTAAAACAGACGCCATCTGAAAGAGACTGTGTTTCTATTTCTCTGTGCATGTCTGCCGTAAATTTACTTATTTCACTTTTTGATTCCCATTTTTTGGACACAATTTCAACAGCTGATCAGCAGGTAGAAAGCAAGTGTTGAAACATTTTTTAAAATTGTAATAAAAATCAAGTCATTGTTGTGCACGCCTGTCAAGTGGGAAGGCACTTCACTTTCAGCAGTGAGGACGTATAGTAAACAGCTGGCTAACCAAATGTATGTAGACTAAATATTCATAACATTTGAGACCTTCACCGAAAACAATTTGATAGTATATTTATTTATTTAGCAGACGCCTTTATCCAAGGCGACTTAGAGACTAGGGTGTGTGAACTATGCATCAGCTGCAGAGTCACTTACAACGTCTCACCCAAAAGACGGAGCACAAGGAGGTTAAGTGACTTGCTCAAGGTCACACAGGTGAGTCAGTGAGTGAGCCGGGATTTGAACCAGGGAGCTCCTGGTTACAAGCCCTTTTCTTTAACCAGTGTACCACACAGCTTCTAACGTATACAGTAAATAAAAAGCAAACGCAGTGTAAAAAAAAAAAAAAAAATTACATAATTCAAATAGCTAAATATAAGCACCGAAAAATTAAATAAATAAAAACCTAACAGAAGCCCTAGTAATAAACCAATGCATCGTAATTGCCTTTGAAATCTCCTGTAGGGTTAGGATCAGTACTTCATCTACAGCAGTGGTTCCCAACTAGAGTCCTTTGGTACCTGCCAAAGCTTTATATAAAATCAGCACTCTAGTCTCTATTAGTGGCAATGGGAATAGTTCATTTTGGTTTAAAAAAAGGTTTATTTGCTGCAACCCCTCATTTTGGGGTGATCGACAGAAGAAAAAGTGAAGAGTTACACATTTATTGTATTTTGTATAGCGCCTTTCATGCCAAGGCATCCCAAAGTGCTTCACATTACAAATATACTATACAATAATATAATATACAATGAAATATCAAAAAACATCCAAAAACAAATGGGAGGAAAAAAATAATAAAATACATAAACAAAACTCTAAAGTAGGCCATCCCAATCTACAAAAAGGCCTCTGCATAAAGAAGTGTTTTAAGCTTTGATTTAAATGCATTTATTGCGTCAGCTTTACGGATTCCAATTGGAAGATTGTTCCATAATACAGGTGCATAATGACTAAAGGCTCTTCCACCACAAGAGCTGCTTTTTATCACTGTAGTCACAGGAAGCCCAGCATCAGCAGATCTCAACTGGCGTCCAGGGACACAAGGTAAAAGCATATCATTAATGTAAGCAGGGCCATTTCCAGATACAGCCTTAAATGTCATTACTACATCATTAATACTATAGCGGCACAGTACATTTTAGTCAGAAGGTGGTACATTGAAGTCCTTTCTAAAACCACCAAAAAATGTGACAGGCCTCTTGTTTTTAGTCTTTTTGTTCACCTAAGGTAGAGTCTGGGTATTTATTGGCCAAGATAAGACTTTTGTTGAACTATTTTTTTTTTTTTGTGCTAGAGGTAGGATGCAATTGGCTTTTGCTTCCTGCTCAACTTCTTTAACAAAATGCAAGATGCCATCACTGATGCATGTTGTAAGTGCAAGTCTGTTTAAATCTACAATGCATCCAATCACTGAAGGAAGCATTTTCCAATAAGTACAAACTTAATGTAGACTGGTGCTTCCTTTAAAAGGTGAACTTCAAGAGGACTAGGTGTATACATGGGGTGGGGGGGCACATCTTGCAATAGCACAGAAGTGGAATAACTAGGAAACAATTCAAGGAGACAACCGAAATGCAATTCATAATGTAATATAATTATAATAATTTTTGTAATATACATCCTCCACCAAAGCTTTAAATACAAAATTAGAGCCATGGGGCTCAAAAAAAAATAAAAAATAAAATCTCCATGGCCTACAGTCACTGTATAAATGTGATAAACTGGAAATCGATACATGCAGACAGACATCATCTTCTATCCCCAGATAAATGACGTATGTAGGAGCGACTACACCTTACCCAGCAGTGTATAAAAGGGATCAGTTCAGTATTGAACAATACCACAAGTATAAAGTCACACACAGATATCAGAATCAAAAGGTTTTACACAGAAATGTCCTTGGAGGAAAGGAAAGGTTAAAAAGAAACAAAACACAGCAGATACTTCCTGATAACACACACACTTGCACAACATAGGGGAAAGCCCTGCTGGTTAAACATTAAAAAAATAGTTTTTTAAATAAATAGAACATGCAAAAACAAGCTACAATAATTTCGTCATATTTTATTCCAATATAAATTCCCTTTTAGGGTAAGCCTCTTGCTCTCAGTCTACTGGGTAATCCAAAGAGATAAAAGGAGGGGGAAACACAGATGTCTGGGATGGGTCTAGAGAACAAAGAATTTAATGTGATGAAAACACACAGCCCCTGTCATGTGACCTTTTCAATGTGGTGCAGAGAGCCAGCTGTAAAGAGAAGAGCTCGAGAGAGCGAGCACAGCTACTGAAACTGCAGTAGCAAAGACAGCTTCCTCTGGGGAACAAAGAAACCAAGAATTATCTAGCCTTTGAAATGATCACGGCTCACATCAGCCCACAGGTCTTAACATTTCTGCCACGCACTACCAACCGATGTCAAACAAACCAAGCTGACGGTCGGTCATTTTAAGACGGGGAAAAAAAAAAAAAACACAACAACTTGCCATCTGAAATACAGAATATGCCGACTAGATAAAGCTTGCCAAATTCTGCAACCCCATTGTACAGCGTACAAGGAACTATTAGAGTAAATGATTCCCCTGAAGGATACTGAATCCCAAGGTAACAATGTTTGTACACAAATAAAAATGAGTTAAACAATTAACCATATTTAACATTGTGCATCCCAAATAGCAATCAAACCATGTCAATATGAATATATACACAATTGTCGATGTATAGGCCGTAAACATTAACACTATCGGTCTGTTTTAAAGCCACTGTCCAAAACAAAGCCATGCATTCTCCAGACAAATCAGAGCACCTATTTACAGCATCAGCATATTTCCAGTTTATTGCATAAACATACAGTACATGCTGTATTGTATGTTGTATGTACTTCATACAGTACATGCTGCTGCAAGAAAATAGTCTGTATGATGATTTAGGCTGTTACTGGTAAAGCAAGTTATCACTAAAATGTATATAGTGCCATTGCCTGGGATGTGCTGTGAGATAACCTTGGCAAGCAGATAAAGGCATGCTCCCACCTACAGACATGTGGCATGCCAATAAGAAACACAGTAAAAGGCCTGGAAAATTCTTTCCAGCAGCTAGCCCAGTGGTGCGCAAACTTTTTATATGCCGCCCCCCTTACTTGGCATACATTCCGTTGCGTGTGCCCCCCCCCCGCCCCCCGCTCCCCGCTCCCCCAAACATTAAAAACTTAACAGGTGGTTTTTCCCCAGATTTAATGTAAATCACCTATTTTTTCCTAGGATTTAGTTAAATACATGAATGTTAAAACACATTAAAGTTTTGAAATTTGCACTTCGATATAAATTTATAAATGTTGAAAATGCTTAACAAATTCACATTTAAAAATCACAGGGCGCGAAATAACCGACAAACACCAGCGGCAATTACCGCAGAGCCCAAGCTGGTTAATGACGGGCAAACAGAGGGAGGGTGACCGCGCTTCCAGATATTTTCAAATCACACGTGTTCACAGGCAGCGTCACTGCGATTTTTTTCTGTTTGGGAACGCAGTGCCAACTCAAAAACATTTAAAAAGAAAGGAAGAAGAGCTGTCAAAAAAAAAAAAAAAACGGCAGCGAAGTGTCCTAGGATTTACCTAATGTTTAAAGTAAGCAATGGGTGCACAAAAATTTGTCCCCGACAATAATAATAACAGTAATAATAAGTGAACTTACAGTTGTCAAGTACAGTACTGCAGAAAGGACAGAATTAGATAGAATAAAACCGAATTGTGACAGAACAGACTTAAAATTGCAATGCTTAAAAATGCAACAGTGCACAATCTAACTTTGTTTGTACAGGTTTTGTAACAGCGGTTAGCAAACTACAGTTGCGAAGATACTGCAGACCAAACACACTTGACCACTATCATTATCAAACTCCAGAGACATCTTCAGCCAGTTTGCCCGAAAATCTATCTTTAACTTTCCCTTCACCGACATCGCAAATTTGTTCTGTTGCATCACCTTTAGCCTTTGGTCTAATCTATGTGTTAGTGGTATGTGGAGTCTAATAAAAAAATATTTTGAATATTTATTTTTTGCGAAATTACCCTTTGTATTTTTTTCATGATGAAAGTTTTGTTATTTTTAAATTTGATTTTTTATACCATTTTTACAACAGAAAAGTGACCTGTATTTTATTTTTGTAACAATTAGTGTGTGAATCACTTAGAAAACATTGATTTGTGTTTGTTTGAATTACAATTTCATCAACATAAAAGTCTCTCTGCATTTCAATTTTTTGTTGCTTTATGGATGAGTATGAAATCGCCTTGGTGCCCTTGGGTTGGATTTATGTTTTGCCTTTTTGCCCCCTAGAACTGCCTTGGTGCCCCTAAATCTTCACGCCCAACGAAGGCAACATTGCTTTGCCCTTCATGCCCTGAAATCAGTCTATAAATCTTTTTCTTTAACCCAACAAATAAATCTGAAAAAAAAATAAAAAATAATAAATAAATAAATAAATAAATAAATAAATAAATAAATAAAATAAAAATAATAACAACAACAAGAAGTCGCCCCATACATGGAAGCCACATCTGGGCTCTGTTCATAGCAGTTTCACTGACACTCGCCACTTAAAACACCATTCCTCCAGTTCTACAAGTCCTAGAATGATCGTCAACCACTCATTTGAAAGGTAAGAACTTGGACTAATTAGCTACCATTTATGTATTTTAAAAGGTTCTATACTTTACATAAAAAATGTTTTTAAAAAAATGTTCTAGTCGCGCCTCATTGAGCTAGACAACCAAGGCCTACAACTGCAGTAACACATACAAACATTACATTCTATAAGTGTAGAAGACAAAAACCCTGTAATAACTAAATAAGTAAAAAAAGGGAGGTAGAAACCTTATGATTTGAGTGATGAACACACAAGCTTTGATCACAATCCCCTGGCTTGGACCCACCTAAACCTCCAGTCTGGTGCAGCCGGGTCAAGTTCAAATGGAATGTTTGTGATATTATATCCAAATGTAATGCAATGGCCTCAAAAATAAAACCCGATGTGGAAAACACTTTAAAATGGGCAAACTTTGTAATTTTCTGGCAATGGTATAATAAATATTTTTTCAATTATAAAATATAAGCTTAACCTTTATAGCGATGAATCCTTGTTTTTGTAAAACTTGCAGAGAATGAAGAAAAAAAAAAAACAACATCACAGAGCTATCATCCTCCTCCAAGAATAAAAAGAAAATCTATTTTACATCAGACCATGAAAACGGTCAACGCTGAACCTCGATCCCTGGTGTATAATTAATTCTGCTGCAGCAAAGAGACAACAAACAACGTTTGGTAAAGTTGCATCTTCTCCAAGACATTTAAAATAAAGTTGCTTTTGTCCCCCCACCGCCAGACCCCTCGCCCAAATTCCACACCCTAGCAAAGAAACCAATCCAATTAAATGGCAGCGTGAAATAAAGGCAAGCACCTACTTAAGATGCAACAGCTGCAGAACAGCAAATGGCAATCTTGCTTGCGATGGCGTTCAGAAAAACAACTAGATGCACATCGATTGCAAACGTTAAAACGATAAGGAATACATTTAAAAACAAAACTTGAATCTTGATTGCAAGAAATTTGTAAAAAAAATAACAGTGCACAAAGGAGATAGCAAGTATTGAGAATGGCGTAAGTTATACACATTACAAAATCTCAAGTTACAAAAAGAAAAAGAGAAAACTTTGATGGCTCAAACTGCTGAGCAATTTATAGGAGTGTTATTCCTATCGCTGCACTACAAACAGACTTGATGTATCTGGTGAATTATAGATCTCGCCAGTGGAGAGGGAGGATTTGACGATTGCATATAGGCAGTCAAAATACAAATTATTCCTGCATTATCCGAGATAAAAGCAACCCCAACTACATGTTACTCTTCATCCTGGGCCCGATACCTTTCCTACAATGGTATATCCACACCCACATTCATGCTAACAAAACAATAATCTGACTTACTGAACAGTTTGGTATGAAACCAGACTCTCCTGCTTAGTGCATTAAAATCGGTTGCAGTATATATAGTGCAAAAATATTTAAATCATTTAGAGCAACAATACATAATTATGAACTTAAAATCCTGATTCTGCTGTAGTGTGTTTGTGAGTTTGGGCAAGCAAGGTAAAATCCCTGAGGACAATCCATTACATTTCCCACGCTTGGATACAGTATTTGCAGACAAAGATGATTCCTGATGCACAAGGTCAATCTGGGTAAATTAAGAGAGATAGGATTCCAGGTTGGTATACATCAAATCTTAAATGATGGAAGTTTGCCTATGTAACAGTGATTATGGAATAAATAATAAAAATCACATTATTTCATAGCAAACCTACTTGCACTGAACAGAAATACAAATCACTGTCTGTCTAAGGTACCGTTTATCATGCCTTTAAATAATTTGTCAGCAAGTTATCCACTTTGCAATTCCAGTCAACCTGTACAGTGCCTGACTGCAGAGACGTTCTTGAATGGCACTGAAGAAGAATCTCTGCTTAACCGCTGCAAAACTGGTGACCCAAGGAAAGAAAGCTCAGAACTGCTCTGGGTTTTAACATTTACTAGCAATTCAAAAGGACTTGCAGATGGCTTGCAGATAGTATTAATATGTGAGGGAGATGCACATTAGCGGGCAGAATCAACAACTCCTATTGGTTCTCGTAACATTTTTTGAGCATCTTCCTCAGTTCATCTACAATCTAGTCCTAGTTCACTAGCCTGTAATGCGCTGCATTGCACCCTGGGCAGTTGAGAATCACATGCTCTGGTGTATTTGACAGGGTGCACTGTTGTTAGTCCTTAGCAACCTGTCTCTATTACTCCTAATTTATTCAGACCCAAGCTAAAATCAGTGTTTCATAGTGCGTTTAGTTTCTATAACAGGGCGACGGCGATTGTAAGACTCCGTAGTTGTTGTCCAATGGGAAAGATCATATCAGTACTGGCACTTCAGAATTCAAACAGTTTAGCCTCCATTTGCCAATATTCAAGGAAAATGTACTCAAATTTAGGGCTGTGTTAGAAGGTTCACTCGCTAGCCAAGAATTCGAAGGTAGTTTTAAACCTTCATCAAGTTCGTCAAGGTTCGTCAAGTTGCATTCATGCACTGTGTTTTTTTTCTTCTTTTTTTCTGTTAACGGAAACCGTTTGACTGTGTTAATACTATTAAAAAAAAAAAAAAAAATCACCCATTAAATGCCACTTGCATGCAAAATTAGATAATTTGATTTGTATAATGCATATTACTTAAACAAAAGTTGTTGTATTAAAATCCACTACCATGGTACCAAACCGTTATACGTGCAGCAGCAACTCTATGTGGAGCCGCTGCGGTGTATGGAGCAGGGTACAGTATCCAAATCACTGGGGCGGTACCTCTAGCGGTTGTAGTGCTTCAGTAAAATATGTACTGAACACCCAGTGTACAAGACGGTGTAAGAGAAGTGATATGGTAGAATATGTTTGAAACATACGAAACGTTTTCCCTCATTTTCACCACGGTGGCGAAGGCTTTGTACTTGTGTAAGACTGCCGGCATGTACACTTTCAACGTGAGCTAGTACATGAATCAATACAGTTTCACTTCACCCAATAAAAGCCCTTTAGCTTGATCACGTAACAGATACATGTCACAAACGTCAGCGGACGGCGCTGCTTGCAAAAAAAAAAAAAAACCATGGCAAGAGACTTGGAAGAGGAACAATTTAATAAAAGAATAAACACATTTATTTTAAAAAGAAGGATTCGTCTCACTATGATTTATTGAGTTTTAATGTCAGAATCTGTGCAATATTACTATTGGTAGTCCCAGGTGAAAGAACATGGTAAAAAATGTTTAAACCCAGTACAATCCAACTAATATTATTAATCCCATTAGTACAAGCTTGTGTAACTAGAGCTGCGGTTGGTCAGGAAGGCATTAACATTAACATACACCAATAGCACTGTGTCTACTGGTATAATTCCGCGTTACCGTTCTGCAGTGGAAAGAAAACCGCGTCACAGTCAAAACAATGTAAAGGATTATGCAGTACATGAAGATCTCTGCGAACCTATTCAGAATTTAGGAAATCTGTAATGACGTTTTTTTACATGGGACTCAGTTTGGCATTTATTAAATGGGACTCCGAGTTACAGTGCACTTTAAAATAGAGTCGCCGTCGCCTAATTGGGACTGCTGCTTACATGGGATACAACCCTGGGAGACGGTTCTTCCCAACGCTACTTATGTCGTTCAATTCGGATGTCACTTTGTTTAACTGGGATACAGTATTTTCAAATGATGAACGGAGATCGCTTTTCAGAGCAGTACAGAGAGTACGTGATCACGCTGTGACATGCATAATTGCGTGAACCGGTGGTTTTTGCCTCGCCTGTCATTATGGCCGAGATGCGAAAAGAAGTTGATGGCTGCCTCTGGCTCATAAGTTTGAACTGTTGAAGGAGCTGGAGTCTCCTGTGGTTTCTCAGGCTGCTGTGGCAAAGAAATTGTGACCTTGAAACTGCTGGCAAACTTACCGATGCTGAGCTTTTGGGGGCTGCAAATGACAGCAAGCATGTCAAAGTTCAAACGGCAGGGGGAGATTCTGATTCGGACGATGACAGTGCACCATCTCTCACCTTAGCCCAGAAGTTGCAAATGGTAGACCATCGTTAGACAATTTGTGCAGGATAATGGAATGCACGCTGTGCTGCCCCTTCTGAGGATGGTGGAAGACAAAGTTCAGTCACGGAAACAGCGCACAACTGACTCCTATTTCAAATGACGCATTTAACATGTAAAGGTACTGTATTCATACTGTAATGTGTTCTAATTTTACTCTTCATTGTGCATGTTGTAAGTTATGAATACAAGTGTGACAAAGGTCCTTTTAAATGCCTCTTGGTTAATTGGGACAGCTGCTTATTCAGGATATTTTCACTTTTCCCGAGGCGTCTCGATTTAGCAGTGCTGGCTGTATACCGTGTGTGTGTATTGTAGGGTCTTGCATTTAAATATCTACGTGTTTTCAAATAAAACACACATCTCGCCTTGCTGAAACAGTATGTTTATAACTTGTTTATAGCATTGTTAAGTGGCTTAAGTTTTTCCAGTGTGGCTAAAAAATGTTTAGTTACTTTAGCCACAGTGGCTAACTAAATGAAAGTCTTAGAGGGAACGTAGTTATTTTTGTTTTTTTAAATGTAAGGATTTCTGAATGAAGCAGAACTTTTTTGATAACTAAAAAAAATGGAAAATGTTTTGAATATGCCTGGATTTGTGTTCTTCAAATTGATTTTTGCTCTGGAGCTTTGGTTGCACTGCAGTTGTTCACTGTTTTTAGTAACTTCAGCACTGGAGAAATGATTCTTGACAAGTACAATCACACAAGCAACATACTGATTGTGTACGGAATAGATGTATATGCCAGTGTCGCGTTTTGTTATCGTTTAAACCAGTGGGGCGCAAAGTGAGATAGTCAGTTGGGGGGGCGCGACTGTGACTAAAGTTCTATAAATTACATTTTAAAAAGGATAGAACATTTAATAAATATATTAATGACAGCTAATTAGTCAAAGTTATTACTTTTTAAATTAGCCGTCGACGATCACTCTAGTACTCGCAGAAGTGGAGAAATTAATGTTTGAAGTGGCGAGTGTCAGTGACACTGCAGTGAACTGAGCCCAAATGCAGCTTCAATGTATTTATATTTTAACAAGTGTTTTTCCCAGATTTAATGTAAATAGTGTATTTTTTCCTACATTTAACCAAAAAAAAATTCTGATTTAGCTAAATACATAAATGTTAAACACATTCTTAAAAGTATTGAAATGTGTACATTTGTGTAGCATTGTAGTATGCAGAGGAGGTGGGGAAGCGGAGACATTGGCTCTCTGATTTGGCATTGTATGCTGCAGAGCTGCCCTTACACTCAAACACTTCTATGGGCTCATTTAGCTTCAGATTTAACTGGCAAAATACATTTATTTTGTGAAAACCCAGATTTCTTTTTTCAGATTTATGTGTTAGGTAAATGTTGAATCACCAAGTGTAAAAAAAAAATGATTGACATTTTAAAAAATAAATAAATAAATAAAAAACAGAGCAGGACTGACACGATTAATAAACATTGTATTATATTATTTTATATTTTTCTAATATTAATAATTAGAATATACCTCTATATACATAGATATAAACACTGCGGCCAATCACATTACACACACCCCTTTCCCCCTTCGTTGGCTTTAAACATCAGTGCAGACAAAAACAAAGTGGTCACATGATACAAGTAGTTAAGAACATACACAAAACCTGAATTTAAAAACATGTAAACTGGCACAGAAATAATTTTAAAAAAAAATTAAAATTCACCTTGATGTCACTTCAGTTTAAAATCAATGAAACGTATCTTAATCAATGAAAATTATACAACATTTAAAAGTAACCCTTGCGTGTAACTACATGCACGTGTTTTTAGCACACTGCCACTAAGTTTGTCAGTTTAACTAGCGGCACTGCACGGTGCTGGACGTTTTACGAAGGAGGGGCACGAACATGAACAGCACTGAATTAGGTGGAATGATGTGCAAGCTCTGCCAAAAACACAAACAAAATCAAAACTCTGCGGGGGTAAATAAAGCAGCATAGCTTGTGCAAGAATGAGAGTGGAGAGTATTGAGGATCCTGCAAAATCGGAGGTACACAAGGCATCGGTGTGCGCAGAGGCACAGTTACTCCAAATTGGCAACATCCTACGGAAACATTCAATGGGTGTTACTAACTTAAAGAGAGAGAGGTATTTATCAGAGCACTGAAATGTATGTACTGGTTGAAAATGCAAAAAAAAAAAAAAAAAAAAAAAAAAAAAAAGAAAACACACATTTGAGGGGCTCCCGATGGCGCATCTGGTAAAGGCAATGCATGGAGTGCAGGAGCTCCCAGCACCAGCGACCCCTGTAGTCTGGCCGGGCACCTGTGGGCTTGCCTGTAAGCTGCCCAGAGCTGGGTTGTCCTCCGACACTGTAGCTCTGAGGTGGCTGCATGGTGGGTCTGCAGTGTGAAAAGAAGCGGTCGGCTGACGGCACACGCTTCGGAGGACAGTGTGTGTTCGTCTGCGCCACTCCCGAGTCAGTGTGGGGGTGGCAGTGATGAGCTGAGCCTAAAGATAATTGGATATTCTAAATTGGGAGAAAATACAAAAAATAACTGGCGACTACTAAATTAAAATTATCTATCTATATATATATAATTTTGAGAACTCAAAAGTAAAAATAAGAGTGAAAGGGGAACTAAAGAAACAGAAATTGAAAGGCTAATTTCTAAATTTAAAAAAGTTGTAATATTAACCTGAGTTACAAAAGCATTAATAAATGTTTTTTTATTAAATTTGCTTGCTTAATTATTTAAAGGTAATATATGGTACATGAGCATAAAAAAAAAATAATTGTGTTCTGTTGAAAGTGTTAATGGCTGCTATGGTCTGCCACCTGGCTGTAAAAAATTCCTGGGGAGAACAGTGAAAATGTATTATTATTAGTAACTTGGTATTACATACCCCGAGTGTCAAAATGTGAAATTTACTAATGTTTAACTAAAACATTTATCCTACCACCGATACCTACAATGTATGGAAGTCGGACTTCTGAAAATGTTTTTTTCTTCTTTAAACAGTAACTTTAAAATGGCTGTACAGTAAAGAACAGGCACAAACTGAACAAAATGTATGCCAAGTACGGGGGGCGGCATATCAAAAGTTTGCACACCAGTGGTTTAAACTACCAAAGTAACAAGAGCATAATCGATTACATAACTGAACAATACATCCCTAGTTCACACTGGTTCGCTTGCTAAATCTCAATGTGAACAACTGCTGGACTCGGTCCTTTTGCACATAGGAAAATAACTATTCAAGGTAGCCTGTAAACATTTTGCACATAGTTTAGTTCATATTCTGAGGAAACAAGTAGAGCAAGTAGAACTACATCAGGGTTACCCGTCACCCCAGGAAAACCGGGATTGTCAGTTTCCAGCATTCATTTTTTTGTCCCGGTCAGAAACAGTGAAATTGTAATCATCCTGTTCTTTTTTTTGTTTGTTTGTTTGTTTTAAAAGTACAAAACTTTACCAGTGTGCTCAGCAAGTTAATAGCAGAGTAATGTATTAGGTTGTGTGTCATTCAAAAAGAAACTACCTTCTGGATTATTTGTTTAATCATTCTGATTATGTGGATCACGTGTTTAAAAGGTAATAGCTGATCTATTTTTATTTATTTATTTATTTATTTATTTTAAATCTGGCTTTTTGTTCACAACATGTTTTGACAAGATGACAATGAAAGAAAATAATGCTATGACCTACAATAAATTCACCCGATGTTTAATTTGGAAGCTATGATGGTGTTGTTATATTGTATTCTGTTATTTTTAACAGCTTCAGTGAATTGAAGAAAAAAAACAAGCCCCAGTTTTTCACTGTGTACAGACATTGCAAGAAACTGAAGCTCTGATAGAAATTTGGTCAAGCCAAACTGGACAAAAGTTATTTATTCTGTCTTTTCTCAAATGACTTTGTTTAATGCCACCAGTAGGAGAACCATGCAGAATTGCATGAACTACATTATTCTCCTACTGTTGGCATTCAAGAACTGTGTTCATTAAATTAGTGAAGTGCTCCCCCAGTGCTTTCTTCCACAACAATATGAAAGAATTTGAAACATGCCAGATTAAAAACCACAGCAATATATCAATAGCTGCCATCTTGAATACGCCTTGCAGGACATTGTAAACATCCAGTTCACAGACCATATAAACGAAACGAGTGCACTTGCAAACTGCATTAACAAACACACCAGCACTGAAAAAAATGGAAAAGACCAAAAAAAGAACAACTTTAGCTGGCATCCAAACGAAGTCAGCCCCTTTGCTCGCGGATCAGCGAGCGCACTGATGCCACTGTTTCAAACAAAACGAACCAGACCGTGTCCGTTTGAAACTGCCCCAGTGTGAACGCAGCCTAAGACAGCGTCTCAATAAAGAATGCCAAAAGCATCATGACAACTGCATTAGTGGTTCTCTGGATATGTGTGATAAATATAGGCTCCTCCTCTATATCTTGATCTCCTGGGATATGCATTCCCTGCAGGGGATAAATCAGCATTTTAGGATTCCCTAACTTCGCAAATGAAGTAAGTGGTCTCAATGATAAACTGACAGTGTTCCTTTTAAATCACTGACAAGCAACGTTTCTCATTTACACAGATTCCTTGATTATGTTTAACTTGTGTAAAAAGTGATAATTACTTAATTTTATAAAAGCAAGCTACAAAAAAGGGCTGCTGGACTAGCAATTTGTACAAACCTGATTAGCCCCGTTTAATTCTTCAAAGTTTCACCTAGTCATTTTGATCCCATCAAACCAATGGAATCAGGTCAGACTTGGTATACAAAATACAAATCTTAACTGTACCGACACCAAAAAATTAGGCAAGGAATCAAATAATGCAATACCTGATGCATAAACTGAACACAGCATTTTAGTATGCAACGAAATGAACAAAAAACAGGATACAGAAAAATCTAAATATAGCTGTATACTAAAGCAACTACACACACCCCCCCCCCCCCCCCCACACCCCCCAAGCCAACCCAATCCCCCTTTACCAGGCAAATTAATGGTTAACATCTGAATGATCCCTTAAACCCAAGCTAGGTACTGCTGTTAAATCTACTATACTTGTGCTCAATAAAATATTTTAATTATGTAACGGACAAGCTGCCAGCCACAGATGCTGTTTTGGGGAAACAAAATGTGGAGATATATATATAAAACCTCAAGACAACCCAGAGTACGTAGAGACCACAGTGGACAGTATTGTTTCCTGTGCTCTACATTCATCTAACTTCTTATACAGACCATGCAACCGTATACATAGCAGCAGGGTTACGGAGCAGGGGTTAAAGGTCACCGAAATATAAAGCACTCGTGATTACCTGTTACCATTTACTTTTAGAAATGGCCATTTGGTTTTTTATTTATTATATTTATACTGCAATCACTCCACATCCTTTACAGTACTTCTGCTACCATTCAGTAACAGGCAGACAGATGACATGACCCGCCCCGCCCGCCCACCCCTCCCACACACACACACACACACACACACACACACTTTAAAGGTTTTGTTCAACCCGGAACTCTGTGAATCATGATAAAAAAATTGTATCAATGCAGATCAGTTCAAAATCCTTCCTGCTTCCCTTAAGCTATAGACACTGTCTATTCAAAAGCATGAAAAATACTTCATGCCAATATATTTAGTAATATTAAATATATTAAAACTTTAGGAGTAAAAAGTATTTAGACAAAGAGATCAAGACCTTTGTCAAATTATTTTTGTATTTCTGTAACTCAAGACTACTGAAAAATGACAGACATCCACCCCCCCCACACACACACAGAGCCATCAACAAGCTGCAACAGCGAGCCCTGCCTGCAACGTGATAGAAACAAACAGGAAGTTGAGCGAGACCTCAACCCTACACAACAAAACTGACTTCCTGTTCTTTCGTTCAGCTCAGCCAGGCCTGCCTGTTTTTTTTGTATTTAAAAAGTGTCGCACTCCTATGATTTCAAACGGAACCCTATAAACCCAATGAGATTGCTACAAGACTAAAATAAAATGCTAAAACACAAACATCTGGGTTTAGCAGCAGACCTTGTGGAAATAGAAACTGGGTAATAAAATCATTAACTCAATCCATTTGTCCAAGAGCAGCAGCTAAACAAGACATGTATAGTAATTGCTCTACGTAGGCTATGATGGTTAAATACATTAAGACCTGTATCCCCCAAACAGCTTAGATACATCACTCCTCAGGAAAGCAATGGGAAACCCTCCAGCCAATTGCAGTGAAGCAGATGGATGTCTGAGATAACCAATCAAATCCCTCGCTTCGATCAGAGTGGGAGTTTAATCATTGAGCATGCTAGCCGTATCGCATTTGGTTGGCAGCGAACTCAAAATCCACTGAAGAAATGAAAACAAACACCCTGTCTCTACACCGACTAGTAGTGGAAGAAACATTCTGAATGATGAGACTGAAGGCTTTAATAAAATTAATATTACTTTTGTGGCTGGAATTTACATGCAACAATGCAAGTATTTAACTGATCACACACACAGTTAATCAAAACTCCTGCGTTCAATTATCTTGTAACCTACCATGCAAGTTACACATGAAAATCATTACAGATATTCAAAATAGGCACCAACCAACTTCCAGACATATCAGTCTGGATTCATTGCCTCCAAAAAGTCTTCTGCATCAATTTAAAAGATGTAATTTAAACACAAACTCCTTATTCCTTTTAGCTGTGGAAGGTTTGTATTAAAACTGCCCCACACGTTCTAGACCAGCTCTAGACAAACACACGTCCATTTTCCTACACGTGATATAACTGCAAGAATGAAAAGTGGTTAGTCAAAGAATTCCTAGTATTCCATCTAAATCAGTTTGTTTCCTAATTCTTGCAAGAAATAAAAGGAGCAAAATCAGCAGCACTGTTCAATTAACTGGCATTAAAACCCAAAAGGCAAAGGGGTTTTCCACTTCAAGGGACTGTCCAACGGAATTCAATTCACTGTAACTGACCAAATGGCACGGTTTTGGTAAATCACCAAAGGAATTTAAATTCCTGATAACTTAATTAGTATTCTGTTACCAGTACGGTTTTACAGATGAGCATCAATCCTAACATCTGTCTCCCAATATTTGGAATTGAAACAGGTGGATGCTTTCTGTTCACCAGAAATTTAATACACGTCACAGGTGTGCTAAGTGGCTGGCCTTTTAGACACGCTCCCTTAGTGTAGAGTGGAGGGACGCGTGCTAAAAATACATTTAAAAACATGTTCATGATAATGAGTTTAAGTTGTTTGTACTCGTCGGCTCATGTTTCCATGTGTGGAAATTTCCTAGATGATTCACTATTTTCACAGTGACCGATGCCTTGCTCTATCGAGCATGTAGTCGACTGCCACTCCCAACTCTCACAGGAAATGCAGGAACTGAAGTAAAAGGACCGACATGGGAGGAATTTCAGCTTCCAAGAGGCATTCACTACTTCTCATTCTGAAAGCTGCTCAGCCCCAACATTGGTGTGGGGTTTTCTGTTTTGCTTCCATAGTAAATTTCAGTGTAACATGACATGTATTAAAAACAACTGACTGGCAATTCTCTAGTAAAAAAATAAAAAACACTTTGCATGCATGTGTGTGTCTGCAATTATATATAAAATCCTGAAAATATATTAATCTATATATCCATTAAAATACTGAAAGCTCACAAATCAATGCTCCTAAGCACGCGTCTGTTGCAAGAATTTACCAAATAAGTACCCACTAAATCAGGAAGTACAGCAATATGCACGACTGCAAAGTGATAACTCCTAGAAGCTTAGATCTGAAACAGTGTTAAGGACAGCAAGACATTTTACAAGCCACAGTAGCTATTTTATCCCTAAAGCTGCATGAACTCATGCGTTTTTGTGCATGCTGACACTACCTTTCTTTATGTTAATTAAGGGCTGTTTCACAGCTGCTGCTGATTTCTGTGTGAAAATGCTTCCAATTCAAGGTCACTGCTGTAGACTCATACAGTCACTGATGTGACTGGCTTTCACAGGATCACTCTCCTGGTTTTGTATACTGTACATTTAATCATGTACCAATTAATCATGTACATACTGTACACAAACATGCAGCATTTTTGAAGTGTCTAGTTTAAAAAAAATACTATAAATGAATACAGACTTGCAGCGACCGCAAACATTCAGCATTTGTACTTCAATCTATCCGTTGTCCGTGATGTGGTTTACATTTTTCAAAGTTAAGTTCTTCTCATCTACACGGTGTACGTTTACCAAGTAAAACTTAACTGCTACAAATGTATGCATGTGCAGAGACAGAAATAAGACTCCCGTTGCATTGCAGTTTAATCCATTCCTGGTTTTACGAGTTCAATAAGGCACACCTGAGTGTTAAAAAGGAACGATACACAAAACTAATAGTGCAAATTCCAATAAATAAATAAATAAATAAATAAATAAATAAATAAATAAATAGGTATAGCAGCAAATTCTCATCTTGTTTCCCCTCAAATCAACGTTGGAGTGGACTACTATTGGATAAAGAAGCTGGGCTATGTCTAACTCTCAGGGCCAACACAGAGACACATGCTTGGGATTCTCTGAGAGGAGAGATGGACCGTCAGTTTAAACAAAGTGTAAAAGTGGTGGTGGCCTCAAGTGCATGCAGGACTTTACTGCGATTTAAATTTAGATCAGCAAACACTTGCCAGCCACTCGGACAGAACAGCAAGCACTGCTAGCTGAATGACAAGCAGAAAAACAGGCTTTAAAATCAAGATGATTACATTATTCAAGCCTCCAGTTCATCCACAAATGCATTTAAATAGTAATGATCCGCAGATCTCAAACAGTACAACCAAGGTTAACAGGAAGTCTGAAGATGAAGATAAAATTAAAACCAGGAGGCAAGCTGAAATATCAAGTTGTAATCTGCCACAAAAAAACTAGCATTAGATTAGATTTCATTACACAGACAGATAGGGCTCTATAGCGAGTTAGAAGAGTGAGGAATCCCAGCACACAGGTTCCCAGTGTCTCAAAGGTTAGATCTGAAAGCAGAATTGTTGCGTAAGGAAATAGGAATATTCAAAATCAAAGCAAATTAAAAAAACTGTCTCAAAATTATCTTTAACCTTAAAATGGGTCTGTGTCTGTCTGTGTCTCTACAAGGACAGCACAATACCTGCCTGGAATTGTCGCAAGTCTTTTCAAAAATGGAATGTGTGCACTAGATGGAAAATGTACAGGGCTGTATATTTTTCCAGTAAAGAATAGTAAAGTAGAAACGCACGGGTTGTGGAACCCAATTTTATTGAATGCTACAGCCTGACTGCCAGCATCATATTGAATGATACACACATTCTGTAAAAGCACGTCTCAGAGATGGGGAGAGAAACCACAAACAATGCCATTACAGGAATGACTCCGCGTGTGCTAATGCACATCCTGAATCTTTGCAATCTTGGGCCGAAACAGAAAACCTGACATGCAGAAGTCATCCGACATGCGGAAGTTTCTTTCAGCCAATAAATGAGGCATTTCTACCAAATGAAATATTTCTAATGTGACCTACATTTCAAAACCATGGGTTTTACATTTACAATGTCAAAAGGTGCTTGGCAGAAGACAAACAGGAAATTCAACTCAACTCGCCTGTGATGGGATGTTTAAATGAAAAAATATAAAAAAAAACAACAACAAAACTGTAATCTTATTGTCTCTGGTTAAATAAACTATGTCCAGCCTACAGTCTGGGTGGAGTTCCACTGCCAAATGCCATGCCAGTGACAGGAGAGCTTACAATCACAGGAAGTAACCATTTCAACAGAAAGCTAATTCTCAAGGAAAGAAAAGGGTACCGTATTTATTTGGGCTTCATTTTTTCTTTATGCTCAATTAGGTGACCAACAAATGCTGAACCCACAAGACACCCATAAAAGAACTTCCCTTCACCAGTCAAAACACTACCTTTCTTCCTAAAAGTGCTACAATTGAGCCACTAGCAGATCATGACCAAGCAATTGCAACATTTAAGTACATCTATCCCAGATTCTCAAATGGTGGTAAACAAAAGTATGATCACAACTGGATAAGCAGATCAAGAACAAATGCAAGTGCAACATAAATAAAATCAGATGGACTCCTCCTCTTAACAACTTGCATCCAATCATAGCCTAACCAAGACTTTACAGCTGGATAAGCACTCCCCCTTTTTTTTTTTTTTTTAACTGAAGATAAAAGTAGACCATGGTTGTATTGTTTGATACAATAGGGAGTTTCAGATCAGCACCTTAGATTAACTGTTGCAACCCTGACAAAATTAGAAGAGTTTTCAATATGAAATTTGGAAAATTAAAAACCAAAACAAAACTGTGCGACAGCGACATTAGGCGTTGTAACACGCTCTGTGATCATAATCTTGAAGTAATCCTATTATTTAAAGCAACCCCCTGTGACTGACTTTATATTCAGCAAGGATTCTTTGTTTAACATGACAAAAGAAATCGGATGTATATTTCATCTTGGTAAGCTTCGTCACTAAATGAACTGTTACTGTCTTCTCGAATACATTTTAGGATGCCTATCAACTAACTGTTGCCTACACAAACTGTGTTGTGAGGTGGGGTTACTGCAGGCATAACAGAATATGAAAATATATACATTTAGACTGCATTTTTAGGTTAAAAAAAAAGAATTGGACAGGACAAACCCTGCAACATTACTGTGGCAATGATTCAACATACTTAATACTGTGAGTAACAGAATCAATCTCAATATTGTGCAGTCCATTAATAAAGGACAAGGACTGGAAAAGTAATAAAATATGCATGCCTGCATAAAGTTCATCTCTTTCAATTATCCTAGTGCCCTCCAAATGTATGTTTAGGTAATCTCAATATTTTTCAACATAAGGAAAAATTTACTGTTGCTTCAAGGAATTAAATTCTACAGCAAAGAAGGCATGAAAGTAGCTAGTCTTACAGATACATAAGGACCAGTGTTCACCACATTCACATGTCTGAGACCATTGGGATATTAAGTTGTTCCTGTATTTAGTCCCTTTGGAAAGGATGGCATCTCAAGGGGATATAAATAACTGCATAAAATATGGAGCAACAGGTTTTGTTAGGAGCTTAAACATTAACTTGTAAGCCCTACAGTTTGTCCAAATTCAGCTGTGCACCACATCCATTAAAACCTGGAACAGCATAAGCGGCACTATCATAGGAGCAGTTTTCCATTCATTCACATATGCCATTTCTGTGAATGCCACGCTTTATTAGTGCGCCTTGCTTGCAAACCCACTAGATAGAACAGTTCCAACCTGTTTTTATAATTTTCATTTCTGGCAGCAAACTTGACCTACAGGACCAGCCATTCTTAGCGGCTGTACATTCAGCACAAAGCCACCTGTATTTATCATCAGATTATTGGAATAACCTCCATTGTTGGTTGTGGATCTTTATTTATATCCCCCAACTGCTTGTCAATTAAAATGTACTTTCACCATTCTGGAAAATAAGCTTTGCAATGTGTGGGCAATGACTGCAACACAGGCAACTCATTTCAGGTATGTTTCTGCAAATATGAAAAAACGGGTAGGACAAGGTTTGACACTACCAGATCTTTAGTGATCAACTCCACCAGTCCAGCTGGTGTACTTACAGTGAGATGTGTCGCTGCTCAATGTCCACTTTGGTCAGTTCTTCCTCCTCAATGTCAGACTCGCCCCCGGAGCTGCTGTCTGTGATGTCCGAGTCGAAGGCCTGCTCTGTTGCCCTCAGGTTAGCCGTCCCGCTCAGAGAGAGCCTCTCCAGTTCCGTGGGCACAGAGCCGCTCTTCAGGAAGTGGCTCAGTCCATCAGAAGTGCTGGTTTCACTGGCCGCTCGACGAAGGGCGGCCTCGGCTTTGCGGGTGAGTACAGCGGGGCTGCGCTGGCGAAGGGAGTCCAGACTGGGCAGCTTGCTGAAGCTAGTCTGCAGGAACCCACCCAGCTGCTGCTGAACATGCCTCTCCACCTGCTTGGCTTGCACCACCTGCAGGCGTTTGCGCAGCCGCTGGACCCTGTTCTCGATCTCGCTTTGCCGGCTTTGGTTCAGCAGGGTCCTAGCACGGATCTCAGCGTCCAAAGTGCTGAAGGGATTGGGGTCGGATGCGGGAGTGGGTTTTACCTGGCTGTTGCCACTGCAACCCGCACTTTCCAAATCAACAGAACTCACTGTGGGGTCTGTGGATATCCCGTTTCCCACATCTTCTACTTGCCCTGCTGCGAGGTCCAATTGGTTTGCTGCAGTAGACTGATCAGAGTTATTTGCAGGCAAGTTCCCAGGTGGCTGCTCCTCTGCAATGCACCCTTTCAGAAGAGTGCAATTGGATGAACTGGCTTTGAAATCCCCAGAATCGGTCTCCTTCGAGGGACAGGCCTCAGTGTCGGGGGTCGCCGAGGGTCCGGGCTTGCTTCCATTGACCGCAGCTAAAGCTGCAGGGCCGCCCCGGTCAGAGCTACTCATGGACTTGGCAAGCTTCTTAGCAAGGCCATTCACTGGCCCTGGCTGGCTGCTGCCGCTCATCATTTTAAGGTTCTCCCCAGTGAACTCCAGAGCTTGGTGCTGCCTGGCAAGCAGCTCGGCCCGGATGTCACTGCTGTTGAAGATGGTGGGTGGGGTCAGAAGAGAGTGCGATTTGAGGACCTTCTGTTTAATAATGACTCCTTGCAGTTTCCTAGATTCCTTGGTTGTGGCGACCGAAGTCACATCAGAACAGAGATAAGAGGCCACCAGCGGCTGCAGTTTGCCCCGCTGCTGCTCCTCCTTCTTGGGGTTGCCCCGGAAGTCGAGGGTGCGCTCTTCCGCAGAGGAGACGATGGCCTTGTGCTTGCTGGTGCCGTTGCTGGAGATCAGGATGTTGTTGGCGTTGCTGTTGTTTTCCACACTGCCCGGGGAGAAGGTGGAGGACGGGGAAGCCAGTTTGAAGCGGATGTGGTGAGCTTCGGCTGGCGCGTCGGTAAGAGCGGGAGCCATTGCAGCCATGCAGTGCAGAGAGACGGGCGCTGTGGCCTTTCCCAGTGCCGAGGCCAGCTCCACACCACCCACTTACTGCCTCGGCAGAGGACAGCCTGCAGATACAAAAACAAAAAAACAGAAGATTTAAAAATAGGCATTGGCATGGGCAATGTTTTTCCTATAAACAAGTTTAATTTCAGTGGAGTTGCAAGTGTCAGTATAATTTTAATGATGCATTGTGGAAAATACCTACAAAACATAAGAACAGATTTCTAGAGCAATGCATGACAGTTTCCCCCCCCCCCCCCCCAACTGGGAAAGTTTTCACCTTAAAACAAACAGTGCAAGTGCTTTGTAAAACTCCACACTGCTTACTGGAAAACATTTTTTGTTAAGCAATAATATCAACACACTGGTTTGCTTTTATAACCCACCATTTCAAAAAACAATACAAATATTGCAAACTCGACTGAACAGTTTTCCAACCAAGGTTTAAAAACCATCTGCAGGTTTTCCACATCCCTGTGTTTAACTCTGCAGATCCTCAAAGCAGCAGGTCGACAAAGCCTGTTTTCACAACAGCTAAAACAAACTGAACCTTTGTTCTTTGTGTTTGGTGTTATCTATGGGCACCTGCTACCAACTCAACTGTATTTGTAAGTACTTCATTGGCCACTAAGCCAATTTATTTTATTACAGGGGAAAAGCTAAAAGAAATAATTCTGCAAATGTTAGTACCTCTTAATAGGAACTCTTCATAGCAAGTGACACGCAAATAAAGTGACCTGCTACACAAAAAAGGCAGGGACATTGCTAGTAAGCGATAAGCAGATTCATTTGCATCACACACTCACAGTGTTTGTGCTCTTTCTGCTGCACAGCATCCTCTTTCCACGCTGCTCTGTTAATCTGGATTATTGTTTTCACATCCTGGCATATATATATTACACACACACACACACACACACACACACACACACACACACACACACACACACACACACACACAGTACAATGACCGCTCACTAGGCATTAAGCTGTACAAAACTACTGCAGGACCTGAAACGTGTGACAAAGCATTTTGCATTCCTGGGTCCCATCTCACAAAGCTTTTCAAGCACGGAGCAGGTTGCTAGCCACCTACCTATTTTTTTTGTAGAAATCAGCTAGTCTGAATGATTAGGACATAAGCAATTCATCTTTATTTCCATTTATTTTTTTTTCTATATAATTAAAACAGGGTTTATCAGACAGCTACTTATGAGTGCTTTGTCAAACTGGACACTTTACTGCCACACCTGCAGGTACAGGTGTTTCCATTGACCGCAGCAGCCCCCCCACCCTCCCGTCTGCAGTTCAGCAGAAGCTACTGCTTTACCCACCTTAATCCCAGTGTACAAAGACTAAAGTCTAATGGGAAGTTCAGGTTTTCAGACAAAGGTAGGGTTATGCGTAATGAAACACAACCAGCTTCACTAACTGGAATTTGAGCAAGCACATGACAGCCACCCCACTGCCGATTGGCTAAAGCATTACGTCTTGGCGAAAAAGGAACAGTGCTCTATTGTTCCAAGGCACCGGGTGGGCCAGTAATCTTCAGTGCACATGATAAAATATAAGGCTTGTCTTCTACAAGACAAAACAATTCATCTAAAAGCTGGGTTTTGGGTGGGGAAGTTCTCCCGTCCCATTACCCAAGATGGCTCGTAACATCATTGTATTTTCATTAGTGCTCTATCAAATGCTTTTGTAGAACAGAGTGAAAATATAAAACAGGCCTGTATAGTGCATGCAGCATTTGACCTTTGTCAGGCTTCAAAATTGTACGTTCAACAAAAACATTCATAAACCCAGAAGCTGACATTTTAAAATTCAGGCCTTAAAACAACTAGGAAATACTGGTCCTTGTTAGAAGCGAATATGTACGAGATGGTCGTCTTCTTCACATATTAGCAAGACAAAGTACTGACTTTTTTAGATATTCTTACAATTGCAAGAAAGCAAATACTCCTGGAAAACAACTTTTCCAAGCAGATGAACAAATAAGAAGCTCACCATGCAAAATGAGCGTTACAAACCGCTACCTTTAAACCAAAAGCCAAAGATGTACGTACCTCCTATCACAAACCTGGGACTGGGAAACCTGTTACAGTACTTGCAGCCTTGTGTTTAACAAGCTAGCTACATTTAGTCATTCTTTATAAATGACTCAAGGTTCATGCTTTGGAAACTGTGACAGCGTCCCTGCAAAGGGAGAAGGGCCTGATTTCTCAAAAGAAGCACTGCAAGTAAACAGCGCATTGTAAACAGGATATTGAAGACTGCACAAATCTTAGCCTAAATCTTTAATACAGAATATCAATAAATCTAGGTAAAAAAAAAAAAAAATGCTGGTTTTATTTTTTCATTACCAAGAACAATAAAAAAAAAAAAACTCATTAGATGCTTTATTTACAGCATTTATTCTCTATCAAATTCACAGAAGTGGAATTCTCATTGTATTTTGGTGGCAACAGTCTACAAGCGAAGGTTCCCTGGTACTAAACAGCTCTGGTTACTAAACTAATAGTCTGGTGTTTACACTAGACTAGATCAAAGCAAACCTGGTATTCTTGACCAAGTTTTTGGCAGTGGAAGCCTGCCAGACACACACTGTTGTTGGGCTCTTTAGACACGGTCACGATCTTTTAGAGGGAACTGACCCCCTCCCCCCTCCCCCCTCCATAACACACGCAGACCACTCTGGTCCTGGGGCCTGATGGACTAAACCTGCCCCAGGCATAACGGGATTAAATAATGCCTAACAGTGATTCCATACAGAATATGACATTACCAAGAAATACACAGGGGTGGTTATCAAAGGGAAGGTGGAGGATTTTCCCACCTTTGGACCAGCGAGCTCCAATGGAACTATACAGACTCAGCGGAAATGCTGTGCACCATGCAAATTGCTTGCCTTGGCTTATGTTTGTAGCACCATACCATGCAACATACAAGCACACATTTGCATGGCACAGACACGTGTGGAACCATGTCTCCAGGCGTGTTACCAGGCGTGTTCCAATCTACCCATCCACTGGCCTTGCTATTTCTCTGTGTCAGAGAGGCTAGCATACCACAGGTCCATTGCTGGCAAAATTATACTGACTGGAAACCTAAATGTCTACATACAAAGCCTTAAGTGTCTGCTGCTCCTTAATTTCTGGTAGAAACCCCCACTCTATTGCACCCTAAATCAATGGGCTTTGTACTATGTACTCTCCAGTGGCAGATGACATTGTTTTTCCTTTAATAAAAGCTGAACAGTTATAAAAAAATAAATAAAAATGGGACGATCTGCATTGTCACACATTTGTTTTATGCCTACTACAATAAATATGCATTTTTTTTTGTCTGCTGTATCAATTTTAGTCTTGGTCACTGGCTTTCATTGCAAATCGTCATGAGACCTACACACTAAAGTATGGTGGACGATTCTCTTTTTTTTTTATAAAAATAGGCAAATGTTTCACTTAGTAATTGTAGGTGCTTAAATACAAACATGAATTATAATATTTCATAGGGCTACTCAGTAAAGCATTACCTTGTCATGTGGTCCGGGCAATATTATCTGTACTGGGCTCCTAAATCTAGCTTCAACTATATAGGCCAGGATATGATATCTTCTGCAACAGACAGCCACCCCCAAAGCTAAACTAGTGGCAACAGCCACCAGATTACACTTCCCAAATAACTAGCCTGAATGTGTTTTTAAAAAGTACAGTATATTAATCACCAGCGAAGAAAATACACCCCAACTTCTGAATTCGTGGAGACTTATGGCTACTTTTCAGACAATTGCATCACCACACTTTTGAGATCACATGCCATGATGCAAGCATTTGTAACAAAAAAAAAAGACTTTACACCCAGTTTTAATATGACTGAAAAACAACATGTGCCGAAAGAAACACTCTATTCTACAATATTATCTGTATACGTTTACTGCATTGCGTGTTTATATCGCCTCCACTTATACCCCGCCGAGATATATTTTTAGTAAATAAAAACATTAAACCCACACATGGCGATTTCGTTGGTTGAAACCCTTAAATTGCCATTATGTAATTCATCTAGTTATGGAAAACGACCCCCACTTCCACACACCCCCAAATAAAAATCTGATTAGCTTTTAATTTTTCCTAGATGTCAAAGTTTGATTCTTAAATGCCTCTAAACGTGATCAGGAAACCGCGCTCAGGAAACGGTATTGTTCAATTGTTATGCATGGAGAATATTTCTTGAGCAGGTAAATCAGTACGAAACTAACACGTTCTAATTCAGTTGTTTAAAAAAAAAAAAATTTAAAAAAAAAATAATAATAACAAAAAACCGCTCTATATCTGAATACTCTGAAGCACCTTACAGACGATAAAATATATTTGTTAAAGTGGCGCCTGAAAGGGAATGCGCCGTTATGACGACCAAACCAACATTACACAATAGTATAATTAAATGTTACAAAAAAAAAAAAAAAAACAATGCCTGTAAATTTTAAATGATTACCCTCCTTTCTAGGTTTTCAGTATCACTGCAGTTTCTTGAAAACAAACAATAGAAAAATAAACCATGCATAAAATAGCTTTAACTGCAACAGCGTTAATTTAAATACCATACAATGATTAGAGTCTGCTACACTGTAAATGTATTTTAATGTCACTGCTTACAATGCTGCCCTTTGACAAATCTAAATAACTGTTAAAT
This sequence comes from Acipenser ruthenus, assembly GCF_902713425.1. Taxonomy (NCBI): domain Eukaryota; kingdom Metazoa; phylum Chordata; class Actinopteri; order Acipenseriformes; family Acipenseridae; genus Acipenser; species Acipenser ruthenus. Next base: position 3,841,510 of record NC_081216.1, on the reverse strand, counting down.
ACTTGATTTTCAAAAGTAATCAATAGAGAAGCTCAAATATCTGCATGCTTTTCTAGTACACTGTATATTATATTATCCCTCGTTTTAAGAACCTGACAAGTTGCACCAACAATTTATAATGTTTGCATTTTTACACTAAAATTACGCAAATCTTGAGGCCCACTCTGTCACTATGAAGCGAAAACCACCAAAACAGTTGCGATTATACAAAGACACACGTTTCATTTCTTTCTATTTTATTTTAAAGTTATTATTTTTTGCTGAGTTTAAAGTAACAAAGAAAAAGGAGGAACCTACCACGTGACAGGCGCAGAGTCCGGGAGAATTTCAGCAACAAATCCCCGCCGTTTGGAGAAAATGAAAAGCAGAAAGCCAAAATATGAATAAATATATAAATTTCAGGGTTAACACCCTTTTAACGGAATCCGGTTCGGGTGGGCTCCGGTTTCCGGTGAACCCGGTCCGGGTTTTCGCAGACCCGTGTTTCTCTCAGATTCACGAAATGGGCGAAACAACAACGAGTCAGAAACAGCCTTAAAATATTCAGAACAATAAAGTGGGTCCTTTCCGATCCGGCTCTGTTCGGGTTTCAATATTCTTAAACGCGTGCCTTTCTTTCCAGCACGTTCCTGTCCGGCTCCGGCTGGCTTTTCCCGGTTAAACTGGCGTATTTTTTTTGTTGTTTCAGAGAGAGCGACGCTCGGAAAATGGCGGCTCGTTCCTCTCCCTCGGATTTCTCTGCTCTGACAAAACAAGAAGAGCAGCAGCAGAGCCACGGCGGGAGACATTCCTCACTCTCACCGCCAGAGCTGAGCTGGTGGGGACGCAGGTCCGAGCTGTATCCACTAGAGGGGGCTTCGTGTCTCTGTGAAGCAAGGTTAGTAAGGGAGAAGTGGCGCGGAAACTGTAACCCCTGTGTTCGCCATATTGGCTCTTCTTACTCTAGTTTTATAGACACTTGAAGCGAGTGGTGAACCAAAATGGTTTAGTTTCACGACTTGGCTCACCCTTCAGATTCCCACCACTAGAGGCAAAATTAATCATCTACTATAAAATAAGGTGACAGCGCCATTAAATAAACAGACCTCAACTGCCATGTTGCAATGCAGCCGTCTCAAAGTGAGAGACAGTTAAACAGTTTCCAGGGCTGCCACCTCATACTATAGGGACGGGGAAAGCAAAACACTCAACACCGCACCATGACAATAGGAGCAAAATCTTGACAAAGTAAAACTGAAGCAACAATGCGCCTTTCACACGACTGTATTTGGCAACGTACACGTAACGTAAAGAACATTCTGGCAAACCGCCGCTAGAGGGAACTCGATATCAGTACCGCAGTGTCACGCTGAAGACTTTGGCGGCGAGCCAATGAAATCAAGCAGATCAAAGAAAAAAGGGAGTTGCTAGTTCATAGTAACTGAGCATGCTCATAATACGCATTTCAGTGGGTGTAAACTAAACCACTCCTCCTTGTAGGACGGCAAACATGTTTTGTCTGTCAGTCTATCCTACGTACATGGAATTATATTATTAACAGCCACCAGCATTCTCTTTTGTACAAATACCGCCATGTGTACAACCAAAAAATGTAATGTAAAAAGAACGCTGGAGGGCAGAGTCGAGTAGATCATTTTTATGAAGCTGCACATTGGCCATTGCTCTGTAGCGTGCAATTTGTATGTGTTTGTGCAGGGTTTCCACCCTTCATTTTGTGTGGCGCAGTGCTTAACATTACAGGCTCTTGAGCCTCCTCTGTCGGTGAGACACAGAACAACGCTCCAGTAAAAAAGAAATGAACTAAAATGTTACACAACTAGTGATTACAGTGAACAATTTAAACGCTCTTGTCTCCAACAAAAGAAATTACTAGTACAGTAGTATTTCATGCATTTAATTTAATAGCAATAACACTTAGATTTTGTATTGTCTCAGCTATACATTTATGTACAATTTGAACAGTAGGCGATTTGTTTGTATTTAAACATTTTAAATTCCAGTACAGAAGTGATTACTGTCTGGTAACTGAACATCTTCAGGAAAGTTTGTTCTCTTGAATTAATCATAGAGTAACCAACTAAAAACCAACTAAACACCTCCCATCAGCCCGCTAGCTAAACTGCCTTCTTGCTAATTGTAACTAGGAATCTTTTTTTTTATCCCAGGGTGGGATTAAAAAAAGCACTCTTTTATAAATGTTTTATGATCAAGGAATCTACCCTCAACGGTGGTGCCTTTTTAGAGGAGCCTCACTAACTGCCTCACTGGGGGGTCTGTCCCTTATTTGCTATTGTTTACCAGGTCTTTATCTCCAGGATTGTGTCCTGTGAGAAGTTTCTCAATAGGTACTTGTCTAGTCACAACCTGCACCCCTTCCTCTCAGCAACTACTGTCAACAAACACAGGCTACAACTCAGAAATGACATAACCGACCGTGTGCTTAAACAAAACCACCACATGAACTTCTGTACGTGTTCCTTTAAAATCTACATCTGAAAAGATTCATTTTGCATTTCCCTAAAACACAGATCTTTGCACAATATTTTGAAAGCTTGGGTTTTCTAGAAAAAAGAAAAAAAAATTGATTTAGTGTGAATTTCCACAACATTATCAAACTGAGCGAAACAGATTCAACATTTTGAAAGCAGCTTTTAACTTTATTTTGAAAATATTAGATTCGATTTTCTAAAAACTACTCTTTTGCCAACCTTTTAAAATGGGAAGTAAATGTATTTGGAAAGTGTAAACTTTGTTAACTTTCAAAGTACTTGAAAGATAGTGTTGTGTTGAAGTCTTTTCTACTGGCACAGAACCCAAGACCCTCTGTGTGGTTCTTCTCCACTCCATACTAGAATCATATCTGAATCTGACAAATCTTTCTGCAAAGAGACAGGGTGACCAAGAGTCATAATCACGCTATATAAATGATGCAAGAAACTGAAACCACACTTCCCGGTCAGTGAGTAATACCCACCACCAGTTAGCCTAGCTGGGGGAAGCTGAAGGTAGCTGTGCATGATAATGACCTACATGCTTGTCCTGTGCAAGCCAATGCATGCACTCAGGGTGAGCACTGGTAGGAATACTCTGTTCTTTAACCTTGATGCGCAATGAGTGTGTACAGGTGGGTCCCCTGCCTATTCATTGACTGAAGCATGGCTTCTATCCTGGTGTTTGTGCCAAACAGTGCTTAAGCAGTCAGTGTTTTGCAATGCATCCTACTGCAGTAATTACCGAGCAGCTAAAACCACAGCACCCCCTGGTGTTTTCAGGCTGCACAAACAGGCTGTATCATCTTGTCTAAAATGCCTTCCCTAACTATTAACACCTCAGGAGGGGGAAATCCATATAGACACTTGACTACATTAGAAATTAAATGCATTTTTGTCCCCTTAATTGAGAAATTCAGTGATACAAGCTGATATCCACCCCATGAGAGACCAGTGTGGCTGTGCACGAGAAGAGGATGAATTAAAAATGACATCACTTCTATCCAATAAAAGCTATCCAATACATGACACAAGCCCATCAAACACAAAGACATTTCAAATGGCTGTAGAATCTACAGTGCTGTATGCTGACTAGAATGAAAAAATTCCACAGCTCTGCTTTTTAACCCTCTTGTGATACTGGCTCTACCGAGACCTGTGCTGTATTTGTACCATTGCTAAATTAAAATTAAACGCTTAAATAGAACACTATGCAAGCTACTGTAGCTTTGCCACACAGTTGTACCTCAGTGATTAGATGTTAACAGCAGTGAAAAGTAGACAGATTACTGGTGAACAATAACCTTTTACTTAAAAGCCATGAGACTCAATCTATAGGCTTACTGCTTTTTAGACAGGTCTGTATTACACAATATCACAAATTCTCATGAGGCAACCTCATTTGTAAATCCAGATTCTTCTGATGTTTTGTGGCTCTTACCTTCCTCTGATCAGCCTCTTTATTTAACTAGCCCATCTAAGGGACTCAGTATTAAAGGACGAAGGCTTAGGTCGGCCAGGGTGTCCTCGGCTCACTGCGCACCAGCGACCCCTGTAGTCTGGCCGGGCGCCTGCGGGCTTGCCTGTAAGCTGCCCAGAGCTGCGTTGTCCTCCGACGCTGTAGCTGTGGGCAGCTGCATGGCGAGTCTGCAGCGTGTAAAGAAGCGGACGGCTGACGGCACACGCTTCGGAGGACAGCGTGTGTTCATCTTCGCCCTCCTGAGTCAGTGCGGGGGTGGTATCGGTGAGCTGAGCCTAAAAATAATTGGACATTCTAAATTGGGAGAAAATAATAAATTGGCGACGACTACATTTTAAAGAAAAAAGAAATGTTCGTGTAGATTTCTGAAAGGTGGGTAAATTCCACGGATTAGATGCCAGCGTATTCTTACCTGGGAACATTAGGGCTCACAAAGCCAGCACCACCTCCCCAGTCCATGATCTTTTCCCACATATCCAACTGCAGTAACCCCATTCTGTCAGGTAATAAATCCTGGGGGAAAAAAAAAAAAGAGCACAATTTGCATTTTTACAAGCCATTATTAAATGTCATTGAAATACAGCTGGTGCTCAATACATTGTAGGAGGCCGTTTAACAAAAAGCATGACAAATCTCACCCCGCACAGTCACAGAGTTTGAGTGCTGTGCCAATCAAAGTTTATTTTCACAATGATAAAGCCTTTAATGAACAGATCTTGTACAAAAAATGAACACCTGTTTTTTTTTTTTTTTTCAAATGTGCTTCACTAACTGAATAATCTGTTGCAATCCTGGTGGCTGATAGTAGGCACTCAGTTAGCAAGTATCCAAGAAGTCCATTTCCAATTAGTGCTGGGACTAATATTCAAATAAATACTGCTTGAAGGGTCATCTGTTCAGTGAATGACCAGGTTCGTATTCCTTCATAAAAGTGAATTTATTAATGAATCAATTATATCATGCAAAAGGAACCCAATGCAGAAATAAAAAATCTGAAATAAATAAACAAACATTCTACAGTAGAGCACTGTCTTTTTTTAATTAAACAGGTAATTCTATGGGGTATGAGCTTGATTTGTTTTTACTGTAATACGGTACAAATTTTACTTTTGTTTTCCATCAGATTTATTAAACAATATCTGACTATTCATCAAAATTTCGAAAGAATATTCCAACATGAAAGCCTACGTTTGTCCCATCTCAATTTCCAAATCTCTCATTAATACTTTGCATATTGAACTGTTCATTTCTGATCCATTTTCTGTATGCACCACTGCAGAGCACCCTTCTCAATGTTGGTCTGTATCTGTTGGATACCCTCACACTTTCCTACCTGCTCTACTCAGTTAACATGTGCTGTCCTCCTGCGGAACCGATAAATAACAGAGTAAAGAGATCTCCCAAAACCCTGTAAACCGAATGCGATCAGGATTGTTTTATTAAGCAATTGTTATGGATTCCTGTAAAAGCAATAAACATGGTTTATCACCTGCTACAACAGGTGACAAGCCAATTTGTTTGGTCTGATTTTCAAGACCTGCCTACCAGCTTTATAAATGATTGTAGGTGTACTTATGCGACCATTGTAGTAAGCTACATTTATTTTTACGGTTTTATCTAGGGACCCTAATAACTTTTTTTCCCCTCCCTCCCTAATATTTTACTGCAGTATCCTGGCTGCAGTAATTATTTTCTAGGGTAAACGCAAACATTATCTGGTGTCTTTTTACATAATCTGTTGAGAAAAGCCGACTATGCACTCTGCTTGCGACAGTCAGGTTTGTTTACATTCCCTATAGGTAGTTTCAGCTTTAGAAACAAGCTTTACCCTTCATTAACTATGCCACAGTGAAGCACAGAGGCATGTTAATGCTGCTACTTTCAGCAATAGGATGACTAAAAAAATTACACATTTTAAAAGGTGTGCAATAGCTCATGAAGTCAAAAGAAAACATTTAAAAAGGGGTATTTCCTTACTAATCATACCCCCCTCTCTTAAAAAAGCCCCCAAGACTGAACGTTCATTTGAATTTGTCTCACTGCAGCAGTTAGAAATATTGTGCAAACTGTAAACAGCTTTGATACAGTTAACACAGATACAGTAGTATTTAGATATGTTAAAAATTCTTACCAAACAGCAGAACCAACAAAAGAAATCAAGAGCATATACAAGGTCTAAAAACACTTGTATAGCAATGCTAGCGATACATTTTCATTTTTAGTTTTTTTTTATATATGTACTGGTATATGGTATATGATACTGCTATTACTCGATTAGCATCATTGAGCATTATGATTATTGATCACTATATTATTTTTCGATAACACTTTAAAGCGCAGGTGGCCTTAGGGATTTAATCTATTTGAAAACCGCAGATTTGGGCTTTAATTTTACAAATATTACAAAAAAGGCTTAGTTTAAACATAAATACCTTTAAAATTACAGATGTATTTGCCATGTTTTCATCTGTAATAAAGCGTAAACTGTACACACACACACATCTGAGTTTTGTATACACCGGTTTTAGTGGTTGTTTAATTTTTCCTTGTAATTTCACATTGCACATTCATCTACACTAGATCTGCATTGTAAATAAGACGCGTTATGTGTTTTACCGAGCAGTCAAAATAGTAACTTGACTCTCCATTTACATTTTTGTAGTATTATTACGTCAACTGCATGTTACTAACCTGCAATAACATTTACAAAATGTGAGTAATTACTTTAAAGCCCATCCCCTTATTTATTATCCTGAATCTTAATGTATACGCAACGGTAAAGTATTCAGTTTGTCATTTAGGGTTACAGTAACCAGGCACAGTATTTGGCCCACTGGCTCTGTGTTTAAGTTCAAATAAACCAAATTTTCATTTTTCCGTTCGAATTTCATTTCAGAAATGCAATATTCACGTCTTACTTAATTTCCTACTACGTTTCTAGCACTGAGAAGTTCAATTTCCCCAAGTTTTGAACGTTCATTCTTTCACTGTACCACTGCCTGCTGTAAAAGCTTGCCATTGGTGTATCTGGCCTGTACATTGATATGCTTTCCTCAATATACATGCTAAACAACACGATGTATTTTGCATTTCAATGTAAAGTACCATGCACATAATTCACCTATTTTCTCTTGTTTATTTATTTACTCCATATCAAAGTTTGTTTTCTTTGCAATAATTTTATTTCCTTTATTTCCCCCACTAGACTGTAAACCACTATTTTGGCCTGTTGAGTCTAACCAAAGCTAAGTGCAGTTTACACTGCTATGCAAATTCTACCTATTCAATTCAAAATAAACCCCATCTCTTCAACAGGTCTATCCATATGTTTAGTCGCATCACTTGTTTTTTTTTATATTTTTCTCCCCAATATTTCTAATAAAACCTTATAATATCTAGGATTCTGCTAGCCATGTTTCAGACTTACCTGCACAATTCAACCAGCCTTGAATCGGAATCGCCCACCCACTGCCCTTTGTGATTGGATAAGGCGGTGAACGGAGGCTATTTATTAGCTTTTACGGTTGTCAGTCCGTGCAGATGGGCGTGGAGCGGAAAGTGTATTCAATGGAAGTTTGCAGGACTTTACAGTTCTTTTTGTAAATAACCAGTCCTTAATTATGTCAAGATGTAACGTTTGAAGCACACGGTTAGTTAGTTGCAAGGGTGCCTGCCTAATTTTAGTTTATGGCAGCAGCATGACCTATTGCTATTAAATATGTAAATGTCTCATAAACACGATCGTTATAATAAAGCTAAACTCCGATACAAAAACATAAAGCTTCGGTTGGTCCTAATCTGTCATTGTTTTTGTAATTTTAGAAACCATTTTCTGCAAAATGTTTTACATGTAACATTTGAGATATAATTTAATTTAGACAGTACATTTCTGAATATTAGAATGCTTGACATTATTATCTTGCTACATCCTTTCACGGTTTTTATTATTAATACATAAATACATTTGAGAAAAAAAAAACGTTTTTTTCAGAATGTGGCAAATATTATTTATTTTGTGCTTATAAGGTCCCCTTGACTAAAATAAGAATTTATAATGTTAGTCTATAATAAAAAAAACGAACATTACACATATATTTTACTTTGTGTTGACAACACCAAACAGTTTGGACTTTACAGGCTCTAAAATGTCATTATTTAGTTTAATAGTTTAGCCTTGTATGCTTCCCACTTTGAAATCTATTTACCAGTCCATCAGTGAGCCAACTTGAAACACCCCTGCTACTACCTGCAGCAGTAGGGGGTTATAAACCACAACACATTCATTTTTAGTGCATTAATTAGTAAAGTCTCAAGAATGAAATTGCCAGTAGAAAATACTTAGTAAAATGCAGTTTAAGTACTATTACATTATATGAAGAATCTCAACAGACAGGTTTGTGCATTACAGTAATTTATTGGTAACACACTGGGTGCTTGCTTTCAGCATTTACTGCAGTCTTGAATTACTTTTTTGAAATGAGCAATGGTAATGTTAGAAAAATAAGAAACAGTGTGCTTCAGAGACTTTGGATTGTATAACTTGGTCATGGGTTTCTAAAGTTAACAGGTGTTTTCATAAAAAAAAAAACAAAAAAAAAACAACAGGAGTAAAAATACACCAGGAGTAAACACTTTGAAAAATCTTTCCTAGGTACACCTAACTAAGAGTGTACTAATACTTACAGGTACAAAGTTCAATATGAACCTTGGTTTGGTCCCTTATCTTCTAGATTGTTTCTGCAGTCTCTTAAGAGGAAGACAGTTGTGTTGATTACAGGATCTATCTTATAGCTCCAAACAGCATGTACTGTATGTATAAACCGTGCGTTCATTCACAGCCCTCATTCCACTGGATTTTATTGTCTACAGCGAGTTTAAACAGAGGATAATAAATCACCCCTGGGGACAAATATACAGTTTGGAAGGTATGGATACATAACCTTTTAATGTTATTTGGTTTTAAAATGCTTGAACACATATTTAATATTACACAACAATGGGGAGTATTTGAGTTACAGCAGTGAAACAGTAAAGAGAACCATGGGAATATTATTTAACCTTTTTTGTTGTTGTTTTTGTTTTTTTGCAGTACCAGAACTGCTCTTATAAATGTTTCCATAGTAAAAGCCAAGCAAAGTGCAATACATTATAGTGAAAGCATGGTAAAGCATATGCAAGCCTTGTAAAGCCCAGATAACTATGCAAAAGCAGTTTTGAAAACATGACAAACCATGGGAAGCTATGGTAAGTGTGCAGAATAACTGGAAAAGCAGGTAAAAATTACAAAATGACTGTAGAAGACTTTAATAAGCGTGAACGTACAATACGAGCTCCCCAGAATTTAGAAATAGTTAAAAGCTGCTTTTTTCCCTTTGAAAGAAAGTTTTAAATCAGAAGACCCAGCAGACTTTGACACAGGGCTTACAGAAGGGTGGCTGGTACATTCCAAACCATACATTTACACCACATGAAGGAACCAGAGGCAGTAATCAGGGAGTGACTTCAAAACATCCCTTCAGAATAACTTAGCCCCCTTGCAGACTCGAATCAGTGACCGGTTTACAAACACCTAGCAGGTCCAATACAGCCCTGGTATTAAGTTGAAATCACAGAGAACAAACAGCTATTTTAGCGCTTGCAGTGTTGTTACAGTCACTGCTTTCAATTGCTGTCCAATCCCCAAATGTTATTGCAATACCTTGCTGTGGGACGTATTATTTTATTATTGCACGTACATATCAGTGTTCTCAGATGATCAACCACAATGAGTTCAGTTTTTATTAGGGGGGGGGTTGTGGCAGAAAACTGGAAAACAAATATTTACAGTAGCTTGACAGACATTAAAAAATGCACAATAATGAATTGCCCTGTGATCAACGGTCAGGGAATCTTCCAAACAGAACTGTCCAACCATTTTGTCCCAAAGAGCCATGCGGACAAGCAACTGGCTCATAGGAACCGTTTCCATCTGCCACTGGGACATGAAAGAGATTTCAAATCTGACTCTAATTTCTGTCTGCACCAGATCGAGATCAAATCGATTTCAATTAGGACTCCCTCAGCCCGTTAGGAGTGCTTGCTGGCAGAATTCAGTCTCTCCAACACGCACAGCTGGTGGAAATTATCTAATGAGCGTCCAAAGTGAAGGGTACATAGAACATAGGGGCTGTGAATATATTATTTTGTCAGGGAAATATTGAAAGTTGGTGAAATCATTTATAGTCATTCTACAAAAACTTATACATACAGGTGATCTTTTAATTTTGTAGCCTGCAGATGGACCCAACTTGTACAGACTGGTTCCATGGAACAAAACGATCACAAACTAAAAAAATTATAAAAGTGAACACCCCAGACTGTAACCTTAAATAGGGTTAGTTTAGTAAAAATAAAAGCTGACTAGAGTAGAATAGAAAAAGTTTACTGCTTCATTATTTTTTTGCAAAGCATTTGTTTTATTGTATTTCGACTTTACTCTTTTAAGCATAACCATTTGTCCTAGGAATCTTTTCTAACTATTAACAGCCTTACATAAGATACTACACCTCGAACTGAAAAGCACCATTTTGCCTGGTCCAATATTTAAGTTGTCTTTGGCCATACAGGAAGCTGTTTCCCAGACAGTATCTACTTTGGTTACTGTACTAATCTTTTAAATGATGAATTCTTACCTTTTGTACAATCACAACTAACTGTAGTTACTGTAAATGTGTTTTCAAAGTTCTGCAAGATTTTGTTTGGACAACACAAATTAAGTGGTTAGGCTATTTAATGTTGTGGTTCCAAGATTCGTTTTTAGTAACACTTCCTTTCTTCAGGTTATAGGACTGATACTGGTACTTAGTTTGGTCAATTATCTGCTAGCACTCTACTTTTGTCCAGTGCTCCCTGACATGCTTTATTGAATTACGTTCTGGAATTTGACCAACACCAAGCAAAACAATAAGGCAGCTTAATTCTTGTCTTTGTGTCTGTGCGACTAGGAGCACCGCTTTCTGATGAGGTATCAGTCTATTCATCTTTCTTTTATTTGGAGAGGGGTCGTAGTCCTTGCTTGACAACACTGTTGAATTAAAGGTCTTCAGGACTGGCAAAATAGAGAAAGCTAAAATTGGAAACAAAACTTTTTGATTTTGTGCTTCAGAGAGAAATGGTGGTCAGAAAAGGTACAAACTGCACACATCCTTGAGCAACGAGGAAGGAACACAGTCAAAAATAAACTGCACAACAATTAAGAAAATGGTACTGAAGGTAATGAAACCTATTCGTAAGAAATGGATGCGTATACATTGTTCAGAGATTAGCATTCAGAGTACTACTGGTAATGAATTTAGGAGTCCAACTGCCTTTTTACAATATTGAATATTATTAATGACAAAGGTCATCATGATAATACATCTTCACAACACAGATAAGATGTGAATTGTTCCAAACAATTTGAAGCCTTTGTTCAAAGTAGTTTATTCTGTATTTTCACATCCTTAAAATGAATTGCAAATATATATTAAAAGAAAGACTTTTCCTAAGACTGTACAATTATTTCAAAATAAGAAAAAAAAAAAGACACCAAGTTACACTTGTAAAATCCAAATAAAGTTGTACATATCACACTCACACTGCATTTTTCATCCATTTACAGTTTTGCCTTACACAGGAACCGATGTGGTTAGCCATCTCACATTACATGAATATCTTTCCCATGTTCCAGCCACTTACAATGCCTTGCATGGTTTCAAAATAGGACATGTGTTTTAAATACTGGTATTTACACAGAATTACACCTGGATAAAAAAAAAACAAACACAGCAGCACAATTTCAGTGTGGGGAAAATGATCAGCAGACAAGCAAATGGAGGAAGAAAGACTATGGCTGCCTTTATATCATTTTTAGAAATAGCACCCATTTTCATAACCTGCCAGAATAACTTAAATTCCGTCTTCATAACCGACATGATTTTTACAAGTGCAATCCTTAGCTTTGCGTTATAACAGTCTAATCCAAAAACCTTTTCTTTTGCCAAATTTCAATTTTGATAAATTAGGCCATGAAGTGTTTTTGAAACATGTAGTAACACCAATTTATCCATATAGATAAACCCTCTTCATTGCAGCATAACTATCAATGCGGCTCTCAGACTACAATACAGAACAAAAATATACCCAACAAGAAATCCTCAGCAAAATTATAACTTTCTTTCAACATCAGCAGCGTGTATATTTAACATTTCTAAGGTATGGCTTGTCTGCTAATACCTGACTGCCATATGCACAAATGTGGGTCTTGCACTATATGAGCAGTTGGCAAACTTGTCTCCTCCATTCTAACCAGTCCCTCAGCTGGAGATCAATGAAATACTGGACCTAGTTGGAACCAAGTATTGCAACGGAATGGATGGGAGGGGCAAACCCCAGCACTACAAATAAGCATGTGCATATGGAAGCATAATGTTTGATATATGTGGTTTAAAAAAAAAAAATAGCTACAAATGGCAATGTTGTCATTTCTGTGGATGAACCAATTGAGTACCACCAGATTTTGTGTTTAAATGCACCAGTGGTGATTATATATTAAGACACACAAGTCATGTCCAATTAAGGAGGATCTGCTCGTCCAGCAGAAAAAGCATAAGCAATATATATAACCTTGATTTTGAAGAGTTGGACAGCATAAGTTATAAAGTCGCAAGGCAAAATGGATACAAGTGTGTATGTAAGAGTATTGGCATATACAAAAAGGGATGCTATTTTTACATAATTGGTTTATAAAGTGAACAGACAGCTTTACTGATGTCTTGGAAAATGATGGCCATAGCTTAAATGAAATATAATTATTATAAATTTTTTTTTTTTTTTTGGTCAACTCAAGTACTTGTAACAAAACGAAACGGAAGAGTCTTTTCCAGAAATAGTAGGTGACAACATATATTCTACAACTTCAAATAAGTATTTTTGAATCACATTAATAAAACCATCAAATTTAATGAATGATTTTCAACAGATCAGGGGTGGGGGGGGGGGGGTGTACGGTGGGTGACCATGTATCAGAGAAAGTACACCACTGTATATATGTATATCTTTTTTTCTCCCAATCAAGAGTTCTCATGTTTAACCATGAAGTGATTCAATAATAATGTGTTTTGAGACAAAGTTGAAAAACAGAATGAACATGGATGGCCGTGTTACAAGCTTGTTGAGTAATAAAGCCCGGGGGGGGTAATAAATAAAAAAGGCGCAGGTGGGGGGGAGGGACATGAGGTTCTGTATCAGCAGCATTTTTTTAAATTCTGAAATCATGTGGCCGACTTCAGATTGACATTGTTAGTTAATACACCTCATCACTTTCCGCTGCATGAAGTTGTGTGTCGTCTGCGTCGGTCATACTGCTTTCCTGCGACTCTTCAGCTTCAACTAGAAATGACAAACAGATGACATCACTAGATGAGTCAGCAACACACAGACCCCCCCCCTCCATAGACTAACAGTATAGCCAGTGTGTGTCAGGGTATGACAACACTGTGGTCATGTCTAATTACAGTGCAGGACTGAAGAAAAACAGAATTCCAACTGGAATTGTGAAAAATGAATGTTGCATTTATTATACACTCAGTGAAATGCAGGAGCATATGACCCCTTTTTTAAACCGGAACCCTAGTGTCCTCGTAATGTCTGTATACATCTGCAATGAATGAAACTGGAGAGTTGAACAGCTTTTTCAAGAAGCAATATCTGGACATTAAGTGAATGTTAAAAATCAAGCTTTTAAAAGTGTAATTCTTTATCGTTTTATTTTTAAAATATCAGTTATGTTTTATTGATCATATATTCCAAATCACTAGTCCAAATAAAAACGGGACTGTTTTGCAACATGCTCCTAAATGAAAGAACTCTCCATCACCTGTATGTACCAGATGTACTTACCCGACTCAAATGGGTAGGAATCCTCTTGAGTTACCGGTTCCTCATCATCAGGAAGGTATCTTTTATCAATGGCCTCTTTGATTTGATTGTTTGCACCTTTTGGATCCAAATCCATGGCCCAGGAGAAATTCATCAGGGCCAAGTGTGTCTGACCCAGTTTCTTATACACCTGAAATTATTGCAAACAAAAAAGTTGTAGTAGCCTTGCAGTAAATAAATGTTAAACTCCAACTATTCACAGGATAAATAATTTTTATTTATATACTAATAATCCACTTTAAAAAACGCAGCATCTGGAACACCCAATTCACAATATTTAAACGATTATTTAAAATTAGAATGATCATTCATGGCGCATTCGGTATAGCCTGGAGGTCGCAGGTTCGAGTCCAGGCTATTCCACTGCTGACCGTGGACGGGAGTTCCCAGGGCTGGCGGCGCACAATTGGGGGGGAGGGGGCTTAGGCTCACCGCGCACCAGCGACCCGTAGACTGGCCGGGTGAAAAAAAGCGGTCGGCTGACGGCACACGCGTCGGAGGACAGCGTGTGTTCGTCTTCGCCACTCCCGAGTCAGCGCAGGGGTGGTAGTGGTGAGCTGAGCTTAAATACAATTGGATATTTCAAATTGGGAGAAAAACGGGGTAAAATCGATTGGCGACTACTAAATTTAAAAAAAAAAAAAAAAAGAATGGTCATACTGTGGCAGTGTGGCAGGACGAAAGCCCTTCCGAAGCACAGGTGTGTGTGTGTGTGTGTGTGTGTGTGTGTGTGTGTGTGGTGTGTGTGTGTGTGTGTGTGTGTGTGTGTGTGTGTGGGGGGCGGGGATACTGGGTGGCAGGGAGGGAGTTAAAATCCTACCTGCAAAAACACGTGGGAATGTGGCTATGGCCGTGAAATGAATAAGCCACAGGTTTATAAATAGGGTAATCACGGGTGTTCGAGTCGTTAGTGCCGGTGGATGTTCGTGTTGTGCGCTGTCCCGTCTCTGTGTGTTTTTGTAGACTTTTTGCTTTGACCCTAGTGCCATTTATTTTGTTAATGTGTTTTGTTCCGTGTTCTGTCCAGTGTTTTGTTAATTGTTTACTATTATTAAAACATGCACCTGAACGCTTAACCTGCAACTACTGTGTCTGTCTCCTTCCTGGTCTAAACACCACTGCCAGGGATGCTGTCCTGTCAATTACTCCCAGCAACACTTCTTACCTTGCCTATTAAAAAGTAAACAAGTGATTCTTTTGGGACAATTTGTTTCAGTTCTTCAAGTTCTTGTAAAGCCGCCTGGAAAAAAGAATATCATTTAGTGTACAAAGTGAAAGGCGCCACCATCAACATAAAATAATTCTCATAGTTCCAATAGCTTCTCTTACCTTGTACTTTTCATTAGCAAACAGAATTGAGGCCCGGTGGAATTTGCATAGCGGGTTTTTAGGGTCAATACTAATGGCTTTATTCAGAGTTTCTAAAGCATGTTCTGACTTCTTTAAAGCGTGCTGCACCTGATAACGCACACACACACACACACACACATAAAATGCAAGTTATAAAAACAGATTTAAAAGACAGTAGTCAAGGATCATTGACCATGTGGTTTGGAGTATGGATCTGTATAGTATTAGTACAATCTAAAACTATCATTTTTGCCATGTTGGTGAAACTCAAGAGTTTAAAGCCTCAAATGTAATATCTAGCAAGTATACTTGATGCCACAAAGTTAGGGGCTTCAATCTTTTCTACTTTAATTGAATGGCTAGGCCAACATTTCCTTTGCAGTTGCCTTTTCTTTTCCCCCCCCCCCAATATATAAATATAGCCCGCATTCTGAAGTATAAATGTTCATGAAATTGTTATCTAAATGCACAGCAGAAAGGCATGCGATCTGCATCTAATTAAATTACTTACCATTCCGAAATGACATAGCAGGACTGAACTTTGAGGGTGATGCATCTAATTAAATTACTTACCATTCCGAAATGACATAGCAGGACTGAACTTTGAGGGTTGATATCTAGCGCTTTTTTGAAATGAATTTCTGCCAGATTGAACTTTTCTTGCTTATAATAGATCATTCCCAGGCCATACCTGTGGCAAAAAAAAATAATAACAAAAGAGAAATCAATAAATCTGGAAGCATTGCGGCTATAGCTTTAACATAGCCTTCATCAGCTTAAAGCTAATTCTGATATTTCAAGCATGCAGTTTAAGATACAACTTAAAATATAAGCCCGTATGATAGGCTTCTCAGAGGGAGATCAGGGTATTGGTTCTATTTCTTAAAAACTATTTTGGGATCTCCTTAAATAGATGTATTATATTATAACAGCGCAATAGCCATTTCAAAACGGATCGGGACGGCATTTCATATGCTCCGTGTCCGTGTGACGGAGAATTCTTTTATCCAAGTTTCGTGAAAATCCATGTTGTAGTTTTATTTTTTTTTTTTAGCTAAAATAACTAAAAAAAACAGCTGCGTGTTTAAATACAATATCGGGCAGGCAGATGGTACACATGTACAGTCAGGCTCCACCACCAAGAGTAAGTTTGTGGGTATTCATCAGTTTAATAATTCTCTGTAGCTAGTTTAATTTGAATTCCTTAGATCACTTATGTCTTGTGGATTGTATCCATTTCATTTTTTATGACTAATTTTAATTATTATTATTATTATATTATTTTTTTAATGCTTCCTACCTTAACTCAGTGAAGCTAAACCCCGGATGCAGTGCCATGATTGACAGAGCTATCTCCAATGGGGACTCCAGAAGTTGATGCAGCAACGAATTAAATTGTACCTCTTAAATATTTACAGCCAAGGTGTCAGTACATATTTAGTTTATATGCATTATATACACTTTAAAAACATAAACTAAAAGATCTATATTCGCAATACTAATGTATTGTGTACGATAACGTATTACAAACAATACAATGTGCATGATAATTAATATTACAAAGTGTTTTAGGTTTATGTTCAGAACCCTCCTTCTGTGTGAACTGTGATGCACAATGCATACAGTATAGTTGTGAATACACTAGGGGAGCTGCAATTGCCCTTTGCTCTAAATGAACGAGATTCTCCAACAAGTGGCGACAGTACATACACATGTATTGACGCAAGTATTTGTCAGCAATATTTCACAATGCATGACTGTATTCCTTCGAATTTAAGACAGAGCCCAAATTTCCCACCTTCATTCAATTTGAATAATAAATAAATAAATAAATAAATAAATAAATAAATAAATAAATGCATTTACAAAGATACAACCTCAATTACGCATATGGAGGCAGTTTGTGGTCGTCTGCTATCACACAGAGCATTAGTTATGTGTGGCTTCTCATTTCCAGTCGTGATTACTCACACCTGTTTTTCTCCCAATTTGTGAAGTGAACTGTGGTATTGCTTTGCATGTCAAAGAATACGGGGGTTTGATCAGCATTTCTGATCTGTTCAAGCTGGTACTGTTTGTTACAATTACTGAAATTGTAAAAGCTTCTCTTGGCATTCCTCAGGAAGCTAATGACACTTCTTTGTAAATGGATGCCTGTATAACAGGAATGACCATCGGGCAATAATGTTTTGGTTTGTCTTTTCTCGGCAGTCAGTCACGTTGCTGTTTGTGTACTCGGATAGTCACGTCTTTTGTTGGCGATTTTAATACACGCATCACTATACTGTACTGTAATTTAAGATGCAGGCTATTTTTGAGAACAAAAACAGGAATACGGTATATCCTTACCATGCATTATAATGCCGTGAGTTAACACGAATGGCATTCCTGAAACAAGCTAAGGCCTTTTCTAGTTCCTCTGTGAGTACAAACTCGTGCCCAAGTAGCGTGTACGAGTATGCAAAGCCTGGGTCCACCTGGATTGCCCTCTGAAAGAACTTGATTGCAATATCATGCTCTCGCTGCAAACTGAAACAGTTACCAGCAACACACCAGGCCTAGAGAGAGAGAGAGAGAGAGAGAGAGCGCGAGAGAGAGAAAGAGAGAGAGAAAGAGAGAGAGAGCGAGAGAGAGAGGGGATTAAAACTAAACAACTATTTACACAAATCCACACCTCATTTCAGGGACACAAGCACATTTATTGGAATCGATCTGAATCAAACTGGTGACAGATTTCAAGACCGAAAAATATACAGTGCAATCCGATTAAACTCAATATTGAGACTGCGCTGTTATGAACTACTGATCTACAAATAAACAATAAGCCTTCTTAGATTGAAAGTGTTAAACCTTTTGCTTCACGTTGCGTGGGGACAATACCTCTGGAGAGTTTTTATCCATGTCTGTAAGGTCTTTAGACAGAGCTGACAAAGCAACATCTTTCTGAAGGTGCCAAAGTGTTGTTGAGTAAATCTCTATTCCTTCCACTCGGTAACTTTCTATGCGACGTACTTCGGAAAATATCCTCTCCGCCTTTAAGAAAAAATTGAATGGTTTTAAAAAGAGGTTGTTCAATTTTCTTTGTGCAAAATAAAGATTACAAATTAAGGTACATAATTTACTGCATCTTTCATTATATGCTGACATTTAAAACCATAATCTTACACCAACATGCAAATTCAGACCAGTAGACATTCAACATCTTCACATGTGAAAATGGACAGATAGGAGTGAACAATGAAACATTTTGCAGATAACATTTGAATTTAGCAATTTGAGGATTTATTAACTTTTTTTCTAGACCACAGCACTGTGCCATTCAGCACAGCAAGAAAAAAAAAAAACATTCTAATCTCTTTACCTGCATGTACTCTGCAAGCTCAAAGTGTGCTCTCCCAATCTGACACAGTACCCAGCCTGTGTTGTAATGATGAGAAGGCAGCTGGCTCAGAATGCTGATTGCTTCTTTACAGTTGTACGAACAAAGTGCTAAATATCCTTTCCCCATATCACGCATGAGGTTCATTAAACCATCTGAAAGGGAATTTGATATTCAAAAAAACACCAGCAACTGCAACTATCCTCTTTTATATTCCTAATATAGATACAATCAACTCTCATTAATATGAATTACAAGGGACTAGCATAAAACAATGGTCTTATTAATTCTTATTATCAGCAGTTCAAAATGCATACTATTCGTTTTTATTAAAGTTATAGTAACACTGAAATCAAATTTCAATTACAGTACAATGAAAAAGTATTATACATTATTGAAAATACAGCTGTAAGTGAACTTTTAAAAAGTATACACATCAAATGAACTGCACTTGAAATCTGTATGTCCCATTCTGATCACAGGCATTTTTAAACCACAAAGCAATGTGTCCTCAACATTAGGGTATTGAGCAAATCAGAGACTCTGACGACTTGCATCCACATTTTGCTGCTCATAGGCCTGTATTATTGTTTCACGCTTTTTCAGAATGGTTGACAAAGTGTTTGAGGGAATGTTGAAATCTGCAGCAACATTTATTTATTAGTGCTGCATTATCTGCAAGTATGTTTTTTTCCGCTTTCTTGTGGAAATGGCATAGATGTGTGAACACTATGACAATTCGAAATACATCATAGGATCAGTACTCAAAACAGCACAAATACAGAAAAGAGGTGCTAATCTGGATGCAAGGTAATACATTTTCCAATACTCTTTACACTGTTCAAACTAGGGCAATTCATTTTTTTCACATTTGTCTTCCCTGGGGGGCTCAAACAGGAAATTCATGTTGTGTATTGGAAGTAATTTACAATAAGCGACTGTAGTCTCTACGTATATGAACACCTCCTAAGAGAACACTTTGGCTTAGGGAACACCCTTGTGGTGAACCCAAATTCCCACTGTGAATGCTCCGCTTAAAGGAACAAGAACTTCGCTTAAAAATAACCTCTTTCTGGCATCGACAGCAATATGTTGCTATCCGATTCAAAACTGATACAGTACTGTTTTATAACCTGGTAACTCATCATCAAACTCAAATGGTTTTATTTAATCTTTTCAAAACAGACTTGTCATCATGAGAGTAAACTAGAGCTGCTGCTGCTGCATTTAACATGTGTGTAGGGCGGTGCTGTGTTAATAACTATTGTCAGGGTTAGAATTGCATTTTTTAAACACAAGCTTGTGAACGTGAGAGTATACCTGTACATTTTTTTAGGCACTCGTCCACAGGACTACTGAGACACAGACATCAGCTAGTCCTCACTAGTTTTAATTCGCCTCTGGCAAACGGGCGAGCGTTAGTTTCTAACCCTGACTGTGTTCGAATGAATTTGTGTATTCATAATTACTTTAGAGCCGCTGCTGCATTTTTACCACCTATAGGGGTGTTTTGTTAGTTTGTGAGTTAGTTTATTACTATAGTTTATTAACCTACGCTTGCCTGTTGCTTTTCTCTTACTTATTCTTTCTTATGTTGATGCATGTGCGTCACGACATAAGGAATAAATACATTTGGATTTACTGATTCATATTGTGATTGACCTTGGCATATTGTGACCGTCTTAGAGAATACTTCGGCTAAGAGAACACTTTGCTTGCTTCCCGAGGGATGTTTTCTTGTATCAGGAAATTCATTAAATCTGAGTTTGTTTTAGGAGAATTGACTGTATAGCTTCATTAATCTATTCCAAAATTATCCCTTTGCCAATTTTTCGGCAACTTAAATATCAATGATTTTTGTGTACGTGCAAATGCAAGGTTAAATTACTCCATATAAAACTAGATGCAAAATGAATGTTTCATAACTGTATTTTACAAATGCCATTGTAAATAAAAACAAACCTTACAGTGATCAGACAAATAGCGACAAAACATGCCTTCATTTCTACATGCGTTATACAGGAAAACAAACATGTTACCTGCAGCTGCTTTCTGTATGGTGAAGGCTTGCACCTGAGGCATGACAATGTTACCCTTCCCCTCAGAAATGATGGAAGAATCCAGCTTAAGAATCTCTATACTGTCGTTCATGTTAGACTGAGTTATCCCTCCTTTAGTTTTAGTCTTTGTTTTTCTGTTAGGGATTTTAGTTGGAAACTTCAGTTTCAACTTTTTACTGTTCTCCTGTTGAAGAGAATATCTGTATTTTATTTCAAACAGAATAAATATTTTACTACTTTGTACATTATCCAAATATTTCCAATTAACAGAAACCTTAGAACATAAATACCATTCACAATTTCAAAACACTTGCTGTATCTGAACACTTCAGAGTGGCTTATTTGTGTAAAGCTTAAATGCATGCAATCCCAAGCGATGCTGGCTTTACCTTGGCAGTAGAACTGGCACTAGTAAATAGACGCGAACTTCTCCTTGGCTGCACGTTTGGTGGAGCAGCAATCGTTGGACTCAGCACTTGAGGCGTTGTACTGAAAAAAAGACAAGGAACACTGAAATGGTTTCATCTAATCTGATAATCTTACATTTCACAACAAATAATGCAGTGAAATAAACAGAAATTCATCATGCACTGGATGTGTTTAGACTATTCCTGATAAGCATCATGTTAAATCCACTATATTGAAATTTGTTCTATAACACAATCTTGTGTACTCCAGTGCTTTTATATCCAGAACCACCACCGGTATTTAACAGTTTAACTTGGAGGGCAATACTAGACAGTCCTTCCCACCTACTGAATCTAGAAAGCACAGAGAACTGACATCAGTGTCACACAACATCAGGAAAGACTTACAATGACGACATGGAGTCATTGTAAAAGAAAGGAAACACCACGCAATGTCATGCAAACGTTCACCACGTTTTACAGTGCCCACTGACCCCAAGCTTTCTGCTCTACTTTCAATTATTAGTCTTTATCCGTTCACTGCCTTGCTACCTTGAGTTTGTCTGATCTCTTTTCCCTGCTGAGCCTCTCTTTTCCCCTTCTCTCTCTGCTACTTCTCTCACAGTCACTCCAGCTGCTGATCCGAATCGGACCAGGCTGGAGAATCTTTCACTGCCCCTGTGAGTGTGGGAGAAGTGCAGGAGAAAACCAATTAAGAAAACTGTCCAAAGAAATCAAATTAGATCTGCTATACAGTTTCTGACTGTGGGTAGCAACAGAACTTATCGAACAATAACTCTGAGTACTAGTCCCTTTATTTGCATTTCAGTCCATTAAAACCAGTCCTCTGCAAAGAACACCTTCATATTAAAAGGCATCAGTACTGCGAGTTCAGCACATAGACTAGAATCTCGTATCAAACACAACAGATTAAAAAAATCAGACCAGTTTCCCAAGACAGATGAATAGCATGTCAGATGTCAGCACTGTACAAAAGTAGGTCACTGTGACCTATATCCCTGAGTGTAGAATAGTACCTCATACCAAATGAATCTGCAGTTACCAAGATATTACATTTTAAGCCAGTCATACATTCTTACCATGTAAAGCAATTCATTCACGGAGATCAATCTAGTTCGTGCAAAGAGTCATTCAATTCTAGCTAGCGGTTCACTAGATCTAATCAGAGACCAGAACTCATCAGAATAAGGTCCCTAGGTCCTAGATTCCAATATCTTGAAATATGCTAAGAAATATCCATACCAAGCTTCGTCACAACCAGATGAGCAGTTCTATCAAGAAATCTAACGTGCAGGTACGTCAGCTGTATCTCAGTCATGGGATACACAGGAAAATAAAACTCACTCCACCGACCCCCCTCAAATAACCTTGCAATCTTCCTTCCTTGTGAGGCTATGCATTAGTAACTGGTGAATACTTACCTTGTTTGCGGGGCTGTGCTCTGCGTCTGCATCAAAGGAATTGGGGCAACATCTCTGCTGTTGCCACTCTGTGCAAACACGGATTTTGTTCCAACTTGGCTAATTCGGGCTACAGACTGGACAACAAAAGACGACTAGTTACCATTACTGTCGCAACTCTGAATCAGGCAAAACAGAACATTTATTCATTTTAGAAAAGTAAAATGGTGTTCATGTTGCAGTGCAGAATAAAACAAGAGCGAAAGTACTTATATCATTTAACTACCTTCTTTGGAGGGAGACCAGAAGAGGGGGGGTCCATTACAGAAGACGTATTGGTGAAGTTTTGAAGATAGGACCCATCTCCTGGGCTGGGTTCTAGTGGCAAGATTCCAAAACTGCAGGAATCACACAAACATTACATTTAAGAGGTAATGCAGTCAGCACTCACATATCCGACCCTATAAAATTTTGACTTCAGTGACGGTTTAAACAGTGTGACGCATATCTGATTATTTCATTTTGACTGGATACGTGGACTGTAAAACAGTACATACTTTTAAATCTGATACGTATTGTAGCAGTATGCAATATTCTCCATTAACGACACAATAGCAAAATGAAATCCAAATGTTACCCATGCACAGAACTGCTTAAAACTAAAAAGGCAATGCAATTTAGCAAAAAAAACAACAAGTTTCCAGAATTAAAACAGTATCCAAAGTCAAATTTGCAGAATATAGTAGTCAGTTTACTTGCAAATGAAAATGCAACTAAAGATCACAGATTTAAAAAAAACAACACATCACAGCATCTAAAACTGTTTAATAGTGATATGTTTTACATTACAGTGGCTGGTCTCGTTCGCTTTGTTGCTGCATTTCCATCATGTGAAACTGGAAGAAGCGCTGTGTAACTGCACTATAAAGACAGACTGATTTGCGCATGCGGAAGAAATAAAAACGCAGGTTTTGACTGATAATCAAATAAATTGTAACATTGAAGAGATGGGCTTTGTATCAGAAAACTGGCGACTGAGTCGGAAATCGCGTGTGACGAGTAAGTGCATGAATTTGTTACATATATAATGGAGATTGATTGTATTCTTAATACAAGGATGGTAAAAGGTGACTGATGTGTATCTGAGTGTTGTGTAATTAATTTCACTAGCTAACCACAATAGAGATATCTAATAAAATAAAAACATCTTGCTAATGAACTAACAATTCTTGGAGGTTACCTTGGAGTCAGTGGGCTAAGAGCAGCAGGTCCCCCTAATAAACAGCGCACACTTTTTGGTTTGTTCTGTGCCTGTTTGGTTAGTAAAGTACTTCCAGTTCCAAGGGGCACAGAGTCGGGGGAAATTACTGAAGGGTCAATATAGGAAACCAAAGAATCCGTATTTAAGGATGAATACTTGGAATTGGAAGATTCTAGATTAAGTCTATTTAATTCCTTTAAAAACAGAGAGAGAGAGAGAGAGAGAGAGAGAGAGAGAGAGAGAGAGTCATAACGAAGAAAAATAATTGCTTCTTATGTAAAACATTTGTGTAACAGAGCGTTATAAAAAGCAGACATGTCCATTTATAAATGATCTACTCTACTGAACTTGATCATTGCACAGAGTATATCAGCAATGACCCAAACGTATTAAGTACATCCAATCGCATTTAAATATAGCACAATTATGCTTACATAAAAGAGATAGCTATTAGTGTTAGCTATTAGTTAGTTCTTGGCCCCAATTATGACAAAGTCATTTTACATTTAATAAAATTTGTATTAACACTTATACTCGGACAACAGCAGATCTACTTAAAATTCCCTTTTATTGACAATACTATATAAACATGTGTCAAACATACTAAAGTGTCTTGTGGTGTTTCCATCAAGATTGTGTCAAGCTGTCTGTGGGGTATACAGTAAGTGGTGGTGTATATTGGACAGATGTTTGGCTGGCAGCTGCTGAAATTCTGCAGAGATGTCAGTTTAAACATTTGATCAGGGTCTGGTTTTTCACCTGTGAAGACAAGACAACATTTGATTTAATAATTACAAATATATGCATTTGCTTCTATATTCAAAATGACAAACTTCTTCAAATTAAGTTATTGGAAATTCAGTGGAGAGACTTACCGATTTCACACAAAGATTCAAACGGTGACCACAGGAAAGGATTTAATGTCAGGCTCTTTTGGTAGCATTCAGATCCTTTGGGTAATCTATCTGTTTTACTATTAAAAAAATAATAATAACTTAGCAATTAACAGAGTTATATTTCAAATGGGGGTGCACAGATTAATATTTTCTTGTCCGAAAATGATTCTCTGCCCATATTGGCCGATTACGATTGGATACAAATAATAATAATAATAATAATAATAATAATAATTAATAATAATAATAGATAGTGCAGGTAAGCTATTGTAAACTACTAGAAAAAGACATAGGGCCTATATTTAAACTGTTTTAGAATTATAGATGTTTAAAAATGAACAGATATTGTTTACTTGTTGTATTTGACAAAAATGAGTACAAAGAATAACATAGTATTATTGTGTGACAACAGTCACACAAAAATAACATTTTGCATTTGTACTAGTAAAACACTTCTGTTAAAATATATTTTATAGCCACTTGTTGTCAAACATTGCATATTATAACTTCTACCTATACTGTACAGTTGAAAAGAAATGTAGCCTATGGCACAATAATCAATTTCTGCTTCAAAATGCCACCCAATACACCCGCAACCAATGTAGATTAATCAAGATCAACAAAAATTACCAAAGGTCATTTTGAAGTACATTGTGTAATAATAATAATAATAATAATAATAATAACTTAAACCAATGTTATTTAGGCTTCAACCTAAAAAAAAAGCATCAGAATAACTTTTTTTTACTCCGAGTTCATCGTTGGATTTAATGATTTAATGTAGCATCGTCTGTTCTGCTGCACACAACTCAGCAATCTTACTGTTGTCTTCAGATATATATTTTTTTTTAATTCCAAACACCGCTCTTTTAAGACTTATTTACTGCAGGTTGGTCGCACGTTACACAGTATTGCAAGAGAAATTACTGTCTCAGTGTTCTTGCGACATTAGTAAGCGCGCCAAACCAAACATTAAATTCTGTGCTGGAAGAAATTCAAGCAAAATATTTGTGTACATCATCAGCTAAAATAACAAAAAATGCTGATGCTGATTGTGGTTTTTTTCCTTATATTGGTGCACCCTTAATTTCAAATCTAGACTCAAACTATGACAGATACTTAATATCTCACCAGTAAATTTGCCCCAGTAAAGAAATTGTAAAACCAGCAGAGTCTCCAAACTCTGTAGCAATATCATCATGGCTCTTCTGTTTATTCAGAACTCCTCCAGTTAAAATCTGTTCTCCTTCTGCAAGTCTAAAAATACAGCAATAGAAAGCATTTTCAAGACAGAATACAAGCCTACGCAATGACATTTAATGTTCAGCTGGAAAATGGTTTAATGGTTAGTCTAAAAATTACTAATGCAAAACTTATAAGCCAGTGATTTTAATTAGCCATAAAAAAGTGCAAGCCTATCTATCAATTACAAACACCTTAGGTCAATTAGGAATGACCCCACCACCCTATGGTTCAGTACTTTGGTGTGTGAAAGCTACAAATGTTGCAGAGTACAAAAAGTGGGCTGAGACCACCTGATGGTCAACCTAATGAAGGAATTTGATGCATATACAAAATATACTATTAATGGTTGTGGAAATGAAGAGTATGACTATATGCTTAACGTGTCCATAAATACAAATATAATACAGTACAGTTACCAATGAGAAAGGGAAACATTCTCAGTACACTTATTGTACAAGAACAGAATCATTACATTTCCAAGTGTACTCACACATCCAGTATGAATGAGTCCCTCACACACCCAGTATGAACAAGCCCTCAGTCAAGGTACAGGTCACGAAACCCCTCCCAAATATTCAAAATACTGGTCTTACCTGCTTAGGTCCACGCAGCATTTTGCAAGGAGGTATTTACATTGTGGCGTAGTGCAGCTGTGCCCCTTAAGAAGGCGATATGCTTTGTATGCTTTTCCAGAGCGGTAATAACAAGTAGCCAATAGGAAGAGAGCTTCTTCTGAGTGCACTGTTAGGACACAGGACAGTCAAAAAAAAAAAAGATGCAAATGCAGGATTTAGTACAAGGAGGAATGGGGTTTCTCAGTTATAAAAGCACACAAAATAATAATTAAAATCACCAAATTAAGTTGATATATACCCAAAGAATAACTGAGATTTTGTTTAATTAAAAAAAAAAGGAAATCATTAAAGCCATATTGAATTTTCAAAAGTCACTGAATTTAGTTCCCTCAGTGATCTTTGGAGTTACAAAGGCAAATAGAAAAGATGTACCTTTTAATTGTGCAAGTTAATTCTCATTGGTTCCTTGCCTTTTATTAGTAGCACTATGACTTTTTTCCCCTCTGACAAAATTAATCAGCAAGACTTTCATAGTCTTACAGTAACCAGTATTTCCATGCATTCTTTGGATTTTTTTAAATAACATTTTAAAAAATAGCCCTAAAATTGGTAATATGTGACTGATAAAAGGATCAATTCTAATATTGTATTTGTGTACACATAACAGTGGTCACTTCTTATTTGTTTTTAGTTTTTTGGTTTTTTTTTTTATATAAACATACCTTCTGCATAGAGAGTCTCTGCCAACAGCATCCCGGTAAGCATAATTATAGAGATACAATCCTATCTTTTTAACAAACAAGTGCAAATATAAATTCTTCAACTGGCACAAAATGTACTATTTAAAAATATAAATTTTGCAAAAATTTGGAAATGGTATTTAATAACTTACCTTCAAAAGTTGTATTTCTTCAAATAAAGAATTTTAAAATTTTTAAAAAGGGTTAATTTCATACCCCCTACTATTTCTGTAGTCTAGGAAAAACAAGTGGGTGGGTTGACCCATCAAGAAAATCCAGTTTTCAATTTATTTTAAATATCTACACATACCTTCAGCATAAAGTCTTTCTGCCAGAAACACAGCATCCCGGTAAGCATAGTGGTTAAGTGCATTCCAAACAGCAGCCTACAAAGAAAATGTTAAGAAAAGATGCATACATTCCCAGCAAACATTATTAAATAATTAGTCATTTAGTAGACACTTTTATCCAAAGCGACTTACAGACTAAGGATGA
Organism: Acipenser ruthenus; assembly: GCF_902713425.1. NCBI lineage: Eukaryota > Metazoa > Chordata > Actinopteri > Acipenseriformes > Acipenseridae > Acipenser > Acipenser ruthenus. The sequence continues at coordinate 3,813,755 of NC_081216.1, read as the reverse complement.
ACTATGCATCAACAACTGCTGCAGAGTCACTTACAATAGGACCTCAGTTTTACATCTCATCCGAAGGACGGAGCACAAGGAGATTAAGTGACTTGCTCAGGGTCACATGGTTAGTCCGCGGCTGAGCACGGATTAGAACCGGGCACCTCCTGGTATCAACCACTTATTTAACCACTGGACCACCAAGCCTGCCCATTAATAAATATTATGCCAAAATGATATCTCGCACCTAAAACGCATTAGAAACACCACTTGTTAAGACATATTTCCTGTTTCTATACCGCTTCAATATATGACAAGTGAAATCCCTGCCATTCACTATCATTGGGATTTCAATTTCTGTTGTCCTGCTGTATCAAATACCACAAAGGTCCCATTCACAACACAGTCTATTGCAGAGTGAGCGATTCCATAAAAGACCATAAGGATATTAACCCAACAAGAAAACAAAGCTAGAATTTAAAAGTTCATTAAAAACAAATGAGTTGTAAAGGCAAACAAAACATATGGGATTTGCAAGTTTATAACTTGAGTCTGTCTGTTACAGAGTAGAGAGACAAAGAATCAACTGACCAATTTTACAGAAACAGTATAGCACAGGTTACTGTATATGCACCAAAAACTGATTTGCAGTAAAAGTCAACATCAGTGATAAATGCCTTGGTAAATTGAAGGTGCAAGATTGTTTGTTTGTTTCTCTTGCAACACCATGCAACTTTTAAGATCCAGGAAGATACTTCTTGAATACAGTAATTTATCAAACTCATCAATCAAAACATTTGTTGTACAAGGACCTGAATTAAAAATATCCACTGCTACAGTACCCATCACTGTAAAGGAATAAAGTATGTTTGCTCAATTTTAAGTCACAGCTCAACCTTCATATATTTAGGTTTGAACACACAAAGATTTCACAAAAATTACATTTTAAATCGATAATATTTTATTTAAATATTCTATTCTTCATAGAAATATTGATATAAAAGTACTGAAAAGTGGGGAGTCCATACTGTAAGTAATGACACAGGTGGGGGTGCCTTGATGCCTTGCCAACCTAATAAACTGGTGTGTTTTACTAGAATACGACTGTAGTTTGAATGTGTTTTGTGATGCAATGTTTTTGAACAAAATGCACTACGCAAGGTCTGAATTAAAAATATGTGTTATTGTTTGAAGTAATGTTATATATAATTCCTCAAATTCGTAAATGAATTTCTGTTATGTAGACTCTCCCACAATGTATTGTTATTACTATGAATAGTAGCTTGGTGTATTACGTTTCACAAACCCTGGTAGTGAATAAATAAATTAACCATTGTTAAATAAGATTTTTTTTTTTTTCCACATTTCGTGTCTAATTGTATGTAGAACTCGGTTATATCTTTATTAAAAAGTGTAGGGATATTAAATGTTCCTAATGCATGATTTCTCCAAACAAAACAATGTCATAAATAAACCTCAACAAAACCAAAATATCATTCCATTAGTATATCTGCAGTTGTATTTGTCGTTGTATTACTAGTACTTTGAATTCAATTTGTTATCACATAATCAATTCAAGTCGATCTTAACCATATTAAAGCGGTTTTATTCACTGTAGCATTAGGCCTCAGCTGTTTGCTTTCATACCCCGGACTCGGAGTAGCTGCTCCTTCCGGATAGCGAGCAGAAGTTTTCGGAAGGCGGGTTGCACTACAGCCCACTACTTTAATTATAAATCATAACATGACATTTATGTCGATTGTACTCCGTTACCTGGACGGGTTCCTGCAGCACCGTCATCCCGAGATCAAGCGCCTTTTCTCTCTCTCTCTCTCTCACTCTCACTCTCACTCACTCACTGACGCTACTGACGCTACAGCTCTCGCTCTCTTCTTTCTTTCCGTAACTCCTACCGTTACCAACAAAGACGAGGCCTAGCGGAGAATGACGATCACAGTAGAATACAAACGAAGTGGACCGGATAGTTACGGAAATACCCGAACTCTTTGAAGCATTTATACAGAAACAAATGCTTGACACCAATATTTCTGATGACCACTTTCATCAATGAATTAGTTATGTACGCTATGTTGACGTAATGAATTGCAGAAGTATTGGAGATAATTATGGATCTTTTCACTAAAATAATGTAATTGTGAATGTCTATCCAAGATGGGGGGGGGGTCACCAACATTTTTAAAAAAAAATTCTAGAGGGCAGCGGATTCTGTGACAACCAAGCCAGATTAATAGTTTTTATATTCAATTTCATTACAGATTTTAACCACATGTTTACGATGTCGCCCCACTGATGGTCTGGCCAACCCTCAGGATCATCACTCCACACAGTTGCTGGCAGCTTGTACGGACATTTTTCATTTTCATTTTTCAATCCCAACCAAGCACAATTTGGCCTCGTATCTCTTTTTAGCTATTTTTCCCCTCCAAGAATGTGACGCGTACTCCTCATCTTGGATATTGTAGTGGTTAGATTACGAACACACGTCTCACCTCCAGTGTCAGGAATTGAAAAGATATAGAGATAAGTGCTAGATTCGAGGACAACTGTTCCAGTATTGTCAACACTACTCCAACCGCACCTTCCCAACAAGGAAACATTATTGCAATTTGAAAGTTGTAGCAGAGCTAAGAGCGAGCAAGCCAGATCCTTATCGGACAATGTTGATGCAAGTTCGATCCGCTTTTATTGTGCCTGAAAAACACAAGCCAAGTTAGTAGAAACAATTGGGGCAACCTTGACCCCCGCTGATTTTACAGTTGTGCCTATTTGCTTTGTGCTGTGCAAGGCTGCCCCAATGGCTTCTTGAAACTTAGCTTGTGTTTTTGATATCTCCACTTTAAATGGCTGGGCACTTATGATACCTTGGTGTTTTTTCTTCTTTTTTCGCTTCATGGATAATAACACACACACACACACACATTACGGGAATAGCAAAATTGTTCAACCTATATTGAGGCAATGCATTGTAAATAGTAGCCTAGTCTGTTGAAATGGTTAAGATGTGAATCTGTGTAGAGCAGCGGTTATATAGTTGGAGTGAAAGTATGCCTAGTTAGGGTTCAAATCCTGCCTTTATATATATATATATATATATATATATATATATATATATATATATATATATATATATCCATGCACGTTAAAGTTATGTGTGCAAAAGTATGCATGTTCAATTAGTGTCATTCATATTAACTACATTTTTTCACATTAAAAATGTGTTTGTTACACATGAATAAAGTTTGCAATATAAACCCTGTGTGGGAATCAAACCCAAGACATGCTTCCAATGCAGCTTGCAATGCAGACGCCGTAACTTTCACGACACGAAGTTTGTCCTTCCATTTTACATTTGCAAGTAGTAAAGCAGTAAAGTTACAGTTTTTAACAAGCAACGAGACAAACAAGATTTTGTAAATAATGATTATGTATTATCCCGATTGTATTGAAAGCTTTCATCTGATTTTGCAAACTATCATAATAAGCTTGATCCGTTCATTTCATATATTGTAACGTTTTCATGCTCAGTCGAAGCCACAGTTTCTCATTCAAGTTCAGCGCTGGACTGTCTCCAGTCCCCAGGCTCCTGCACCCCCTTATATAACCTCCCGTCCGGCTCATCAGCCAATCACATCCATGCTCTGCAACCCCCGAAAACAGCAACACGCATTCTCCCCATTCACTCCCCCTTCCCATGCTAAGCAACGATGTGACCCGTTCCCCTTAAAATACATGGAAAATAAAAGACAGACGAGACAAACTGAACAGACAACAAGTCCTGCAACAACGCAATTATCCGGGTCATTACAATATATTTAATTTGAAAGTAAAAATATCTGAAAGCATGATGACCTTTACGTACAAAAATCTGCACTAATATACAATTAAACAAGAACTGTTGAGTATTTATTTTCCTTTCATACAGTATTAAATGGCAGTGTTTATATCTGATAGTGAAAAAGAAATATCAAGATAGATCTAGCAATAAATGACTATGAATTGATTTATGTATTAATGTATTTCAGTATGTATTAATGTGTTTATTTATTTATGTTTTACTTTTACCAAATATAGAGGCTTCAGCATAGCTAATTCTGAGAAATGAACACTCCTTTTTGTCCAGTGGGGACCACAAATAGCATTGCTCTCATCAACCAGTAGAGAGAGAGAGGAAACCTTACTTCCTTGTGCCAATAGGGACCACAATGAACACGCTTGCAAACTGAAGGTTATAGTTTCAAATCCCACGCATGCCAGACCTTTTTTTTATATTCATATTATATAAAAATATCTTTTTTTGCAGGCAAATGTTCCATTTTATAAAAACAGACATAAATCATTTAATATAAATGATACAGACGTCACAATAAGTGCATTTCAATGGTGACAAAACAAGCGAATTCATTAAACTCGGATGTCCTGTTATATACATATGCGTTCTCACTAATAACTTAGGTCGGGGAACTGCCGTTCATCTCAACGTTGAAAACGTTCCTTTTTATAACCACATGGGGCCACACTGCGCACGCCCTTTTTAACATTACGTCATTCTACGCATTGCGTCGCGTGACCGGCTTCATAGCTGTAGAAATTACAAATACACAATCTGTGTTTAACTTTAAGGTTAAATTCAAACTGGAAAATAGTTCTAACTAGCATGGGGGTGAAAGTGCACGTGGAGTACTGGTAAGTATACACATAATGCAGCGGTTACTTTATTGCTAGTGTTGTTTAATGCAGTATGAAGACGAATTGTAGTAATGCGGGCAAAACTGCAGCATCATGACGCGAGTCTGCTTATGAGGCAAGGGTTATATAACCAAGCTTAGCCAGAACTGCTGTCGCTATGAACTGGCATTTTCCCTGTTTGACTACAGACAGACTGATGCAAATTACATTCATACTATTAGTATTACTGTCGCTCCTTCTTGCCTTTGCTTCCCACTGTTTTGCCGTAGCGTTTACCTCGGCACGGCCCGTTCGAGTGTGTTTCTCAGTTGATTCCTATTTATATTATTTGAATTACTCTCTAATCCAAACGCATAAATTCTGTTGGAGGCAAAGCTTTGCACAGCTGTATTGAAAAACAGTACAGCAGTGCGGAACGTGACGCCATTTCGCCTCCAATACTGTCCGCATCACTGCAGCTAGTAGAACTAAGATGGCGAAACATTGATTCTGTTTGCATAGTCTTGTTACACGGTGGTAGTGGTTTCACTGCTTTCTGTCACGGTTTGTAAAGTAGAAATGGTGACCCTTGCAGTTGCCTCCTCTTCAGTTTCAGTGTCTGAGACACGACAGCCTCTAACGCTCCCCTCTCTTTCTCCCCCCTTCCCTGCCTCCCTCCCGCAGCGGCTCCTGAGGGTACGAGCCCCGCTATCAGGAGCTGGCCAGGGTGGTGGTGGCCGAGTATTCTGATGCGGACGTCTCTGGCACAGTCGGGAGATCAGGTATATTCATTCACTCATTTTGACAACTTGTTAAAACGGTATTGTGTTTGTTACAGCGGATACAGACTCGGTATCAGGCTACTGACAGCTTTAGATTTTGACTGGGCAGTTCTAAATAAAACGCACTTCTGTCTGTTTTATTTCAGGCAGCTTCGAAATAGAAATTAACGGGCAGCTTGTGTTCTCTAAGCTGGAGACCAGCGGATTCCCATACGAGGACGATGTAAGTATCTCCACAGCTGTGGAATTCTTATTAGAATATTCGAAGCAAGAAAACTAGTCACGTGGTGTGTCGAGAAATAAGAGCCTGCAGCGAGCTGGTACTGCCACCAGGGGGCAGAGGAGAGTGGAATTGCATTGCCTGCTTGATATAGACGAAGACTGTCACCTTGGCTTCTGTTAAGAACAGCAGATTGCAGCATTTCCACAAGGACCCTCAGCAACGCGGACAGACTATAACCACCCTATAGGTCTACAGTAATGCTTATACCTGCTTAGTGCTGGGTTCCCATTCTAAGGCTTGTGCCATGGTTTGGTGTATTGGCAAACAATGTTCAACCGCTAATTGTCGCAAGTAAAAGTATTGCAGATTCTAAGTATGTTTTGTTTGTATTTTACAAACCATCTTGTAAAGGAATACATGCATCTGTGGGCAGGACTCTGAATATCAACAGGACCTCCCTCTGCTTTAGTACATAGAAAAGCTCTGGACAGTGCACTGGTTTCAGAGCGGGGCTTGTGTAGAAAGCCCTGGACAGTGCACTGGTTTCAGAGCGGGGCTTGTGTAGAAAGCCCTGGACAGTGCACTGGTTTCAGAGCAGGGCTTGTGTAGAAAGCCCTGGACAGTGCACTGGTTTCAGAGCGGGGCTTGTGTAGAAAGCCCTGGACAGTGCACTGGTTTCAGAGCGGGGCTTGTGTAGAAAGCCCTGGACAGTGCACTGGTTTCAGAGCGGGGCTTGTGTAGAAAGCCCTGGACAGTGCACTGGTTTCAGAGCGGGGCTTGTGTAGAAAGCCCCGGAGCGGTGCTGGCTGCTGCCTCAGTTTTATTTCTCTGTTTGCAGATCATGGAAGCCATTCAGAGAGCTCACAACGGGGAGCAGGTTGAGAAAATCACCAACAGCCGTCCTCCTTGTGTCATCCTGTAACTGGGTTGACTCCCCAGGGCTGCAGTGTGAACACACCAGCCTCCTCCAGACTCACTGCAGGGCAGGCCACAGGTTCAACTGATTCATCATCATCATGGATTACCTAGGGGCTGCAAACATTTCAGTCCACTCTGTGCCTGTTTGTGCTTCAATTCTGTATTTGTCGTCTTTGCTACTCCCGGGTAATCCGGACAGGTGAACCAATTAGAAACGAGAGCCGGCTTGCCGCTCAGTTCTCCTGTAGGGAGGCATAGTGATGGACGGCTTGGCCCTCGTGCTGAGGCTCTATGCAAACAGGGATGCTACTTTCTGAACCAGACCTGCGATAAATGGAGTTATAAATATGGTTTGTGAAAAGTAACTATTTGAAAATAATTAAATACATATTGCATAAAGTAACTATTTGAATTCAATACAAATTGTAAATCATTGAAAATAATTAAATACAGATTGCAGAAAGTAACTTTGAAAATATTTAAATATGGTTTGTGGAAAGCAATTATTATTTAGCATTGTTTAGCATTTTCTGCATTAGAAATCGTTGGTACATAATTATACATTTAGGGGTAATAATTAGGTTTTAGTTTTTGATTATTCAATTAGATTTTTGACTATTTGGGAATAGTTGAAGATATGTTTTTTCAAATAACTTACATATTTTTAAATATTTTCAAATAGTATTTTTCTTCTGCACATTTTAAAAAAATATTTTCAAATTATATTCGACTGTGCAATTAACATTTGAATATTTAAAAACAAAATTGATTTATTTGAGCATATATATTTAAATATTAACTATTTGAAATAGTTGGTGTTTACAAATAAAATATCAAATACAACTGTATTTGTCCCAGGTCTGAGTACAGGAGCAAAAAGTTACATTTTGAAAATGTATAGCAAAAAGAAATGTAAACCCAAACCAGAATTGCCTGTTGCTTGATATTTAGATCATTTCTGTAGCACTGTTAACTATATTCTGTTAGAAATAAAACCATATGCAAAAATCCAGCCATAAACAAGTCACAGATACGCTAATTCTGTAATAGCGAGGAAGGGGTGATTATTACATGGTAAACAGATTGCTAGCATCTCTGCTGATATTAAATCATTTGATCATGTGTCTTTTGATGCAGTATTAGGTTTGACCACTGGAGGGCAGCCAAGTCCTCAAGGTGCTTTGTGATTGGAGGAGGGAGTGTTTGTGAACCTTGCAGTTTCTAAGGCTGGAGCGCTGGTCCCAGCAAACCCCTGGCCCATTTCACCGGAGGGAGCGAGCTCTTTATGACTATTTTAACTGAAAACCACAAAGTTGAAATATGAGACCGTGGATCTGGCTCTCCGTAACCTGAAACAGGCCAGGGGTTTGTGAAGCGGGCCTGCTCTGAACATTTTCAAGTCGGTGTGAATTATTACTGTATCTGCAACCTAATTTAATCCATATGAGTCAAGTCATCATAGCCACAGTGCATAATGTGTACAGATTCAGCAGTGACAAACACTGGCTGTTTCTGGATGCTCTTAGACTGCGTGCCTCATAAGGGGTAAACGGGGAGCCCTGTGGGATGGGTTTTATATGGATATCCTAATCTAGAGGTGTACATTTTTTTTTTTTTTTTTTAATGTTTCAAACATTTTGATTAAACATTTCTGTTATAAAATGTGTTTGTGTCCCTCACTATAACGAGCGCCATTGCCTCTCCTTTTAATTCAGACAAAATGAATTGTGTTTAAAAGACTTACTGGTGGGCTGGAGTTCTGCTGTTTCATGAATAAACACAAGGACCCAACAAACATAAAAAAAAGTCTATTTAATTTCCATCATCCAAGCTGTACAATTCTAAATAAGAAATGCAAGTAAAAAGTATTACTGACTGGCAGCTGAAGTACAAAATTATCAACCCCTCCCAATGGGAAACGAAGCAAACACAGTTACAGGCCATTTGTTTTGATAAGATTCCTAACATAGTGTGAAGTGTGAGCAACAGCATAAAAAAATTAATGCCCCAAAGTGCCTACAGCAGTAATTCATAATATCTACATTTTGTAGTAAAAAAAAAAAAAAATTTACAGGTATAAAATATACAGTTTTCTGTTTTTACAATTTGTTCAAATGCATTGGAAATATAGCAGTGTCTCCAGTGTGACGCTCCAGAGCTGCCTTTGGCAACAAAAATTAGAAAACAAAACCAAAAAAAACCTCCCTTTGAATGGTGCACAATACCTCTGTTAGGTATACGTTACATGTCCAAGGCGTTCAGTGCCTATTTATCTATCGTACCTGTATTTATTATTCAATCATTTATTTATTGAGTTTGTTACTCAGTACCTCAGTATGCATGTGTATAAATATACAAGAAAGGCCCGGCCGTCCTTCAATTGAAACGCCACATGGTGCTGTCAGGGAAGCATTTCAGAGATCTGTAGTAAGTGAAGAGGGAGTTCCTCTTCTTAGGTGATTAATGTGAAGACAGGTCACCCCCAGGGTGTTGCTACATGGTGGTCACTATGACTGTTAAAATGCTTTCAGGAACTGTGGATTTGTTTTCTGTTATACAGATGTGACTGGTCTAATCTATAGTGGTAACTGCTAGTTTTTAACAGTGGTAGCAATTAGCTGCTGATGCTGAGAAGGGGATTTCAGAGAACAGTTTCCCTTTGGGATGCCATTGAGATATGTGAGCCAGAGAAAAGCCTCTTGATGCTCCACTGGGATGGTTCTGTTGTGTAATAAAGGTCTGTGCCACTGCAGTCCCATTATGACACAGTGCTGGATTGAACGCCATTCCTGCTTATCAGGTAAATAATGATAAGCAAGCATTGCTCATAAAAGGCAGAATAGAGTCAACATTACCCTGGTTACTATAGAGACTGAAAGCTGGACTGCGGCACTGAAAGAAAGGTGTGACACTTCCAGAGAATGCCAGTAAATGATCTCTTTAAGCCAGGAGGTGAAGCATGAAGGACTGCCAGCTCATTCAATCCCCTTCAGTGAGGAAGCCCCTCCTCCTCCTCCTCCTGGCCAATCTGCTCCCCACCTGCACAGCCCTGCCTTTCCTGCCAGTCTGTTAGGAGCTAGGCTCCTTTGCCCCACTCCAGGCCTCTGCCAGCCCCAGGTATTCAGGGTTCTCTGCTGTGACGGTGGTGAAGTTGTTTACCTGTGCAGGTGTGAGCCCCACGTGGGGCCTGCCAGCACGGTCCATGTCCCAGTAGTCAGGGTTATCAAAGGCAGGGGAGGTGCTGCCAGGGGGCCCCTGCGGGCTCAGGTACTCGGGGTTCTCCACTGCGCCCCCGAACCCGTTGGGCAGGTGCTTGCCTCCCTCCCTCGAGGAGCTCTGCCGGGGCACAGGGCACGGCCGCTCCAGAGTCCAACTGCCCTGCCGTGCCTGAGCCAGACTGCTGGAACACACGCTCCCATCCGCCTCGTTCATATACTCTGACAAAGACAAGCAAACAGCAAGTACTGAGAGCTGTCCTGTGGGAATGTTCACTCCCACACAGACACAGATACAGACACAGACAGAGATAGACACAAATGCATACAGGCAGAGATAGGGATAGACACAGATACATACAGACACAGATAGAGATAGACACAGATGCATACAGGCACAGATAGGGATAGACACAGATTCATACAGACACACACAGCAGACTCACCAGGCTGGGTGACTGTGGAGGCAGGGGTGATGTAGCCGTCGATCTCCAGGTCTCCCTCAGTGTCCTGCCCCAGGCTTAGTGTAGGGTCCTCACAGTACCGTTGCGCTGTGCTGTTCAACCTGCAGGGGGCGTTGTGGGGCAGTGGCCCTGCTGCCCCATCTCCCTCCAGAAAGACAGAGTCTGAGTACCCCCCTGCAGAGCGCTGGGAGACGCTGCGGGCCAGAGAGGGGTACGGACTCCACCCCCCTCCTGACACTGAGGGGTACTGGCCACGCCCACCACGAGGGAGTGTGGGGTACTGGCTCCGCCCCAGAGTGGTGACTGAGGCGTACAGGCTCCTCCCCCCTGAAGGCCCCTCCCCCTCCAGAATGTGTTCGTTGCTCTATGGAACAGGAAAGTCACCATTAGAGAGCTCTCACAAGTCTCCACACAGCATTAACTAAAGACAATTCTAAACTGGGCCGTAGATTCTTTATTCAGATTTCACATTAGAAACGGTCATATCCCTCTGTGTTCTAGATCACGCCCACATTAGAGATGGTCATATCCCTCTGTGTTCTAGGTCATGCTCACATTACAGGCGGGCATATCCCTCTGTGTTCTAGATCACTCACCCCATTGGACGGGACCCTGGTTCTCCTGTTGGCGGACGGTTCTGTTCCGGTTCCAAAGAAACCCGGCTGGGGGACGAGGTACTCCTCAGCATCCAGGAGCTCCTTGATGTTCTCCTCCTCCTCCAGCAGAGTGCGGAAAAATTTACTGTCGACCGGACTCGCCAGATTCATCTGCTCATCATTCTGAGAGAGAGAGAGTAAAAGAAAAGGTTGAGGGTCTAGGCTTGGACAAGCACTGCTGTAAGTGTCAATGCAATTTCAATGCTTACTACTATCCAGCTCTCTGCAACTCATGCTCACTGCCTCACCAGCCCCCCCCCCCCCAATTCCCCCCACCCTACCTGGATGACCACAAATCGGGGCGGATCTCGCGCCATGCCACTGAACTCTGTCACCAGCTCTCGGAACCTGGGCCGGCTCTCTGGGTCAATCATCCAGCCTGAAAATACAAACAGAGAGCCAGAGATTCACCTGGAGCTCAACTGAGACTAACCCTAACCACAGCAGTGTGGACACAGCAGGTCAGTTAAACACACAGCCAGGGTGATACTGCGGGTCACTCACACTTCACCATGATCATGTAGACGTTGATGGTGCAGATCAGGGGCTGGGGGAGCCGCTCGCCTCCCTCTAGGAGTTCTGGGATCTCTCGAGCTGGGATCAGGTCATATGGCTTCGCTCCGAAGGTCATTAGCTCCCAAACGGTGACCCCTGGTGAAACAGACCACCGGAGTATTACTTTAATCACTATGGGAGTAATGTCTTTCCCAAAATGAAAGTTTTCCATATACTTAACGAAAAACTGACAAATTGAAAAATGAAATACCGTGCTACTTTTATGGTTTCCAGTAGACTTTTGCAATATCATTTGTAGTTTCTTTGATTACATGATGTTAAATAAAAAATCTGTATTGTGATTGTATAATTTTTATATTTTAAATTATTATTATTATTATTATTATTTGTTTAATTTGGCAGACGCCTTTATCCAAGGCGACTTACAGAGACTAGGGTGCAGAGTCACTTACAACTACGTCTCACCCGAAAGACGGAACACAAGGAGGTTAAGTGACTTGCTCAGGGTCACACAATGAGTCAGTGGCTGAGGTGGGATTTGAACCGGGGACCTCCTGGTTACAAGCCCTTTTCTTTAACCACTGGACCAATCCTAAAATTCTAGGTGATGCAAAACATTTAGCCACAGCTATAGGTAACTAAATAGTAGCGAAACACAAGCCAAAACAGCTGTAGTCAGTGCTGCTCTAGTCAGTACACTGCATACCGTAACTCCAGACATCACTCTGGTGTGTAAACTTCCTGTGTAGAATCGACTCCAGAGCCATCCACTTTATTGGGACCTGCAAACAAAGAGGCAGGTATCAGTGGGCTGGCCCACAACACATTCCATCATCATTGACCAATCTCATTGCTTACAGGCTGTCTTGAACTGGGTTTAAGCACCAGGAATAAAGGGTCTCCCTGTGTGGAGCCACACCTTTCTTGATCATTGTTCATCTTTGTTACTCGGCTGATATATTGTCCCAGCTCGTACCTTCCCTCCGTCAGCGTGGTATACCGTCTCGTCGATATCCAGCAGTCGTGCGAGACCAAAATCAGTGATTTTCACGTGGTTGGGGTTTTTCACCAGCACATTGCGGGCTGCCAGGTCCCTGTGCACCAATCGCACTTCCTCCAGGTAACTCATGCCCTGGAAACACAAAGACAGACTGTGACTCCCCTGAGCCCTGATTAACATATCAGACAGTTCTCTCTCACAACCTCCCTCTGCTCAATGTGTGCTGATGGGTTTGTGTATGTGTGTGTGTGGTTCATACCTTGGCGATCTGCACACACCAGTTGAGCAGGTACTGGGAGCCGATGTGGTCCTTGTTCTCTCTCACATAGTCCAGAAGGCAGCCATAGGGCATGAGCTGAGTGACCAGCTGCACTGTGGAGGTAAGGCAGATCCCAAGCAAGCGGCACACGTAAGGACTGGCAACCCCGGCCATCACATACGCCTCCTAGTGGACAGAGAGAGGGGTTACCGCCTCACACACGCACACACACACCCTCTCGCACACACCGCCTCGCTCTGCCACTCACATCCAGGATCTCCTTGTTGGCTTTGGGCGATGTGTTCTCCCGCAACACCTTGATAGCCACAGGGATCTTCACATGCTCTCCATCCGGAGCCCAGATTCCCTGCAGATGAACGGAAGAGGAAAGGAGGAGAGGAGAACCAGATGTTGTTATACAGCACAGCTCCTCACAGCATTATACAGCACAGCTTCACACAGCATTATACAGCACAGCTTCACACAGCATTATACAGCACAGCTACACACAGCATTATACAGCACAGCTTCACACAGCATTATACAGCACAGCTTCACACAGCATTATACAGCACAGCTACACACAGCATTACACAGCACAGCTTCACACAGCATTATACAGCACAGCTTCACACAGCATTATACAGCACAGCTTCACACAGCATTATACAGCACAGCTTCACACAGCATTATACAGCACAGCTTCACACAGCATTATACAGCACAGCTACACACAGCATTATACAGCACAGCTTCACACAGCATTATACAGCACAGCTTCACACAGCATTATACAGCACAGCTACACACAGCATTATACAGCACAGCTTCACACAGCATTATACAGCACAGCTCCTCACAGCATTATACAGCACAGCTACACACAGCATTATACAGCACAGCTTCACACAGCATTATACAGCACAGCTTCACACAGCATTATACAGCACAGCTTCACACAGCATTATACAGCACAGCTACACACAGCATTACACAGCACAGCTTCACACAGCGTTATACAGCACAGCTACACACAGCATTATACAGCACAGCTTCACACAGCATTATACAGCACAGCTTCACACAGCATTATACAACACAGGAACAGCTCCTCACAGCATTATACAGCACAGCTTCACACAGCATTATACAGCACAGCTTCACACAGCATTATACAGCACAGCTACACACAGCATTATACAGCACAGCTTCACACAGCATTATACAGCACAGCTTCACAGAGCATTATACAGCACAGCTTCACACAGCATTATACAGCACAGCTTCACACAGCATTATACAGCACAGCTACACACAGCGTTACGCAGCACAGCTTCACACAGCATTATACAGCACAGCTTCACACAGCATTATACAGCACAGCTTCACACAGCATTATACAGCACAGCTTCACACAGCATTATACAGCACAGCTTCACACAGCATTATACAGCACAGCTTCACACAGCGTTATACAGCACAGCTTCACACAGCATTACACAGCACAGCTTCACACAGCATTATACAGCACAGCTTCACACAGCATTATACAGCACAGCTTCACACAGCATTATACAGCACAGCTTCACACAGCATTATACAGCACAGCTTCACACAGCATTATACAGCACAGCTTCACACAGCATTATACAGCACAGCTTCACACAGCATTATACAGCACAGCTTCACACAGCATTATACAGCACAGCTTCACACAGCATTATACAGCACAGCTTCACACAGCATTATACAGCACAGCTTCACACAGCATTATACAGCACAGCTTCACACAGCGTTATACAGCACAGCTTCACACAGCGTTATACAGCACAGCTTCACACAGCATTATACAGCACAGCTTCACACAGCATTATACAGCACAGCTTCACACAGCATTATACAGCACAGCTTCACACAGCATTATACAGCACAGCTTCACACAGCATTATACAGCACAGCTTCACACAGCATTATACAGCACAGCTTCACACAGCATTATACAGCACAGCTTCACACAGCATTATACAGCACAGCTTCACACAGCATTATACAGCACAGCTACACACAGCATTACACAGCACAGCTTCACACAGCGTTATACAGCACAGCTACACACAGCATTACACAGCACAGCTTCACACAGCATTATACAGCACAGCTACACACAGCGTTACGCAGCCCAGCTACACACAGCGTTACGCAGCGCTGTGCTCCAGCCTGACTGTAGGTCTCACCTTGTACACGGTCCCGAATGCTCCCGATCCCAACACTCTGACCTTCTTCAGCTCCGTCTCCTTCAGGATCCTCATCTGGGCCTGGTTTGGCAGGGCGCCGCTGGGGGTCAGGGGTTCCACCAGCTGAAGAGACATGACACCGTGTCAGAACCAACCTCGGAGACCTGCACACTGATCAATACTAGCCCCCCAGCCCCCAGCCCCCTGACCCCATGTCCCCCAGTCCCTCAGTCCCCCAGCCCCATGTCCCCCTGTCCCCCAGCCCCATGTCCCCCTGTCCCCCAGTCTCCTGTACCTCGTGCTCCTGCAGTAACCTCCTCAGAGTCTCCTTCCTCTTTAGATGTTTGCGTCTCCTCAGGTAGGTCACTAGCAGCGTCAGCAGGATGAGGAACAGCATGACCCCGCCCACTGCAGCAGCGATGGAGGTGCCTGGGCTGGAGAGGAGGAGAAGGTGTGAAAACTGCAATCTGATTGGGGGAGGTATGAAAAGCCACCAGGGAGATGGAAGAGGGTCAAAACAGCTGGGTTCATGTAGACAGAGACAGGGAAAAAAAGAAACGTAGTCAAACGCAACCACCAGAAATCAAAACGTCAAACAAATTTGACCCACTATTAGATGATCAAAACTAGCATCAAGAGAACGAAAGGAACAACATCCAGGACCCCATGAACAGTGCTGGCCAAGCAGCAAAAAATATTGAGAAACAAAGCAAGTTCTGTGTGCAGTCTGGACCCCCTTACAACAACAGTGTGCTGCCTTCCAGGAGCCTCTGTCACGCACATCACTGAGAACATGTACAGGCTCCTAGAACGAACAGGAGACGACCCGGTAGTAGTCGTCCACATCGGTACAAACAACATTGGAAGAGACCGACCAAGATCCTTGCTAGGAAGGAAATTAAAAGACAAGACCCAAACTGGTATTTTCTGAGATACTGCCGGCACCTTGCAAAGGATCATACGGACAGCTGGAAATAAATAATCTAAATGCATGGCTGAAAGGCTTCACCTTCCTTGAACATTGGACCACATTCTACAACAAGGACTATCTATATAGGCGGGATGGACTGAACTTAAATAAAAAGGGAACCAAGCTACTCTGAGAAAGGATCCTCGAGGAGGTTCAGAAGCATTTAAACTAGAAAGGATGGGGGGTGAAATCAACAAAAAAACAGAAGGGAGACTACATCAAAACAAGGGCAACGACTCAGGCAAGATAGCCATTAAATGTATTTATCTAAATGCTATAAGTCTCAGAAACAAAATGTTAGAACTTGAAGCTACTGCACTAACAAGTAACTACGATGTGATAGGTGTTAAGGAAACTTGGTTGTCTGAGAGTGATGGAGACGAATATAATATTAGTGGGAACACACTGTATAGGAAAGACAGGCAGGACAGAAGAGGCAGAGGGGTAGTGCTATACATCAAAAATAGTCTTGAAGCCCAGGTGTTAAATCTGGAAGAAAAAAACAATTCATAGGATGCACTTTTTTACACAAAGAATTGTGGGAGTCTGGAACCAACTCCCCAGTAATGTTGTTGAAGCCGACACCCTGGGAACCTTCAAGAAGCTGCTTGATGAGATTCTGGGATCAAGAAGCTACTAACAAAAAAAACAGCAAGATGGGCCAAATGGCCTCCTCTCGTTTGTAAACTTTCTTATGTTCTTAAAACTGCAATCTGATAGGAGGAGAAGGTATAAAAACAGCAACTAAGATGTCGGTTGGCACAAGCTTCACACCTCCATGCCAAGCTTTAAAATATAGCGTCACATAAGTGCGTGTGTTTGAATTGAAGGTAGGGTGTCTCTCAGTGGAGGCTGATGGCCAAAAAAATGGGGAGGCAGAAAAAAGGCAGAGTGCTTGGGGTCCATAAGGACCTTTTTATTTTATTGTGTTCCCATGTGTTGCTACAACTGTTTACGTAAGGTCTATGTGTTGTTTTAATTGTTTTTTGGGGGGGGTTATTTACATTTTGACTTTTTTTAAAATCTGTAAATTGCATTCCCTGCTTCAAGATGGCTTCCCATGTACCCGCATGGACCTCTCAGAACTACATTTCCCATCATCCTCCTGCTCACATATGTAACTGAGATGGATTTACCAGTGAGCAGGAGGATGATAGGAAATGTAGTTCTGAGAGGTCCATGCGGGTACATGTGAAGCCATCTTGAGGCAGGGAATGTAATTAAAAAATTTAAAGTGGACAAAATGTAAAAAATAATAATTAAAACAACACACACACACCTTACATAAACAGTTGTAGCAACACATGGGAACATGTAACACAATAAAACAAAAAGGTCCTTATAGTACCCGTTAAGATCCCAGCAAGCAGTAGAATCTTATTATTGCATTCTGACTGGCAACACTTTTCATATCTTAACATTTTACCCCAATCTGGCTGTTAAACACATTTTCTCCACTAGCCAACAGAGAAAAGAAAACAGTAGCCCATCATAGTTTATTCTAATGAACTTAACTGTTACACACTGCCAGCAAAAATGCACTGCATACAACAAGAAGATTGCATTTCAAAAGAGGCACAACTACAACCCTGTTGTTTCATCATTCTGCCATGCAAAAAAAGGGACTACGCCATGTCCATGTGAGCGAATTACAACAGTTACTGAAAAGGAAACAGGGCCAGCAAGACAGTTACTATTAGCTGCACCCCCGGTCAGCCAATCCACTGTCCTACCAACCACCCTGAAATGACCTGTTCTTAAATATACTGTGTTTGTAAAAAACTCCTGACGTTCTTTTAATTAAATTAAAAAAAAAACACTTTAAAACCTATATTTACCTTGAACTTGTAATCATTCTGCGGAGAAAAGTTAAAAATACAGCACTGCCATCGTACTGTAGGTAATAGCAGATAGGAGTTTGTAATAAAGGCTTGCCTCCTCTGAGGAAAATAAAACTCTCTGGGCTCCTCTCAGCAGCCAGAATTGTTGGAATGTGGACTCTAGGGTTTAGGGTTAAATGTCATTTTCTTACATTTTAAACAGGAATTTTGTTTTAGTTAGATTTTTTATTATTATTTTCTTTTTCACTTTGAAATTTTGAGGAGGCGCTGCCTCCCTTGCAGCCTCCACTGGTCTATGTGGTTTTACCCTGGTTTCTGGTTGATGGGGCAGCCCTTCTCATCCAGCGTGGAGCACCTGTAGGGAGACCATAATAATTCACAAACAGGTCATGGACAGAAACAAAATTTTGGATTGTGTGTGTGTGTCCATGTATGGGTGTATATGTGTATATGTATGCATGCGTGTGTGTGTGTGTGCATGTGTGTGTGTATGGATGTGCATGTGTGTGTGCGTGCGTGACTCACGTATGAGTGCAGTTGCTCTCGCAGGACTGGCACACGTTGTTCTCATTGGGATATTTCCAGATGGTGACGAAGTCCTCCCCCTTCACCCCGCTGGGACACCTCTCCACACAGGATAGCCCGTCCTGGAAGTGACCACACTCTACACACTGGTGAGCACCCTGCCAAGAGATGGGTCAAAGGTCAGGCCCTCCCCATAATGCCCCCCCCCCCCCCCCCCCCTGCACACGCCCACCCCATACCAGCGCAGTCCCCCAGGCTGCAGTCTTACCGGGCCAGTGCAGGTGTAGCTGTTGTTCTGTGGCAGACACTCCGAGTGGCAGGAAATACAGCGGGAGCCGTTGACATGCTCCCGGACATCCCTGCAGAACAAAAGCAATCCCTCGTCAGGGGCAGTGTCGGGGGCTTCTCTTACAGTCAGGAGCAGTGTCTAGGGCTTCTCTTACAGTCAGGGGCAGTGTCGAGGGCTTCTCTTACAGTCAGGAGCAGTGTCGAGGGCTTCTCTTACAGTCAGGGGCAGTGTCGAGGGCTTCTCTTACAGTCAGGAGCAGTGTCGAGGGCTTCTCTTACAGTCAGGGGCAGTGTCGAGGGCTTCTCTTACAGTCAGGGGCAGTGTCGAGGGCTTCTCTTACAGTCAGGGGCAGTGTCGAGGGCTTCTCTTACAGTCAGGAGCAGTGTCGAGGGCTTCTCTTACAGTCAGGGGCAGTGTCGAGGGCTTCTCTTACAGTCAGGAACAGTGTCGAGGGCTTCCCTTAGAGTCAGGAACAGTGTCGAGGGCTTCTCTTACATTCAGGGGCAGTGTCGAGGACTTCTCTTACAGTCAGGGGCAGTGTCGGGGGCTTCTCTTACAGTCAGGGGCAGTGTCGAGGGCTTCTCTTACAGTCAGGAGCAGTGTCGAGGGCTTCTCTTACAGTCAGGGGCAGTGTCGAGGGCTTCTCTTACAGTCAGGGGCAGTGTCGAGGGCTTCTCTTACAGTCAGGGGCAGTGTCGAGGGCTTCTCTTACAGTCAGGGGCAGTGTCGAGGGCTTCTCTTACAGTCAGGGGCAGTGTCGAGGGCTTCTCTTACAGTCGGGCAGTGTCAAGGGCTTCTCTTACAGTCGGGCAGTGTCGAGGGCTTCTCTTACAGTCAGGGGCAGTGTCGAGGGCTTCTCTTACAGTCAGGAGCAGTGTCGAGGGCTTCTCTTACAGTCAGGAGCAGTGTCGAGGGCTTCTCTTACAGTCAGGGGCAGTGTCGAGGGCTTCTCTTACAGTCAGGGGCAGTGTCGAGGGCTTCTCTTACAGTCAGGAGCAGTGTCGAGGGCTTCTCTTACAGTCAGGGGCAGTGTCGAGGGCTTTTCTTACAGTCAGGAGCAGTGTCGAGGGCTTCTCTTACAGTCAGGGGCAGTGTCGAGGGCTTCTCTTACAGTCAGGAGCAGTGTCGAGGGCTTCTCTTACAGTCAGGGGCAGTGTCGAGGGCTTTTCTTACAGTCAGGAGCAGTGTCGAGGGCTTCTCTTACAGTCAGGGGCAGTGTCGAGGGCTTCTCTTACAGTCAGGAGCAGTGTCGAGGGCTTCTCTTACAGTCAGGGGCAGTGTCGAGGGCTTCTCTTACAGTCAGGGGCAGTGTCGAGGGCTTTTCTTACAGTCAGGAGCAGTGTCGAGGGCTTCTCTTACAGTCAGGGGCAGTGTCGAGGGCTTCTCTTACAGTCAGGAGCAGTGTCGAGGGCTTCTCTTACAGTCAGGGGCAGTGTCGAGGGCTTCTCTTACAGTCAGGGGCATTGTTTTAGTATTGTCTCCTCTTACCCCTCATGTACGTTACATGACTTGACGCACTCCAGTCCACGCAGGAAACCATCACAGGAAACGCACTGGCTGGGTCCTGGCCCCCAGCAGCTCCCATTGGTGCAAAGGTGGTGACACTCTCTCCCCTCTGCCGCTGTATAGAGGAACAATCCAAAATCAACCAATCAGAGAGCCACATGCAGGTGAACCAATCAGTGATAAGTGGCATGCTACAGGAGGAGCTTAGGAAGAGGAATTAGCTGACAGCACAGGTAGTGATGTAGAGGAAGCTGTCATACCACAGAGCTCAGCTGCTTTGTTAGCACTCTGGATGACCTCTGGCTTCCGGTTCTTGAAGATGGACTCCCAGGGGATTGTGGGAGTGTAGCAGAGCCTGGGGTTCTGGTGGATCAGAACCAGACCCCCACTGACCTCCTTCAGTGAGCGAAGAGCCAGCGCCTCAATGTTCAGGTTCTGAACTCCCAGCGCAAACACACCTCTGGAGAGAGAGGGAGAGGGAGACAGTGTGAGAGGGGGAGGGAGAGTGAGAGTGAGACAGTGTGAGAGGGGGAGAGAGAGGGAGAGGGAGGGGGAGAGAAGAAGGGATGAGGAGAGATCAGAATGAATACAGTACGTATCAAATCAGGGTTAATATGACAATTCACCTGTACAGCATGCGTCCGCGAATCACAGCAAGGTTCGCAAAGACACTCAGATCAGTCCAGTTATCAGGCCAGGCTTCGATGTAAAGGAAACCTGAAAGTGAATCAGACAGTGTGGAGGACACAGGGCCCCTCAATAAGACAGTGTGGAGGACACAGGGCCCCTCAATAACACAGTGTGGAGGACACAGGGCCCCTCAATAAGACAGTGTGGAGGACACAGGGCCCCTCAATAAGACAGTGTGGAGGACATAGGGCCCCTCAATAACACAGTGTGGAGGACACAGGGCCCCTCAATAAGACAGTGTGGAGGACACAGGACCCCTCAATAAGACAGTGTGGAGGACATAGGGCCCCTCAATAAGACACTGTGGAGGACACAGGGCCCCTCAATAAGACAGTGTGGAGACAGGGCCCCTCAATAACAGTGTGGAGACACAGGGCCCCTCAATAAGACAGTGTGGAGGACACAGGGCCCCTCAATAAGACAGTGTGGAGGACATAGGGCCCCTCAATAAGACACTGTGGAGGACACAGGGCCCCTCAATAAGACAGTGTGGAGACAGGGCCCCGCAATAACACAGTGTGGAGACACAGGGCCCCTCAATAAGACAGGGTGGAAATACAGGGCCTCTCACTATGTCCGGAGCAGGAAGCTCTTACCTGTGATCTCTGTGAGGCTCTTAAACACATTCAGTTTTGTCGGGTCCAGGGCTGATGTGTTTGTTGCTGGATCACTGAATACAATAAAAAAGAAACATTAACGAACATGGCATCTGATTTATTTTCTCAGTAAGAATGAGGGCAGTGCTTGTCTGACACTGCTTGGAAGTCTCACCCCTGGAAAGTCTCGGGCAGGAAGGCCAGGTCCCCGAAGATCTTGGAGCAGCCGGCGAAGCGCTCGATGTTGGAGGAGTTGACAGCGAGGACCCCTCTGAGGGACTTCATCCCGAGACCATCACACACTGAGGAGCACAGGAGTCAGCAAGGGAATACACTTCATACACAATCACAGTGCAATCACATGCAAAGGGTGCTCACCTTTAGGACACGGGACGTTGCACTTTTCACACTTCTGCTCCCCGTTCACTATCACCTCCTGAGTGTCAGGCTGGCACACCAGAGTGCAGGAGCCCACAGTCGTGGCAAGATAATTATCTGGAGTGAGATGAGAGAGAGTGAGTGAGAGAGGGGGTGAGAGTGACAGGGGGTGAGAGGAGAGAGAGTGAGAAGACAGAGAGTGAGAGGGGAGGAGAGGAGGTCAGAGGTGAGAGGAGTGAGAAAGGGGGAGGAGAGGAGGTCAGAGGTGAGGAGAGGGGGTGAGAGGAGAGAGAGGAGAGAGAGTGAGAGAAGAGGGAATGACAGCGGGGAAGAGTGAGAAAGGTTAAGAAAGCAGAAATAAGAACGGAAGGGAGAGAGCAGGGACAGGAAGTGATACGTGGCAGACTCACATGGGCACTCAGAGACGCAGGTGGCTCCGAAGCTGTACTTCCTGTACTTGTTGGGCTCTGATTGGTAGGTGACAGTGTTGTAGACGGTCAGGGGCGGGCAGTTTTCCTTGCAGGTGCCGCTGTCATTGAAGTGTCGGCATGCCTGAGAGAGAAGCAGAGTGGTGCTCAGACACAATTACAGCAGCACAGCGTGGGGACAATCAGACAACTACAGCAGCACAGCGTGGGGACAATCAGACACAACTACCCGAGCACAGCATGGGGACAAGATAGATACGACTGCTGAAATATCGGATTCACGTTCAGTTTATAGTCAAGAACTTTGGGGTTCACTTTTATAATCAAGAATATGTTTCAGGGAAGATACAGCTCTATGACGTCTGTAAGTAGGGCTGACAGTGAGTGAATGCAGGGCTGCCATTCTGACAGTGAGTGAATGCAGGGCTGCCATTCTGACAGTGAGTGAATGCAGGGATGTCAGTCTGACAGTGTGGGTCTCTCAGTCTTGGTCTCTCTTACCAGGCAGTCAGTGTCCTTGGGTCCGGTGCAGCCGGCGGCACACTGTTGGTGGCAGCAGTCACTAGAAAGGGATCCCTTACAGCGCTGGCAGCCAGAGGCACACTGGTGAGTCACTGCAGAGGAAGGACAAGCACTGGCATTGATACAGCAGCGCATAAAGCATGTACAGCACTAACACCTACACACTTTAGCTAAAATAAAACACACATTTAACACACAGAGAATAAGTCAGACATAAAGACTGTGAGACATGCAGCTACACATGAGCACAGACATGTAGACAGACATGTGGACACACAGAGACAGGCAGACAGTCACACACACACACAAAGACATACAGAGACAGGCAGACACACACACACACACACACAGAGGACTGAGGCAGGACAGACTCACATGTCTGACAGTACTGCTCTCCATTCCCCCAGCAGGACTGATTACAGGCTGAAGAGCATGTCGCACCTGAGAGAGAAAGAGAATGTTCTTAAATTTCCCACCTTATATTCATTTATCCGTCCCCACTCACCCACTCACTCCCCCACTCCCCTACCCCCATTCCTCCACTCCCCTACCCTGCCACTCCCCCCACTCCTCTCACTCCACTACCCCCCACTCCTCTCACTCACCCCACTCCACTACCCCCCACTCCTTTACCCCCCACTCCGCTACCTCCCACTCCGCCACTCCCCCCACTCCCCTACTCCCCCCACTGCCCTACCCCCCCCACTCTCTCCTACCCCCCCACTCTCCCCACTCTCCCCACCTCCCCCCCCACTCTCCTCACCCCCCCCCCCACTCTCCTCACTCCGCTCTCTTCCCCTACTCACAGGTTGATGTCCGTGATGCTGTATCAATAGTCACATTGTATTTGTTGCCCTGATCCAGAATGTCTTTCCATTTAACAGTCTCTGGATAGCACAGCTGAGAATTCCCAGAAATCTTCACTGCTCCTAGCAGGATTTCTGTAGAACAGGAAAAAATAACTAATTCTACAGTATAATACACTGTCTCCCTTTCTCACTGGATATCAGTCTATCCCCCCGTCCCTCCCCGGTCAGGCTCCTCATCCTCTCTAACTCCCCTCCCCTCCCCCTCCCCCTCCCCCTCCCCTCTGTCTCTCCCCCCCCCGTCTCCCCTCTCCCCTCTCCCCTCTCCCCTCTCCCCTCTGTCTCTCCCCCCCGTCTCCCCTCTCCCCTCACCAGTCAGGCTCCTCATGCGGAGCTCTCTCAGCCCCCTGTTGTTCAGCACCGCCAGGGCAAAGGTGTCCTGGTAGAGCTGAGTGCCACGGATGATGCGCAGATTCTCCAGAGGAATGAAATCGACGACCGTGTCAGCGATGAGAACGTAGCCCTGCACCTCCGTGATACCCTAGAGAGAGAGAGAGACAGAGAGAGAGAGAGGAGACAGAGAGAGATGGGGGAGAGAGAGAGAGAGAGGATAGGAGAGACAGAGAGAGAGGGGGAGAGGAGAGGGAAGAGGGGGGAGAGAGAGGAGAGGGGAGACAGAGAGAGAGATAGGGGAGAGAGAGATCAGTGATGCCATATAGAGAGGGAGGGAGGGAGAGGAAAGAAGAGATAGAGAGCGAGGGAGGGAGGGGAGAGTCTGCTGCAGTGCTTCTCCACTCTCCAGCTGCACAGGCAGCACTGCTCCCCTCACAAACCCAAACCCAAACCCAAAGCCCACTGCACCTTGAGGAAGTCCAGGTCGAGCGCCCCCTGCAGGTGAGTGATCTCCAGGTTTCCCTGCACCACCTGGCAGCCAGTGTAGAGCTTCTTCAGAGTCTCGTACTGATTCTGCAGACTGGAGGGTAAAGCCAGCTTCATAAGAGTGCCCGTGCACACTGCGAGAGAGGGAGGGAGAGAGTGAGGGTATGAGGGAGAGAGAGAGGGGGAGAAAGGGAGAGGGAGAGGCAGTCTGAGAGAAATCTGTGTACACACACACACACACACACAGTGCCCAGCACCCATGCTCGGAGGGGGGGGGGGTGGAGGGAGGTATTAATAAGCCCTTGTCAGCTTTAATCTCTTCCTGATGACTTCCTGTGAGCGTGTGGTTCAAGTTCAAGCAGGAAAATGATACCGCATAACTTCCTGCCACACTTCCTGCGGCGGTGTAGGGTTATCCAGATTGTGAGTGTGTGTGTGTGGGGGGGGGGGGCAGTATTTATAGGTGTCCACCACGCTGGCCTCACTGAGAGGGACTCCATTCTCCCTCTCCCCAAGCATCTGCCTTCTGTTTAAATCTATGAAACTATCTGCCATCAAGTAAGCTCTCGGCATACTGAAACACACTTTGTCATAACTTCGTGTTTCAAACATACTTTTTTTTTTTTTTTTTTTAAATGTATCTCATGCACCTAATCTAATGATTTCATCAACTGCACTTGGTGGCTTGATAGTTAGTAATTCGTTTTCAATAATAAAGGATGTTCGTGGAGCCGCCCCTCCCCCCGTCCCTGCTGGCACGCGCCCCTCTCAATGCCTCTCTGTGACTTTGTGTTGCACATGAGGAGACAGTGCGGGGGAGAGGGTCACACAACCCTTTTATACAGTCATCCGCTCCACAGCCCCCCCACTCTCTCTCTCTCTCTCTCTCTCTCTCTCTCTCTCTCTCTCTCTCTCACACACTCCCTCTCCGATCCCTGCTCGACACTCTCTGGATCACAATGCAGTAAAAGCTGCTCTAATATACTAGTCTTAGAGACACATTCTGTGCATGACTGTACATGGTATCATAGCAACAGGCCGGAGCCGAAAGCCAGATTAGAGAGTTACCCCTCCCGTGTCTCTCCAGCAGCGGGGAGGGGCTGCGGGAATCAGGGGGCAGACAGACCCCTGATGTCCTGCAGGGAGGCCCACTCCACACCCCTTTGGTCTTTGGTCCGGGCCCTGGTGACCACTCTGGCATCTTTCTAAATTAAAAATGTGTAAACTTTATTCAAAATGATTTCAAAGTTGCAGTTTAGAGTAGTGGTTAGGTCTCTGAACTCTTGACTAGAGGGTTGTGGGTTCAATCCCAGGTGGGAGACACTGCTGCTGTACCCTTGAGCAAGGTACTTTACCTAGATTGCTCCAGTAAAAACCCAACTGTATAAATGAGTAATTGTATGTAAAAAATAATATAATTATATGTAAAAATAATGTGATATCTTGTAACAATTGTAAGTCGCCCTGGAAAAGGGTGTCTGCTAAGAAATAAATAATAATAATAAGAATTTTCTTCATACTATAAATGTGTCTTTGCTAACAAAACACTCATTCCCGCAGTTCGCCGCACCCCTAATCTCTCCCTGGCGACACACGAGCACTGAGCCCTGCAATAACACAATCGCACAACAACCCAAAGGCTTTTGTTGTTTCCTGACTTTCAGTTAAAATCAGACTGGAGAGACAGACTTAACCTGTTAGACATGTCACACGCACTCTACTGCAGTAACAGAGCACGCTTACTCTCTAGATATCACACGCTTACTGTGTGCAGTACTATCACACTGTGACTGTGTGCAGTATTATCACACTCTTACTCTCTGGAGTACCCTAAATCATTCAGTTCTCCATGTGATGCCTCTTTTCCACTGTTCAACTGAACCGTGCCAGAGCCGCACTGACCTCTCACGGTGGGGTTAAGTGACGTCACATGCTACTGACGTCACACACAATGAAAGACAGTTGTTATTAATTATTATTGTTAATTAGCTTGGTTTGCCAAAAGATGCGCAAACAAATGGTGCTCAAAAAAGGATTTTGAAACTCTTGCCTATATATTTCCCTGGCCTTGTAGGGAGTAACTGGCTTTTAATAACAGAGCGCAGCTGTGGCCTTGGAGGGATGATAAAACCTTTGTTTCTGCTTAATAAGCTGTTTTGAGCCTATATACAGACTGTAATCAAACCAATTAAAACAGGTTCTAAAACTATTTACTTTTGTTAAAACTGACACGCTATAACTAGGTAAGTGTCACGGAACACCTAATAATACACTATAGAAATGGAAAACGCAGTTATTTTCTGATGAACATGCGCCCTGTGTGGGGCGGTGTCTGATCCAGTGAAATTTCGGTGAAACATGAGATTGTACATTCCCAGGTGAGAAAAGAAATGCCCCATTGTGGTCCAAGTGAAATCAATGTTATCAAAATAATTAATACTCTATAAAGAAAAGGAATTGTTCCCAATGTGTTACAAATAGGCTATTAGTCATGCACGTACTATTTTAGTATTTATTTAGCATATAAGAACATAAGAAAGTTTACAAACGAGAGGAAGCCATTCGGTCCATCTTGCTCGTTTGGTTGTTAGTAGCTTATTGATCCCAGAATCTCATCAAGCAGCTTCTTGAAGGATCCCAGGGTGTCAGCTTCAACAACATTACTGGGGAGTTGGTTCCAGACCCTCACAATTCTCTGTGTAAAAAAGTGCCCCCTATTTTCTGTTCTGAATGCCCCTTTATCTAATCTCCATTTGCAACCCCTGGTCCTTGTTTCTTTTTTCAGGTCAAAGAAATCCCCTGGGTCGACACTGTCTATACCGTTTAGGATTTTGAATGTTTGAATCAGATCGCCGCATAGTCTTCTTTGTTCAAGACTGAATAGATTCAATTCTTTTAGCCTGTCTGCATACAACATGCCTTTTAAACCCGGGATAATTCTGGTTGCTCTTCTTTGCACTCTTTCTAGAGCAGCAATATCCTTTTTGTAACGAGGTGACCAGAACTGAACACAATATTCTAGGTGAGGTCTTACTATTGCATTGTAAAGTTTTAACATTACGCCCCTAGATAAAACATAGTGATCATTTTTATAGTTAAAGTTCCAGTTTTTAAAATATTATGATCTGCATAATAGATAATGTAATTAACATGGGGATATTAAAAGGAAAAGGGTTGTAAAGTTTAATAGACCACAAGAATAGTAAAGAAAGATAGTATTTGGATGAGTGTTATTAGTGAGGATGGATGTGTGAGAGGAGTGGGAGCAATAAACCTGTGGTATGAATGTGGAGAAGGTCAAAGTGGGCGGGTATACTAACATACAACCTATAGGACATAATAAGTTATGCATTAACAATAGTTTTAAAAAAAAATAGATTACTAATGATAAGGATTAAATGTTTAATTATTTTCTTTGTGCAAAAGGATAAAACACACAATGTTTCTGGATGATCAGGAAATAGTTTGGATCCCACTTAAAATAGTAAGGGACCATAGAAAACAATTGGGTCGGCTTTTGCAGCAACAGCTGAACAGACCTGACAACCTAAGACAGACCCATCACGCTGCCCAGGTAAGCATGTTTGAACCCTTGGCGTTTGGCCAGGGTTCAGAAGGGGGAATTATGTAAGGATTTTGAAACACTTGCCTGTGTATTTCCCTGGCCTTGTAGGGAGTAACTGGATTTTAATAACTCAGAGTGCAGCTGTGGCCTTGGAGGGATGATAAAACCTTTCTGCTTAATAAGCTGTTTTGAGCCTATATACAAACCGTAATCAAATCAATTAAAACCATTTACTTTTGCTAAAAGTGACATGCTATAACCTTAGGTAAGTGTCACGGAACGCCTAATAATACACTATAGAAATGGAACACGCAGGTTTTTTCTGATGAACACACGCCCTGTGTTCCAGTGAAATTGCACAAGCTGTTACTGTACCATAATCCTTTGTTCCTTTCCATTATGCAAGCCGTTGCTTATGTTGCCCCTTTAAAAAGGTAAAGAAATCATTGAATTTGTCTGTAAACATTGTGTGATTTTCCTGTGTTTAATGTAAGCTCTGAATCAATACTAATGAATACAAAATGAATACAAAAATAAGTCACTATCCAGGGCACAGGCACTGAGAGACTGGAATCTGATTGGCTCTGGCAGTTTACTTTTTACTGTTTATGAAGTCACACACCTTGTAATAGACATTTCAAAGGTCAGCAACTCAGGTTCAGTGGCTACAGGATCGCTGCGCTGCACAGTTCAGCCCAGCCCCTCCCCTCCCCGCCCCCCCTCCTCTCATCTCCCCTCTCCCCCTCCAGTTCACCACTGTGTTTGTTCCCAACAAGAGCACAGCGATCTTGTAGCCACTGAACCTGAATTGCTGACCTTTGAAATGTCTGTTACAAGGTGTGTGACTTCATAAACAATAAAAAAGTAAACTGCCAGAGCCAATCAGATTCCAGTCTCATTGATCTCAGTGCCTGTGCCCTGGATAGTGACTTATTTTTGTATTCATTAACTTACAGAATACCTTCATCCTTCCAGTGTCACTGCAATCCCAGGGCCTTTAGAGTAAACATTAAATGATTTTCATACATTAACCAGTGTCACTTCACTACGCTTTTGCTCCACTAAAAGGGTTATGTTTGTTTTGTAAGTGAAATTGTTATTAACTCTTTATGTCATGCCTATACGAATCAAAGAGAATGAACAAAGCAGGCTAAACAGGGAATCCATGCTTTGAAGAATGGAAACAAGCTCAGCTGCCATATAGGTTGGCTTGGTGAGAAAGTGCATGCTGAATTATTATGAATTCGCTTGCCCCTCCTGGTGTTTTGCAGACAGGCCCCCTGGCCTGTGAGAGAAGCCGGTCTCCAGACCCCTGGCACACAGCCGGATCCTGTTTGATTCCTCTGCTTGACATCACTGGCAGCAGTGTGGAGTAGTGGTTAGGGCTCTGGACTCTTGACCGGAGGGTCGTGGGTTCAATCCCAGGTGGGGGACACTGCTGCTGCTCCCTTGAGCAAGGTACTTTACCTAGATTGCTCCAGTAAAAACCCATCTGTATAATAATCTCGCCTCATAGCACTCTTTTGGAGGCTTCTAATTAAAGCAACAGTACCAGCCCCCTGCCAGTCAGCTACATAAGAGCCGATTCCAGCTTGATGCTGTTATAATCTACATACCAGACCTGGGACTGTATTCTTATAGTGGTCTTTTAATCAACATGTAATACATATTTATTGATTGATTGATTGATTGATTCATATTGTGTCTGGTGGCTAACTCCGTTTTAGAGAACACTTCGGCTAAGAGAACACTTCGCTTGCTTTCCGAGGAGTGTTCTCTTAGCCGGAGAGTACTGTGCCTGCATTACTGCTGTGAATTACTGGTGTGAACACTTATTTAAATACACTGCATATACGCGCACATGCCCCCGTCATATGCCCAACCACTACTGTAAACACACAATTCAAACTGCCAGTGTCCTGCCCTAACCTTGTCCTATCAAAAATTGAAGCACTTCTATAAATATACATACAAATGTACGTGCAACATCAATCAATCAATTACTTGTATTGGCTCCACAAATGCCAGTTTTCTTTAGACAATAAAGGCATTCCTTGTGCAAAGTTGCGTATCACCGGCGCTGCTTGCGCACAAGACGCGATTTTTGTTTACTGCCGCGGTTATATTGCTGCTGTCAGTCAAGCTGCAGAACAGGTTTTCAATCCAGCCTCTACTGCACACTTAAAATAAGCGATTCGATTAAAAATTAAACTCTCACATTATGATGTTTTCAGCTTCCCTGCTATACAGAGTATCCACCACCCGAACAACACTTTCACTATCTCACTAAAGCCTACATTACAGACCCCCAGTATGTTTGTAAACATACTTTACAAACTGTGCCCCTAAACTTTCAACATCACCCACCTTCTCTGCCGCGAGCGCCCGCAATCCCTGTCAAAAACGTCACAATCAGCACCAAACTTCTGACAAACTCCATCGTGCCCGCACCGCCTCTATTGCATGATTTTCAGATTGATTGTTTTACGATTTGTTTCTCTTCTGTGTGTGTTTTTTTTTTCTTTCCAGCACTTTATTTTTTTTGGTTTTAAATCCCAGCACTTCCTCGTCTCCTTGTGGTTCCCGGGGAGCGGGTACGCGCGGCGCGCTCTGCGCTGGGTTTGGGAGTGGCAGGCTGTCGAACTGCACACAGACCTCACGTGTTTCAAAACAGGCAAACACGCTGTCCTGCAGAGCATAAAACTGGAGTCAACTTTTACTGTCTAGCAAAACAAAAAATGATACAAAATGATAAAGACTTTACAAACAGAAAGACTTCGAGACGGACTGTATTTAACGCACTAAGCACAGAGCGTGCCACTTGCTCCCTGCACTACCTCCATGCACTTATATTCACTGGACCGTATTCATGAAACATTATTCACCTTCCTTGATTTTTATCTCAAAATTATAAGCAGCAGGTTCTTATAGTGTTCATCCCGAATACGAATTGAACAGAGTACAAGTCAACAGGTAGAAATGGCAGGAGTCTCCCTCGTGGAGGCGCAGTTTCGGGGACCCAGGCACGGGACAGACAGGGTTTGGAAAGCAGGCCTAGTATTTATCGCTTGTGTCTTTTCTTTACGGGTAAGGTGTCCAGACGTCCCATTTTGAACGGGACAGTCACACTTTTGGAACACTGGTCCCAGTGTCCCCAGAACCTTTCTTGGGACGCTTATTTCGTCCTGTTTTTTCCCCCAGAGCATCGTCACGCCGGTAACAGAATATCGTATTTTAATGCAGGCTTGCTGTGTTACTACCATATACTTATTACAGTACAATGACACTTGATGGGACTAAAGGGGAGGTTGAACGACCAGTCGCATTAAAAAACGTCTGTACAGCGCCGTGCAAATCTGGAGACATACTGAACAGCCAACGTTCATATTTGCAACCAATCACAGAGAATTTGGAGTGGGTTAATCAGTAGACTTGCTAAAACAAACTGGCGGCTATCCTCGACTGAATCATCACTCTCGCTGCCCGTAGAGGTTAAACTACTGTAGTCTAACAATAACGGCTCATACATGTATCATTGTACAGTGTTGGCATTATTCTCTTCATCTGTGATATTTGTATATCTGCGTGCAAATGACTTTGCTTTGTGTGTAGCTATAGGCGTCAGTTGTAGAAATGAACACTGTCATGTCACATCACCGTGCCCTGTTTACAACGCTGTGCACCGAAGCGTGTCGTGGTTTAAACACTTCTTTGTGCCTCAAAATAGCCCATCACAATAATAGGAGGGGTTGTGAAATATGACGAAAGTATTTGAAAACGTGTTTTCTATTGAAATAAGTCTACATTAACTTTCAGTTCACCACAGGTACCCTCTCAGAAACGTATGTTAGTGAATAATACACAATAATTTATTAACTATTTATTTTCACATTTGTGAAATTCATGTTGTATTTCTTTAAGTATACATTTGATGTTGTTTTTAGCAATAATGAAATACAAGTTTTAGGTATCCAGGTGCCCATATAATTTCTTTTAAAAATGTATTTACATTTGATAGTTACACTGTAAAATTTTCTCGTGTTCATTGAGTGGTACGAAAAAACTGGATAGGCAGGAAATTTCATCATGCAATTAACAAGTTTTTAACAGGTTCCTTTCCGTTTTAAGTGATACCTGTCGGCTTACAACATGTTAAAGGGGGAAATGTTTCAGAGAGATGTTTAACGTTTTGCCTGCTTAAAAACTACTAAAAAGGAAATTCCTGTTTCTGTAAGCAGCTTCTAAACAAAACTCAGAAAAGCGGATTAGTGGGCTTCATTTATTGCACGCAGTACAATGATAGGATATTTAACATTTCAAAACCTTTAATAGTATTAGTTTAATAGTAGAAAGTGGGTGAAAAGAATTCCTAGTATCTATAAATCACGGCTCACCAAGCAGAAACTGCAACAGAAAACAATATACAAAACAAATACCATGTCATATTAAATGGTAAGAAATTAAATATTTTGAAAAAAATAGATTCTATGAAGTAATCATTTCATAAGTTGAAATATTGAGATCTGTAATGTTTTCATACAGGAAGGGGCTGGTTTGCAGATTGGACACTGGAGGATAGCATAGAGATAGAGAGAGAGCGAGATGGAAAGTGGAAATCAGAGAGAGAAGATGCAGTTTCTTAGGCAGAAAAGGGACTAGATTTGCAGCAGTAATCAACAATACAATAGATTCTCGGAACGTGTTATTATTGAATAGCTATTGTGTATTGTAAAAACTATACTTGTATAGAAATGAAATTACAAAGACAATAAGATCATTTATTCACATTTTTTGAAAGTAAAAGATGCCACTCTGAATATTAGATCAAACATTGCCAAAGTGAAAATAAAACCCTGGCGCTTCCCCGTAGCTTGGAAGTTGCGTAAAATATTGTATTTTATTTATTCAAATATCCCTTTTATTGTTATGAATATATGGATACAAATCTCTTAGAAATGCAGAGGAATGTTGCCGTGTTTGGTTTAATAATTTGACTAATTCGTGAACTCATCCATTAATTCGAGAGGGTGTGTATGTTTAGGCCTACGTATTTACGCGCAACAGTAATTATTTGTAATATTATATTGAAAATCGCGAACCTGATTTGAATATAATTGAACTAATTTTGTTTAGTCGGGCTTAATGCGTCCACACACTCTTAAAATAGTTTGGTTACAGTTCCTAGCAGCGCAATGTGGACTGTGGGTCTTAATATGACATTATCCCACTATGCAGTGTATTTTGTAGTATTGAATTCGGTGCCCCGTGGAAACCTGTGTCCCTTGCTCATTCTGCGCAGGTGCAAGCCGATCTCTTTACTTTATCTACACGGGCTCAGCTGGTTTTGTCAAAGCGGGTGCAAAGGGATTCAATATGGAAGGGCATCCGGATAAAAAATAAAAAAACACATTATTTAATACGTGTTTCAAATATTTAGTACACATTCTAATTTGACTTTGGTACGTGTTGTAATTCTACATACTAATTTGGTCAACCAATCACTGAAAATGAAATGAGATCCAATGAATTTATAGATAGTATGCTGTAATAAATTATGGCTTTTTTGTCTGTCAAATTAATTAAATTTATTTTTAGTATAAACTTGAGATTTCTTCTCAAATGTGATCATTAGAGTTGATCTGTTACGATACTCATCCACAACGCTAGATGGCGCACTAATCCTGAAATATCTAAGCAATATCCTTACCAGTCCAAAAAAACATGATCTTGTTTTGTTGTTAACCACACTCACATAAAAAAAAGGGTTATTAAATGGTTATTTGAAGAACCTTATACCTTATCAGATGGTTCTTTAGCAGGCTAAAATGCAGAAAAGGGTTATTGATAATTTTGCAAAAAGAATCCTCCCACAACCAACTTGCATTTTCTTCTAATGACTGCAGCGACTGGGGAGAGTTCAGAGACCGGGGGCGCTTTTTTTTTTTTTTTTTTTAACAACAATTCAGTTTCATTTTTCACATTATGAAATCATTGTAGGTGTGCTGTGTGTACTCTGCACTGTAAAACCAGAGCGTCTGACGCGTTTATAAGCTAAATGGCGTGTGTTTATTGATGCAGAGAGGTGTTCTATTCCTAAACAGCCGTGTTTATAAGGGATTCTGTAAACACTGGTGTTTAGACCTTTGTAATATGAACGCATTGCTAAACGCTTTTTTTTTCACACATCCTGAATATCACTGTCCTATTAGTTTACCTACATTAGCATTATAGGAATCCAAGATTACTGAAGTATGTGAAAACAGAACATCTCAACAGTTCAACTTTAAGTATAAATGGATTATTTTAAAACCACACATTGAGAGATGAAACTGTTAAATAAAACAAAGTAAACAAAATTGTCATACAAACATGGATCTGTCAAATAATATTTAACTAAATACCAATTAAACACTGGCATCGGCTCGCGCTCAGCTGTTCGAAGTTGCCAACAACGGTTATTTTTTTTTTTTCCTGAGGTAGAGCATCTCTGGTCTGTCTGAGGTAAGTCATTCATCTTCTTAAGATAATGTTCAATACATTTTCTTATATTTAATAGAATTTTATATGAAATAATAGGGTACAAAATGTCTAATTTAAGCTGTTATATATATTTTTTTTTGGCAGAGTTGAGCTTGTTTTGGTTGTTACCCGCACAAGAAATAAAATAGAGTGTAAATTATTTACGCAACTTGGTGTCCCCCCCTCCCTCCCTCCTCCGTCCCCCCCCCGCCCCCCCCCCGTCCCCCCCTCGTCCTCCCCCCCGCCCCCCCCCGTCCTCCCCCCCGTCCCCCCCCCGTCCTCCCCTCCCTCCACCATTCCCCCAATCCATAACTCGATAGGATGCAATACTTTCTTTGTAACGTGAAAATGCGCTCAGGGTTCCACCTTGCGGAAGAAATGCTACAGTGCAGAACGTGGTGGTGTTAGCGCGGAACTGTGTGTTCAGAGCGTGCGGGGGAGCAGGTTCACTGACACATAGGAAGTAGTTGGTACAGAAGTCCAAGCCCTTGTTCTGCTGTGTGACTCCCGTGGATTTCAAGACTGAAGTGGATCCACAGGCGAGCTGCTGGTTAGGGATTGGATGGCTTGATCACCCTGCTAGTGCATTGTTCTGTTCGTGTCTCCACCGCGCTGAGGATGCGGCTAGCCCGAGCCCAATGCTGGGTCAACGCTTTCCCCGCAGCCCGCCTGCTCCCTGCGGTTCTGGCTGGCTGTCTTCTGCTGGCCCCTGTCTCTGGGTCCCAGGGCGACAAGGAGCCCTTTTACCGAGACTGTGTGAAGGAGTGTGTCCAAGCCAACTGCACCGGACCTCCGCTCGGAGGCTTCCTGTCCGCTCAGCCACGCTACATGACATTGACAGGTAGGCATCTGAGACAGAAGCAGAGCCACTGCATGGGCAAGTAGTGTAGTAACTCTTTCATTGCAGAGACCTGCATAATAACATCACATTATCCGAATGGCAAGGGGGTTTATATAATACATATATATAATATTTATATTGTGTTCCATGCATTAGTAATATGTTTGCATTTCCATTTTACATAGCGTTTGTGAATGTGGCTTATTCTGGTCCTTTCCGATCATTCATCCTTATAGAAATAAAACGCATTAACACGCTAACTTTTTTATGTTCTGCTGCGGGCTGTTTGCGGGTGATAAGATGTTTTTTGTTTGTTGCCCTGGGCAACAAATGCAGACTCCAGGATTCTGGAAGAGGGGAGACGAAGGGGTGGCAGACAGACGGGCTTGGGGGGCGGAGGGTTATTTTTTTTAAGGATAAGGGAAGGGAAACCCTGTGGAAGATAAATTACGAAAGCAGGAGCATTTTTGGTGCAGAATATTTTCACGATTTCTTTTTGTTTTTAGTAAGCTCAAAATGACCTAGGTGACTCACGATGTTATGCATTCACTGCCAATAAATGATATTCAAGAGAAAGTTACCTGGTGCTCCACTCCAACTGAAGTCAAATAGCAGTAGTTATTTTTCATAATGTGACCAAAATGAGCAATCAGTATTACTTACTTTTTATAAAGTATGGGTACCCTACATCAGCTGGATTCGTCTGTTGTGATGATTACAAGCACATTTTTCCACAACAGCATCGAGATCCACTTGTTTAGCCAAGACACTGCCACAGTAAGAATGGCAAGATCAGAAAAATGTTTTTACATGCTTCATGCATGAGGAGGTACGCTCCGCAGCATTACTGGATAGAGGGACGGTAATGGCAATTTAAAAGCAATCTTGTGGCTAGGCAGCAGTGAATCAACTTTTGTGTGCTCTTCATATCTGACTTTCAGACGAACTGCAAGTCTAGCCTCAGCTTCTGTATTGTCACATTTCTAATGCTCAGCAAGTGCTTTCAGCAGTGAAGCGTTGAGAAAAGTTCTGGGATCCAAACTGCTGGTGCCTTTCATAATGCTATTATTTTCACTGAAGCTGTGTCTCAGTTATAATTCTGCCAATGACTGGTAAGTAAGTTGACACGGTATTCCTCTGATGTCGATAGGGATGCCTCTTCACTAGTTACATGTTCTGTAACACAGTCCTTGAAGTGGGCAGGAAGTAGACATACGCTTTTTGGTTTTGGTTGCATTGTATAAGACTCTTCACCAATATCATTTTCTCTAGCCAGAGAATTAACTTCCTTCCACTGTTTCAAACTCAGAAGTCTCCCTTAGTTTCCCATTTAAAGTGCTATCTCCAAGCATACATGCAGAGGCTAAACTGCAGTTAGGATCTTGTAGGCAGTCAGACACTGGTTTCAGATCTTTTTCAAGATTCTTGAGAACGAGGCCAAACAGAAGACAAACGTAGTTAAGATGAAGAAGGAGACCTTGTGCTTCCAGCTCCCTCACACTGCCAGGGCTGGCTGTGGAAAGATCAGATAGCAGCTTCCTAACAGGTGTGCAGGTCATCTTCATTGCATCAGGTAAGCGCTTTAACTCTGTCACTCTGTCAGTTGGCCTTCTGTGCCTACGTTCTTTGAGTCTGCCTACGTTCTTTGAGTTTATAAACATAAGATTGATTCTCTGTTTCCTGTGAGGACAGGACTTGTATACAGCCACAGACTTACCTTGGGAATGGAGGTTGTTTGTAACTCTGAAAATGAGTTAATGAGCTAATCATTCATGTTCCACCCGGTAACTGCATCCATCTTTCTGATTGGACAGTTCAATACCACTCCTTATTATTATTGGTTGTTATTACATTATTAATAATACTGTCCTTTTTTATATACGCACGTGTCAGTGGGGTTTCTCATGTTAATTTTTGTTCCAATGTTCCTTGTTCCGAAGGCAAAGCCCAAAATAAATTATTTTCATTTTTAGTTTGAACTGTGCCCAACGTCAGATCTTTAGTCAATTGTTTTACCACAAGTCCTTGAAATCCTCATCTATAAAGCCCACCAAAGGTCAGTTTGTTAACTCGTGTGCCACAGGGGATTTCAGCCCTTCAAAGGCCATTTTCGATACTTTCATCTTGAAGCCTTTTAAATCATTAAATCAGACAGCAGCAGAGCTGCATACAGACAGTCAGTTAAATTGTGAGCACACCTGAGCAATTTGAAAGTGACATCTCTTCAACTTTAAAAGGAACATGCACTTAAAAACCACTCAGGAATTTGACAATTGGACAATTTTTCAATTTTAAGGCCCCCAGTAACACAGAAATACTAAAGCGATGGTACTTATCTTGAATGAATTCTACAGATGACCTACCTGGCTATCTGTACTGATGCTTTCATAGGGCTACTGACATTCTAAATATCATTTTTAGATCCTCAAAATCACTCCAAAATGAGACACGTTTCAATTATGACTATCCCTCCCCCCACTACAAAAGGGGTGTATCTTCGTCATTGAGCTGAAATATTTGGCCTGGTTTCATACCTGACCTGCATCTTCCACTACACAAAATATAAACACAATCTAAACCTTGAGGTGGGAAGCTGTGCTTGAGTTCATGCAGAATGACCCAATAAAGAAGTAAAGGGGAAGGGTTGTTAAAAATGACAGTATTATGTACTTGTCAATCACATTGACTGACGTTAGCTATTGCATATGAAACGCATTGCAATGTAAATTTCTAATACCAAGACATTTTTTTTCAAATAGCATTCTTAAATCATATCTTTTCATAATACTCAACATTTTAACCACGGTGATTCCCCATTAAGACCCATGTTGTTTGGCAGGGACATCATTTTCAATGAAATATGTGAAGTACTGTTTATATTCAGTCCACATTATGCACCAAACTGGTCATCAGAGTTTTTATTAGCCCCTTTTCGGTGCATCATTCATAAGCATTAATACAAACACATTTCAGTGGGGTTTCTTACACCCGTGTGCGTGTGCTGCAGGCAAGGTTCTTCATCAGCTCGGCAGCACATTCTTTTCATTGAGGTTTGACACAATGACTCTGGAAATAATGACGTTACTTGGGTCCTGTATTTAACATGAAATTCTTCATCTCAGTTAACTTGTTAAAAAACCTCATGGACTAGCTTACAAGCTCACAACACAGCAAAATAAAATAAGGAAATACACACATTAGGAAATACAGATGTTATAAAACAGTTCAGTTTAATACAGGGGTCTCCAATCCTGGTCCTGGAGGGCTGGTGTCCTTCCTGTTTTCTGTTCCAACTTTACCCTAGATTACTTAGTTGGACAAATTAAGCTTCCAATAAGCACTTAGTTGGTCCAGTTAAGTAATTTAGAGTACAGTTTTAACAAAAGCCAGGAGGGACACCAGCCCTCCAGGACCAGGATTGGAGAACCCTGGTTTAATAACATAGTCACCTTTCTTACTGCAGTTGGTACAATTTGCAGTTTCGTTTATTTCACGCAAGTGTTCGTGGTTCAACCAAATGCTGTCAGCGCTGACAATGACTCTGAGTAGCTTTCACATCTTCTTAATTCTTACTCTGATTGGCTGTAAAGGTAACAGGGCTAACCATAGATTGAATAATGTTTTGTTGGGTGGATTTTCCTTGTGTACTATTGCCTAGTTACTGAAGACATGGTATTCTGGGAGATGTAGTTTTTAGTGGATATTTGGGGGGGCGGGGCGGAGGAGGCGGTCGCCCCCTGGTGTTGCAACGAGTCTGGGCGTTCTGGAACCTTTTGACAACACAGAGGTTCCACAGGATGGGTGCCGCTAGAGGGCAGGATTAGCATGTGTTGAAAAACACTTACAGCCAGCACTCGGATATATACGTTACCCATCAGTCACGTTTTACTGCCCTTGTATTAAGAATAAAATGAATTCAGTCTGTCTTATACAATACAGTATAATACAGTAGTTATATGTAAAGCACCTCGGTGGCTGAATTACTCTTGATTGTTAGCGGCTTGTGTTCCAGGCTGGACTTGCCGAGATGACTGCCGGTACCTCTGCATGTGGATCACAGTGGGCCTGTACCTCGCAGAGGGATACAAAGTGCCTCAGTTCCACGGGAAGGTGAGTCCAGTTCACTCAGCAGTGTGTATGATCTGTCGATTTAATGTCACTCTTTGAATGATGTCGCTCTGTCGATGATGTCGCTCCTCTCTCTCTCTCTCTCTCTGCAGTGGCCCTTCACCCGGTTCCTGTGCTTCGAGGAGCCTGTCTCAGCTCTGGCCTCGCTGCTCAACGGACTGGCCTGTCTCGTCATGCTGATCCGCTACCGCAGCGCGGTGCCCAGGCAGTCCCCCATGTACTACACTTGCTGCGCATTCTCAATGGTGAGTGAGAGTGAGCCTACCTGCCTGCCTGCCTGTCTTTGTAATCACATGCAGATAAGCAAGCAGTCCCACCTCCTGATTGTGTCTCCTCTGCAGGTGTCTCTAAACGCCTGGTTCTGGTCCATGGTGTTTCACACGCGGGACACCTACCTGACTGAGGTACAGTAACTACACCTGCCTGACTGAGATACAGTAACTACACCTGCCTGACTGAGATACAGTAACTACACATACCTGACAGGTACAGTAACACACCTACCTGACTAAGGTACAGACATCTGCCTGACTGAGGTACAGACACCTGCCTGACTGATGTACAGTAACTACACCTACCTGACTGAGGTACAGTAACACACCTACCTGACTGAGGTACAGTAACACACCTACCTGACAGGTACAGTAACTACACCTACCTGACTGAGGTACACTAACACACCTACCTGACTGAGGTACAGTAACACACCTACCTGACTGAGGTACAGTAACTACACCTACCTGACTGAGGTACAGTAACACACCTACCTGACAGGTACAGTAACTACACCTGCCTGACTGAGGTACAGTAACACACCTGCCTGACTGAGGTACAGTAACACACCTACCTGACTGAGATACAGACACCTACCTGACTGAGATACAGACACCTACCTGACTGAGATACAGTAACTACACATACCTGACAGGTACAGTAACACACCTACCTGACTAAGGTACAGACATCTGCCTGACTGAGGTACAGTAACACACCTGCCTGACTGAGGTACAGTAACACACCTGCCTGACTGAGGTACAGTAACACACCTACCTGACTGAGGTACAGTAACACACCTACCTGACTGAGGTACATTAACACACCTACCTGACTGAGGTACAGTAACACACCTGCCTGACTGAGGTACAGTAAAACACCTACCTGACTACCAGGCACAGTAACTCTACAGCTGCACTGTCTCTCACACTGGCGCTCCCCTCTTCTGTTTCTCAGTGCGTGTGGGAGTACTCTCTGCAGCTGCATGCTGTTTAATGTACACTGGAAACCAACACAGATTGAAAACAAATTCTGTTCCCCGTTTTAAAACAAAACCCTGGACTGCAAGGACTAGGGCTGAAATCCAGTGATTCTCACCATTTTCTCTGGTTTATTATTCATAAAATTCAAATAACTAACCCAGCGTGTCTCTTTTTTCTTTCTACCAGAAAATGGATTACTTCTGTGCATCGGCTGTGATTCTGTACTCCATCTACCTGTGCTGTGTGAGGTAGGCTCACCCCTCAGGCTCATTCTCCTACACATTCCTGTGAAGGCAGTAGTGATGACCCTAACCCTAACCCAGCCCGTCCTTGTGAATAGAGATGAAGAAAAATCCGCTCAGGAGCATCCGTATAATCAGACAGGCAGTGCTGTGTGGATTAGTCTTCCTGATCTGTGCAGTGTGAAGGCTGAAGGACAGTGCTGTCTAAATGATACAGGAGAAAAGGTTCAGTGTTGTAGTGCTACAGGAATGGGAATCACCCCCTCTCCCTCTCTTTCTCCCCCCATTCTCCCTGCTCTCTCCCCCTCTCTGCCACCCTCTCTCCAGGACCCTCGGTCTCCAGCGCCCCGATCTCTCTAGTTGTTTCGGGGTGCTGCTGATTCTCTTGTTTGCGTCTCACGTCTCCTACCTGACCTTCGTCAACTTCGACTACGGATACAACATGGCCGCCAACACCGCCATCGGTACGTTTACTGTGTGTGTGTGTCTGTCTGTCTGTGTGGGTGTGTCTGTGTGTGTCTGTCTGCCTGCCTGCCTGCCTGTGTATGTCTGCCTGTGTGCGTGTGTGTCTGTCTGTCTGCCTGCCTGCCTCTGTGTGTGTCTGTCTGTCTGCCTACCTGCCTGTCTGTCTGTCTGCCTGCCTGTTTGTCTATCTGTCTGTCTGCCTGCCTGCCTGTGTCTGTGTGTGTGTGCTTCATTACCCCCTGCTCTCCTCTCCTGTTTCGCAGGCTGCTCTCAGTATTAACCCTCTCCTCTCCTCTCAGGTATAATTAACCTGCTGTGGTGGCTCTGCTGGTGTTATGGGAACCGGCGCACTCTGCCGTACTGGTGGAAGTGTGCCGCGGTGGTGCTGCTGCTTCATGGCCTGGCACTGCTCGAGCTCCTCGACTTCCCGCCTCTCCTCTGGGTCCTCGACGCTCACGCCATCTGGCACCTCAGCACTGTGCCTGTGCACTTCCTGTTCTACAGGTACACTTCCTGTCTGTACCTGCCTTCACAGCAGGTGTATTGTATTTTTATACTGACAGGTATTGACACATTGTGACACCTCTCTCTCTGTCTCTCTCTCTCTCTCTCTCTCTCTCTCTCTCAGTTTCCTAATCGATGACAGCCTGTACCTGCTCAACACGCAGAAACGAGGCCTGAAACTGGACTAAGGGGTCACCTGACCAATCAGGAACAGAAGCTCGACTGGAGAGGACGTCGTATGACTGATCACCCTCCAATCGGGGCCTGCAGCTCCACGAAGGGGCGGGGCACAGTTCTGCACTTTCTTGCTTGTAAAATTCTCTGTTTAGGAGTTTATTTTTTGTTATCATTTTTTTTTTTGTTGTTATGATGATTTTGTGCTGCATTCACTGAGCGTTTGCCTTGATCAGACAGGCAGTGTCCCCAGCCAGCCAGCCTCAGCTCCAAAACCTCCAGAATGCTGCTGAGATTCAGACCCATTACAGATTCACAGCACTGTGAGGTGCAGCCAGCCCTGTAACTGAGCTCTGGTGAGAGAGACTGGGGGAAGCTGGTCTGAGGGATGCTGTCTTTCTTAACTCTTCTGCCCAATACGATTTTTGTTGCTGCTTTTTAAAATATCTATTTTTTATATTTTATATTATTTCTGTTTTTGCCAAATATGTTCATTCTTTACCTTGGCTGCCTTTGTTTCTTTTCACTGGGTCTCGGAGGGGGCTGTAGGGTTCTGAATCGTTCCGGTCCACACCGAGCCCGGTTCCTGTGGCTTCATATTGTTCTGTATAGGCTGGAACATGGGATTCCTGTGCCAAACGAACCTTGTGCTCCAAGAGTTTTCATTTGCGCTTTGTTTTCAATTCCTCATAAAGTCCTAAGGGGTTAAAATGTGTTTCTGCACCAACGCTGAAATATTCACAACAATGAAATCCCTGTATTCTGATCATCGCCTACTCTGAAATATTTCTGCTATTCATTT
Organism: Acipenser ruthenus; assembly: GCF_902713425.1. Lineage (NCBI taxonomy): Eukaryota > Metazoa > Chordata > Actinopteri > Acipenseriformes > Acipenseridae > Acipenser > Acipenser ruthenus. The sequence goes on along the minus strand of NC_081216.1, from coordinate 3,770,894 downwards.
GGAGTTGACCAAAACAATCCTAGGTGCTGGCGAGTGACAGTGAGGGTGGAGAGGCCTGGGTGTGAGAGAGTGAGGAAGGGATTGAGTGAGTATACATGTCTGCACTCTTTGAGAGGTCTGTGTGAGAGACAGTGGGGAGAGCGATAGTAGCCATCTCTGCTCTGAGAGCTCTGTGTGAGAGAGAGAGTGAGAGTGTGGAGAGTGACAGTAACCATCTGCTCTGAGAGCTCTGTGTGAGAGAGAGAGTGAGAGTGTGGAGAGCGATAGTAACCATCTGCTCTGAGAGCTCTGTGTGAGAGAGAGTGGGGAGAGCGATAGTAGCCGTCTCTGCTCTGAGAGCTCTGTGTGAGAGAGAGAGAGAGAGAGAGAGAGAGTGTGAGATTGCAGAGAGCAATAGTAACCATCTGCTCTGAGAGGTCTGTGTGAGACTGCGAGTGGGGAGAGTGATAGTAGCTGTCTTTGCTCTGAGTGAGTGAGAGAGTAGGGAGGGGGTTCTCTGTGCGTTGCTGTTTCAGCTTTCTGGTGTTCCTCAGTGCCCCTCAGTGTGAACACAGACCCTACAGACCCCACTGACCCTTTGTTTGTGTGCCTTTGTGACTTCCATTCTTCCCCAGGGCTGCAGCAAATAGCCTCCCTGCATACAGTATTCCTTTCCATTGAGTCAATCCAAACATATTCACTGTACTGCACTGGAGTATAGAATTCACACAAACGGCATCTCACCTAGACATGTGGAGGATGTGTTTGGTGCTGATCGCTCTCAAGTGCATCATATGTGGAGTCCTCATATAACAGGGAGCCCTTGTGTATAAAAACACTGACAAATGCATGGATTTCAACATTGTTTGTGTTTGCGATTCATTACTCTAGTTTCTAAGGTCCTATAGGGGAGCCCAGACTCCTGTAGTGTCTATAGGGGGTTATTATAGACCCCACCGTTCCCACCTTTATTGGACATGTGCCTGCTTCACTCCTGCAGATTTCTTTTTGTATTACAAATGAATAATCAACAGCGTGTTTACTGCTTGTAATGAAGAACTTTGATCTTGTAAAACAAAGCTGCTGTCCCAGTTCAAGCACACCGTGTCCTGTGCTTTCAATTTGCACAACAGCTTTGGGTGGTTTGGCTTTTATTGTCATGACTTTATTCTTATTATTTTTACATTTTTGGAGGGGTTGATTTTCTAAGTGATGCTCCTCCACACTGATTCATTTTTGACGGTGGGGCTGGTAGACTAATAAACATTGCAAAGAGCCACAGCTCCTTGCATGTGTGGAGTGTGCACTTTCGCATTCATACAGGGGGAAAATAGCAATGTGTGTGGGGGCAGCTTGGGAACTGGAATTCACTTTCTTACAAAGGGGATCATGGAAAATAGATGATTTACTGTGGAGGCGTACTTTGTAAACATGCAATAATAAAGGAAAGAGGGATTGGAAAACGCTTGTCGTGTGTGCTGTGAGTCTGTGTCTGAGTGTGTCTGTGAGTCTGCATCTTTGTTTGTGACTCTGTGAGTCTTTGTCTATGTGAGTCTGTGTCTATGTGAGTCTGTGTCTCTGTGAGTCTGTGTCTCTGTGAGCCTGTGTCTCTGTGAGCCTGTGTCTTGGGTTATTTTGCTTTCTGCAAACCCCACTCCCTCCAATCCTGAAATTCACCTGCGGTGCTGAGAGAGGGAGAGAGGCTGCGTTCTTCACTGTTCTCTGCACTGGAATTGTAAAAAGCCATTTTGAGACGAGGGTAAAATGTAATCATTTTATTTAGCAGGGGATGTACGGTACATATACACAGATACAGAGGTATACAGAGGCATTTTAATAAAGGATAGTTTGATTTTGTTTAAGGCACAATGTATTAATCTGAATTGCATTCTTCACACAGTTCAGAGATATAACATGTCATTTGTACTAACTCCCTGCAGATGGCAGCATTACACATGCAATTAAAAAATCAGAAAAACAAACCAACAATTAGCTGTATAAGACTAAACGTTAACAAGAAGCCTCCTATGTCTTCCTCTCCCACTCCCCCTCTCCTCCCGCTCTACAGTTTCTTGGCCTTGACGAAGAATATGCCCGCCACGTCGTCGACCCCCACCTTCATGCTGGGTGGCAGCGTGTACGTGTGGAAGGTGAGGATCTGGAAGCCGCAGTGCTGCAGGCTGCTGCTCACAAAGGGCTGGTCCACAGGCACCACAGGGATTCGCGCTCCCTCCCCGGCCAGGTAGAAGGACTCGTCTAGAGCCCCAATCAGCAGGCAGTGCCCACCAGGCCGCAGCAGGGAGCTCAAGTTCCTCAGCGCCTGCTGGAAGCTCTCCCGGTCTGGGCTCACAGCCTCCAGGCAGAAGCAGGACAGCAGGCAGTCTGCCGGCTCGGCCAGGACTCGGGGGTGCAGCGGGTTTGAGCGATGCACATCCACCGGGATCACCTGACTCACCACCGAGCGCAGACGAGCCGCTTTGGCAGGCCAAGCACAGCTGCTGAGGAGGGGGAGAGAGGGCAGGAGTTAGCCTGAGAGCACACATAACCACACCTGTTCACCCTCCCCCTCTATCGACTCCACCACACAGGTGCTGTACTGTATGTATCCCCTTCCCTCCAGCTTACACACACACTTCTCTCACTCTTACCCCTTGCCTTCCAGCTCACACACGTGTTGTATGTAGGGGGTCCAGTCAAAGGTGTCGGCCTCGTTGCGGAGCCAGCGGCGGAGCTCCTGACGGTTCACCTCCAGGTAATCTGTCAGGATGATCTCCGGGAAGAACTCGCAGGCGCTGAGCAGCTGATACACTGTGGGGCCCGAGCCGATATCAATGAGAGTGCGGCCCGAGATATCACCTGGAGAGAGAGAGGGGGAGAGACTGAGCAATCACACTGATCACAGGCACTGAGGGGCATGTAACACTCACACAGTGACACACACGCTCGCTCGCACAGAAACACAGTGACACACACTCACACAGTGACACACGCTCGCTCGCACAGAAACACAGTGACACACACACAGTGACACACATGCTCGCTCGCACAGAAACACAGTGACACACACTCACACAGTGACACACACGCTCGCTCGCACAGAAACACAGTGACACTCACACAGTGACACACGCTCGCTCGCACAGAAACACAGTGACACACACTCACACAGTGAACCACACGCTCGCTCGCACAGAAACACAGTGACACACACTCACACAGTGACACACACGCTCGCTCGCACAGAAACACAGTGACACACACTCACACAGTGACACACACAGTGACACACACTCTCCCACAGTGGCTCTCACAGTGACACACACACACTCTCTCTCTCTCACAGTCCCTACCCTGGCTGAAGGCTTCTCGCAGGCAGTTCAGTTTCCAGGGTACGATGCTGTCCGGTCGGGAGAAGTCGGCCCGGGGGGGGGTGTAGTTATTCTGCAGGTACGCTTGTGGGTCGAACTTCTGATAGCTCTCCCTGATCGCTGACCCTCCCGTCTGCGTGTCTGTCTGAATGCCCGTCTGGCGTGCCTGTGTCTCCATCTCCTGGTCTGTGTCAGCGGTCAGTGTGTGTGCCGTTGTTTCTCTCTCCGTCTCTCAGGGATGTGCCAGGGAGCTGCTGGTATTTATACTCCTGTGTATGTCTGGGGGCTGTCTACAGCAGGTCCAGCTCCCTGCTGTCTTTATCTGTCTTTGTTTCTCCCTATTTTCTCAGATAGAATCTTCCTTCCCTCCCTCCAGGCGGCCTAACAAACTGATAGGATTTCCTTTCTTCGCTCTCAGATCAGAGCTGGGCTGCAGTGCAGTAATGTGATATTATGCTGATGGTCTCCATGCCTCAGAGCAAGTTTTAATAGGAGCTCCATTAGATTGCTCTATGAGGCCAGCAAACCTTATTCCATCTCACTGTATCTTAATCTCTTATCACATTAGCAAGCCCAGTCTATCTCTGGTGACACACACTGCAAACCCTCTTTACTCTCCATTGAATCTGAATGACAGAAAAGCACCAGCTTAAAACTAAAGCCTGATTGGACCTGGGCAATATTGTTCACTCACATGTACTTTTAACTTTTTACCTAGTCCAGTAATTCGTATTTTAAACACTCGAACAATAAAATCAAACTACAGAGACCTCTTCGACACAACGGCCCTCTACAATGTGTGAATGCTGGTCTACTGTCCTACAATCATCATTCTTTTTCAGGAGTGCTGAAAGAATCATCGGTTGATCATTTTACTGGATGAAAGTGCTGTACTCAATACACCAATCTGCCAGAGGAGGGCGCTGCAGCACATGAGTTCTGTCTGTAAGTGTCAAAGACTCCGTGTAACTGCTTCACCAGGAGACCTTTATTTAAAGTTGTTTAAAGAAACGCATTAGTGCAACGTGTTAGTTTAATACTCAATGGAGAATGCAATGACCTAAAAGAAATGCCTTATGACTTCATAAACCGAACTTGTGAGCTTTTCTGCTCACTGTTCATTGAAGCTACAGGTGATCCCAGTAGTGCTCATCATTGAGAAAGTCGGGTAAGGGCAGTTTGGGTGAATCTCATTATTATCCGATAGACTGGAATAGTAACACGACGACAAGGACATTTGTTTAGTTGTTTCCCTGTTGGCTCCCATTGCAGCACAGTTGAGTGGTTCAGATAGGATCTCTCTGATAATGCTAGAGGGGCTCCACTCAGCCACTCTGCTCCGGCTCGGCGCACACTCTAACACAGTTTACTCTGATAAATCAAAACCAGAGCAGAACCCTAACACAGTTACAGGGCCCACGCACCCCTGCTGTCCATCACACTGTCAGCTGCCGAGAGATTGAGAGATAGAGAGATAGAGAGATAGAGCAAAGAGGCAGAGGGAGGAGGAGGAGAGGGAGAAGGAGGAGAAGGATTGGGAGAAGGACAGAGAGGAGAGAGAGAAGGAGAGAGAGAAGGACAGGGAGGAGAGGGAGAAAGAGGAGAAGGATGGGGAGAAGGAGGGGGAGAAGGACAGGGAGGAGAGGGAGAAGGAGGGGGAGAAGGAGGTGAAGGAGAAGGTGAGGGAGAAGCATTGGAGAAGGAGGAGGAGAAGGGGGAGGAGGAGGAGGAGAGGGAGAAGGAGAAGGAAAGGAGAAGGAGGGGGAGAAGGAGAGAGAAGGAGGGGGTGGAGAGGGAGAAGGAGGTGAAGGAGAGAGTAAAGGAGGAGGTGAAGGAGGAGGTGAATGAGAAGGAGAGGGAGAAGCAGGGGAGGAGGAGGAGAGGGAGAACGAGTGGGAGAAGGAGGTGAAGGAGAGGGTAAAGGAGGAGGTGAACGAGAAGGAGAGGGAGAAGCAGGGGAGAAGGAGGAGTAGAAGGAGAGGGTGAAGGAGGAGGTGAAGAAGAAGGAGGAGGTGAAGAAGGAGGAGGAGGTGAAGGAGAGACCAGATGGTGTGCTCATTCCCAGAATTCCAGAGTGCGGTTGTCATTCCAGCACGACAGCAGGGTTACATCATAGCATTCTGGGTAGGGTTTCACAGCAGCCCGGGGTCTCCATGACGACAGGCCAAACAAGCTTGTGGGCCACATTGGGGTCACATTGGGTCAATCGGGTCCCCGTCAGAACCCCCCCCCTCCAAACACACACAGCAGATCACATCATGAGTCTGAGACATACCAAATCAAACAGAGCCACAGCCTTTCGGATTGATTAGCACTAGCAGTGTCTGTATTAATTATGTAACTGTCGCCTCTCTAAACCTACTGGTATTATCACTACACCCACTACAGCCCTGGAACTAAGGACAGCAATAGAGGATTACATCTGACCCAACACCTGCTGCAAAGCTAATAACCCGGCCAGCACTGATTGGACCCTAGGGAGTGCTAAACCCAAACATCCCTCAGATGTGTGTGCCCTTGTGTGTCCTCTGGTCTGCTGGGACTCCCCGGGGATAATGGCTGGGATTCAGAGCACTATTCTAGGAATGGACCTGGCTCAGCCCTGCTCTTTAAAGACCCGCTCCACTGTAATGCAAATGAATTCACTAGATATTACATGTAAAACAACTGCGGTCAAAACACAGCACCGTTACAGACTAAATCAATCTTCCTGATCAGCACAACGCCAATACAGACTTAATGAGATTTATTGCGATCGAGACAACTAGGAGCCAGCTGAGAGCGGGCAGCAAAGCCATGCCTCTTCCATCAGCGAGTGGCAGCGCTTTGGAAGGGACTTGTAACCTGGTAACTCGGGACTGCTTGTGGAAAAACAAACAGCTCAGAAAGAATGATGTGCAGCCAACACCTCGCATCATCACCCACTATCAAGCTGCGGACAAGCGTTTTGCATCACCTAGAATTTTAGGATTGAGACATAATTAAAAACTATATATATATATATGAACATAGATTTTTTATTTAACATCATGTAATCAAATAAACTACAAAATGTTATTGCAGAAGTCTACCGGAACCCATAATAGAGGTACAGTATTTCATGTCAGATTTCGAAATGTCCCATTTTTCAGTATTTGCCAGTTTTTCGTTAAGTATATTGAAAACTACAAAGCGGTATGTAATTCAATATGTTATACAGTATTCAGCAGGTTCTGCTGGACTTCATGAAGCAGTTAATTCTACCAATGTAATAAATAACCTTTATTCCAGTATCAGTGATTCAGTGAAGTCAGGTCAGGGGTCGGCATGGCTGTGAATTCTTGCAACCGTTCCCTCTCAGTAATGTGATCCAGTGAAGGAAAACTATAGGTGGAAACAGTCTTACCAGTTTACTTTCTTGAAATCAGACCGGGGAATGGACTGAGCAGCTGTGCAGAGAAACGATTCCCATTAGGACTGTCAGAACCTGGGGCTGTTCAACTGAGCTGGACAGCAGCAGCTCCAACTTCGATCATAACACCGGCGCGTTACCAAGCTAATGAAGCTCAGATTGCGTGAGACAGTGTGAATGTTAGTGAAGCTCTGACAGGTCTAATGCTATCTTCTGAATGATGATTTGACTACCTGAGTTAAGCCTAGTCTTCTCAGTGTCCTACTGGGAGGAAATGGGTTGCAGTGGACCAACGCAAATACTAAATGCGCTCGCTGAAAAGAGGGACAATGTTGAATTCCAGGACTGCACCTGGGCCAGAGAGCGAGAGAGCGAGAGAGAGAGACCATGATGCACTGCGCTATCACAAACAGCAGTGCTATATTCCCCGCTGGGCTCTGCAATGCATATCGCTTACTGATTAATATTTTCTTTGTAAATAACCTCAGAGAGGGGATTAGATTTAGCGTTCCTGAGTGGAAATAAGTTTCCTCTTTTGCGGCCAGCGTTTATTTTTCCCTTTTAATATCCCGTCCTGGAATGGCACTTTTATCCACTGTAATCATGGCATGTCACACTACTGTGCCACTTGGGCAGTGGAGTGGAAACAGAGATCTGGTGCCAGAACACAACAGAACAGCCTGCAAACACAGCATGCCAGGACCACACAATAATCCACAGCAAGGACGCTTAATAACCTGGATTTGAGCTTTTGTTTTTGCTAAGATCCTCCAGCATTGCTGTGTACTCTGAACAGAAACAACAGCAAAGCTCCATATATATATATCTTCTATTCAGGCTAGGTATTAAGTGAAGGGGTCTCTGTGATCAGGACTCATTATTCACCTCCAAACAAGCTGCTTTCTAAATCAGGATTGGCTGAACAGTGTTGATAACAAACAAATGTTTTCAATCCACATATAAAAACAACTGGGGATCATAATCCAACTCTCTTTTAGGAGCTGTAACAAGAGCTTCGAGAACCTTCTAGTACCAGGGCAGCACGCAGTGGCTGATGGGAAGCCTGGAGCTCATGCCATCACAATGCCCCTCTTGCCAGCCCCTGAGACCTGCCCATCCAGCTCCACGTGCTTCTGTGTCAGGGAAGGCTTTCACTGTAATCTGTTGAGTGTAAGCCAGATGGCTGCCTGCCGCCAGTGTAGAACAGCACTGCCAGCTGCTGACAGGTGCTGGAGCAGAGAAATGCAAGCAGGAAAGTATAGGAAATAGGACTGCTGTGATTAGGGGTCACAATCACATTAACAAGCCTCCTCGCACAACTCTCCTCTCCTCTCGGTGCAGAGTAGGCAAGGGGTCTTCCTGATGAATTCCAATCACAAGCAAACAGGAGCAAGACCATTTAGTGTCAATTTAAAATTTTAATGAACTATTTACAGAAGCAAAAATGCACTTAAAAATCAACATTACAATGCCACACATTTGGTTTCAGTGATTACATTTGTTCAAATGCTATACATACAATATCCATTAGACGGGTTCGTTTTCTAGTTACACTGCAAGCATTTCCTGCAAACCCCACACACTGCTACCCGTTAGAGACCAGCTTTCTAAAGTACTCTCCAGCCCTTGCCTTGTCCCCTGTGAGATCTGCATTAGTGCCCCCCCTCCTTCCTCTCTCTCTCTCTCTCTCTCTCTCTCTCTCTCTCTCTCTCTCTCTCTCTCTCTCTCTCTCTCTCTCTCTCTCTTATCCCAATTTCGATCAGTGAGCAACTTGCAACACAAAGCCATGTGCAGAATAACAAAGCTCCATATTTCAACAGCAATCCGGGGCATGTCCTGTAATTGATGAGCCGGGTTGCAGATAAGCCCTGAGGGGGCCAGCGCTGTATTTATATCTAGAGGGCTCTGCAAGGGCTGGATGCCACCCAGTTGGCATTAATTAGGAAGTGTTTAAGAGGCTGATGGCTGTGGATCACGGCCCAGCTGCAATGCTCTGGCAGCATCTTAATAAACCCATTGAAAAAGATCACTGTCTTCCACAAGGCACAAGCACAACTCCAAAGAGAGCTAATTGCGACCTTTGAAAAACTGCAGGATCAGACCAATGGTTTTTTCCACAGCGCCCCTAGAATGGGTCCTTATAAATACAGGTAATTGAGTCGCATTAATTCAGCAGCGAAGCTGTGAATAAAATGAGACCCGAACTGTTCAGGTTGTCTTCTAGCTCAGGCATAGCAATAGTATTAACTGTGCAGTATACAGTGTGTGCGTTAGCAGCATGGCAACAACGACATGAACATCTTTCTGTTTTTTAACCCCTCACCCTGGCAGTGCCTTCCCAGTGTCTCTGCAGCCCAGCCTGGCTGCCCTCCCTCAGCCCCCAGGGCTGGCTGCCTCCCCTCACCCCCTTTGTGCCTCCTGGGACATTGACCTGCCCAGCGAGCGGGGCAGTTTGGTGAAGTCCATCCTGAATGGCTGTGAGAGCGGCGGCAGGTCCCTGGTGATGTCGCTGATCTCTCTCTTGGTCGGACAGGCTCCATCGAGGGTGGGACTATCCCGGGCCAGCTGCTCTGCCCCCCGCTTGCCGCTCAGCTCGGCCGGGGTGAAGAGGGGCAGCGGCAGCACGCTGCGGTACGGCAGCTGGTACTCCGTCACCGGCCCGCCCAGCGTGCCCAGCCTGAGCAGCCCACGGGGTGACCTCTGGAGCAGACTGACCACTTGGTGCTGGCGGTGGAAACTCTCCTTCCGAGCATCATTCACCTCCCGCACGGAACACCTGGGAGAGAGCGGAGAGAGAGTGTGAGAGGAGTGAGATGAAGAAGGATTATGAGAGGGGGTGTGAGAGAGAAACAAACAGCGTGAGGGTCTCAGCATGGATCCCAGGTAACAAGCAGGAAGGCTCGTTTCGACTCACCTGTCCTCAGGCTGGGTGCTCAGGACCAGGTCCTGCCACTCTGCAGTGTAGCTCTCCTTCCTCCCTGGGTCTGCCTCCTTCACTGTGCAGCCCAGCTCCGCTGCAGTCACACTGCCAGCCTTCTTCACCACTACTGAGCGTCCGTGCATCCTGTCTGTCTGTCGGTATGTCTGTCTGTCTGCGTGCGTATCTCTGGTTCCTCTCAGTGCTGTCTGTCTGTCTGTCTGTCTGCTTGCTTCTCGCAGGTCTCTTTGTGTATCTCTCTGTCAGTCTGTCTGTCTCAGTCTCTCTCTCTCTCTCAGTAGCTGTGGTGATGTGCTGCTCTCTCAGCTCTGCCTCTGGTTTATATAACCCTGCTGTTTCTATTTCAGGCTCTGCTGTAACTCTCTATATCCACACAGCGGACTCACTGTTCTGATACCTGACACCCCAGCACAGCCTGTACTGGGAACACTGCAGTCAACACTACTGGGAATGATGACATCATGAGGTGACTAACCAGCACAGGAGTGACCTACAGGAGTGACCAGCACAGGAGTGACCAGAGCAAGAGTGACCAGCAAAGGAGTGACCTATAGGAGTGACCAGCACAGGAATGACAAGAGCAGGAGTGACCATCACAGGAGTGACCTACAGGAGTGACCAGCACAGGAGTGACCAGAGCAGGAGTGACCAGCAAAGAAGTGACCAGAACAGAAGTGACCAGAGCAGGAGTGACCAGAACAGAAGTGACCAGCACAGGAATGACCAGAGCAGGAGTGACCAGAGCAAGAGTGACCAGCAAAGGAGACCAGAGGAAGAGTGACCAGCACAGGAGTGGCCTACAGGAGTGACCAGCACAGGAGTGACCAGCACAGGAGTGACCTACAGGAGTGACCAGCACAGGTGTGACCAGAACAGAAGTGACCAGCAAAGGAGTGACCAGAACAGAAGTGACCAGCACAGGAGTGACCTACAGGAGTAACCAGCACAGGAGTGACCAGAGCAAGAGTGACCAGCACAGGAGTGACCAGAGCAAGAGTGACCAGCAACTGCCTCCTTCTATAGAGGCCTGGACATTGAGGCATTGATCAGCAACATGAAACTCCGGATTTAGGCACAGAAGAGGCCTTTGTAATTATTTATCAAAAATGGTGAATCGTTTTTTCTTTGGATCTCACTTTTTGGAATCCGGGAGAATTACTTCTAGGTTTGTAAGCAGAGTTTTATCTAAGGAAAGTAATTCTCTGAATTCAGCTGCCTATTTTAGGTTGCAGCACTTTATTTTCCATACACTGTGCGTTGTTATATAAACAGCATGCTCCCTGAGCCGTGGCTCTTTCACGCCAGAACGACTCCTCAGACATGGAAGTATAAGAGTACAGCTCTGGCATCCCCTATAGAATGAAACCTGCTGAATAATCTTACGTTAACATACTGAATTATACACCGCTTTGTAGTTCTCCATATACTCCATATATATAAATATGTAATACATGGATGGAGGCTATATTTGCATCCTGAGCCATTCGAATAAAGCATAATACCACAGTAGTGACGTCAAAAAGTGATAATTCCTCTAGAGGAAAATATACTTGAACTTTGATCCATTCGACTCCTCGAGACAATCGCTTTCAATTCAAACACAAAATCTCTCATTTTTAATCACTCGACAACACCCACAGTACAGAAATGTTCATCAAAATGAGAATACCTGAATAAATTTAAAAAAAAAAATGATGTAAAGCTGGTACATTCGTATCTCAGAGAAACGAGAAATTAAAACAAGGTAAAGGCAATCATCCAAATAAAGCTGAAACACTAACAGATAACGTCTGTACAGCACTGAAACACTATGTTTAAAAAAACCAACTGTACTGCTGAACCTCGTCTTCTTTGATATTAGCATCACAAGGGTACCCATGTATTATATAAAAAAATAACAGATGGGCCTCTTCAGTGAGTTACAGGAAAACAATTCCATCTCGGGTTTCTGCGAAAGTTTATAAACTCGACCTTCGGTCTCGTAACTTATGATGCCACAGAAACTCTAGATGAAATGATTTTCCTGTAACTCACTGAAGCCCATCTCTCTCTTTCTCTCTCTCTCTCTCTCTCTATATATATATATTACAGCTGGATTAGGAGTCAGGTTGCTCCCGCAGGACAGCTGAATCAGCTGAGGAGTGTAAACCATTCCCGGGCTCCCAGCGCCCTGCCTGGTATGTAACTGGAAGCGCACTGACCATTGTATTGTACTGAAACACATCGATTATTATTTATTTCTTAGCAGACGCCCTTATCCAGTTAATTGTTACAAGATATCACAGTATTTTTACATACAATCACCCATTTATACAGTTGGGTTTTTACTGGAGCAATCTAGGTAAAGTACCTTGTTCAAGGGTACAGCAGCAGTGTCCCCCACCTGGGATTGAACCCACGATTTTCCGGTCAAGAGTCCAGAGCCCTAACCACTACTCCACACTGCAATTAACTAATTTAGCTTCATAAAGTCCAATGAAACCTGCTGAATAATGTTACATTAACATTGAATTGCAAACCGCTTTGTAAATCTCCATATACTTAATGAAAAATGTGACATTTCAATATCTAACATGAAATACTGTACTACTATTATGGCTTCCGGTAGACTTCTGCAATAACATTTTGTAGTTTATTTGATTACATGATGTTAAATAAAAAATCTATGTTCATATATATATATAGTTTTAAATTATGTCTCAATCCTAAAATTCTAGGTGATGCAAAACGCTTGTCCGCAGCTCGATAGTGGGGTGATGATGCGAGGTGTTGGCTGCACATCATTCTTTCTGAGCTGTTTGTTTTTCCACAAGCAGTCCCGAGTTACCAGGTTACAAGTCCCTTCCAAAGCGCTGCCGCTCGCTGATGGAAGAGGCATGGCTTTGCTGCCCGCTCTCAGCTGGCTCCTAGTTGTCTCGATCACAATAAATCTCATTAAGTCTGTATTGGCGTTGTGCTGATCAGGAAGATTGATTTAGTCTGTAACGGTGCTGTGTTTTGACCGCAGTTGTTTTACATGTAATATCTAGTGAATTCATTATGATTTAATTATGTCTCAATCCTAAAATTCTAGGTGATACAAAACGTTTGGCTAGAGCTGTATGTATATATATATATATATATATATATATATATATATATATATATATATATATATATATATATATATATATATATATCCCCTTCAGTCAGTGTGTGCAAAAGTCTATTTTCTAATGCGTAGAGGATTTTATCAAAGTTAGGGCAGGGCAGCTTCTCGAAATTCCATGAAGTTCATACAAACCAGTTTAAAATGTCTTAAAATGTAATGAAGTACTCATGACCGAAGAGGATATATCGGGACTCCTCAGTGCTGGGCATGGGGTTGCTTTGCTGAAGGTCCAGGGTTCCTTGTGAGTGAGTCAGAGGGCTGATTCAGATCTGATGTGCCTGCCTGCCTGTCTGACTCAGACGCCTGGAATGGGATCCTGTTCCTTTGGGACCTACCTGATCTGCAGGGGCACCGTGGCCAGCGTTAACAACTAACAAAGCCAGCATGTGAGTGCTGAGAATTTCACTGCAGCTTCAAGCCCTAAGGGCAGTCACAATGAGTGCCAATCACAACGCAGTGTGTTAGGGGTAACCTGTACACAGCATCTTTAAACTGTAACCTGTACACAGCATATTATATTATTATTTTCAAGATATCACATTATTTTTACATACAATTACCCATTTATACAGTTGGGTTTTTACTGGAGCAATCTAGGTAAAGTACCTTGCTCAAGGGTACAGCAGCAGTGTCCCCCACCTGGGATTGAACCCATGACTCTCCGGTCAAGAGTCCAGAGCCCTAACCATTACTTCACACTGCTGCATCTTTAAAGCTAAAAGTTATTCCTTTAAAAGCTTGTCATAATTATTTCAGTTGTCTTATGTGTAAAGGTCAATGTTCTGTTACTGCCCTCCAGTGGTTGTTTGAAGAAGTACATATGTTTTTTTTCTTTCAGTGGTCCTCAAAGTAATTTATAAACGGGCATAAATGTGTCCACCCTGGCTGTTTGAGGGCACGCTGATGTATAATGCCAAATACGTGTTTTAAAACAATCATTTCTATAATTGTGTGATCACCTGGATACACTTGTTAGGTGTACAAAACATGGGACGCGGTGTAACGATTTTGACCGCTGCTGAAATAATGACTTTTCCTTTTTATGAAGCACTGTGCATTATTCGATTACAAAGAAAAGGCGGTGCAAACTGTAAACCGGACCAACAAGAAAGAAAGAAATGCCTTCTTTTTGTGAAGACGTTCTTGGTTTGTTGGCTTGTAATCTGGTTGAAAGGATGTGATGGTGACGCTAATACAGTGTCTGTCACATCTGTCACATTGACTCATCGCTGAAAACGCGTAAGCATGTCCTTGAGAACACACGACCTTATGGAAGATGCCGAGCACGGGTATTTATTTATATTGGTTCCTAAAGTCTGCACTCGTGTTGCTGGATTTGTAGCGCTGTTGCAAAGACGATCCGTTTGAAACTCCAGCAACTACTGCACGGCTGCCTTGTTGAAATAAAACGGTTGAAGACTGGAAACCAATTCCCTCGCATTGTGTTGGAAAGGTGCATCCACAAATGTGAAAGCTGACTCAAACTGCATAATGTCTGTGAAGCGACTGTCAAATGTATCTTCCAGCTCGGCCATATGGGTGATAGACTCAAGACAAGTGCACAAGGCGCGTATCAATGCCCCGGAAGCAGCTTGTTACTGACGCTTCCATCCCAGCTTCTGTGGATTGAACCGTCAGCCCAAATGTTGATTAAAGCAAATGTTTCTACATTCCTGCTGCAGTCTGGCTCATGCTGTTTCTCAATCCACAGAAATATGGTTCAAAAGAATCAACAGACACGTTCCTTGCGGAAGTGAAACCTTGTGAAGCATTTTGTCTTGCTCAACCTGGGTCACAGCGTGTTGACCCACATCCTGAGGTGGGGTTGCTGGGACCCGGGTTAACCTGGGCACGATGGTCTGGCTTCGTGGGCACGGCTTTGAGGACCACTGTTTAACAGTCGATTGATTAGGATCCGAAATGTGGAGGCCTCTGTGCTACAGCCACAGGACCATACTCAAGTGAATAGGAGATTGAAATGATGCCGAATTCGACAATGTATTTATTAACTTTTATTTATTTTCTTTAAGCAGTGAATTGAGATCACTTCAGATTTATCTGGCAAAATAAATATTTATTTTGTGAAAACCCAGATATATTTTTTCAGCTTTAATTGCTGAACGACAATATCTTTCAGAGGTATCCGTTAGGTAAATGTTGAATCTCCAAGCGTAAAAAAAAGTTTAGCTTTCGGCTTTACGAAGAACTGGGGGAGGATGGAAGCCAATAGGGAGCGAGAAGAGGCGGGACTAAGGGAACGGGATGCAGACAGGACAAGAGAAAAGAAAGGGGTGATGTGAGAAGTTTCATTGCACTGCACACATACACTTCAGGTGAAAACAAAACCTTTCTAGTCCTAAAGGCTGCTTGAGTAGGATAGCCGACACAGAAATAGTACTGACCGGCCCTCCACGTGATGGGGGCTGGTTTGAAAGCAATCACAAGACTCTCTCTTTTTAAAAGGTTGTTTAATAAATCCAGCAGTTTGAGCTCCCAGGCACTTCATAAAGAACACTTACTACAATTCTCTGAGCCAACTGTTTTCAGACTAACTGGATATTTCAGAAAGCACAGTAGCTATGAATACAGTAGTCCCTGTATTCATAGCTGGATTGCTATGCTGTGTTCCTGGGGTATTTACTCTTGCTAGCTTACAATTTCAGTAACTTGATTATTAAAAACGAAACCTTTCCATTCTCCCCACTCTCAACCTCAGGCCTCTCTAAGCCTGTATCCAGAGTTTTACATCTGTATTTGTACTCTCTCTCCCTTTCTTTTCTAGCACCCCCACCCCCCACGTCCACTTGTCCATCATTCCATAGATTTGGACATGAAGACGTCATCGTCCATCTCTACACTTTCGTCCTCTAGCTCCTCCTCTTCCTCCCCAGGTATCGGCCGATTGGTCTGTGCCACCAGGATGGGTGTGGTGTTCTCTGGCTCCGCCTCCACCTCGTCCTGTGACTCCTCCTCTTTTGGGTAGTACAGCCTGGCTTTTCCAACGAAATCTTCAGCAGCGTCCAGAATTAACAAGCGATCCTGCGGAGCAGAGAAAGGGATTGAAGCCCCTCAGACGCCCAGTGTGTCTGTAAAACCACCTTCTCTCATCCAGTATCAATACACAGCAATAGCATTATTAATACAACCTTGGACCAACATGAAGACGCACCTCTCAGAACGAGAGTCCTGTATAACACACAGAACACTGACCCTCCCAGTGACAGCATCTGCATTAACTGTTACAGGCAGGCTGCCGATGACAGTATCAGTTATTGACAATGTTATTCACCAGCACGAAGAGGTATCTCTCGGGCGGGGCGTCCTTGCGGTCGAAGACGGAGGTCTCGTGATGCAGTGTGTTCAGCAGGGTGCGCGTGGCGGCCGGGTGGCGCAGGCTAGCGTAGGAGCAGTTTGAGGAGACAGTGAGGAGAGACTCCGCCTCCGCATGGAACCCTGGTGAGAGAGGGAGAGAGAGACCCGTGTGTGCCAGACTGCGGTGTGCACAGTATAGTCCAGCTCACTGCATTCTCACTCACTCTCCGAGTCACAGTGCACACTCACCCCCACCCGCCATCCCTCCCACCCTCGGGGCACAGTGCACACTCCCTCCCTCGGGGCACAGTGCACACTCCCTCCCTCGCTCCCTCGGGGCACAGGGCACAGTGCACACTCCCTCCCTCGGGGCACAGTGCGCACTCCCTCCCTCCCTCAGGGCACAGTGCGCACTCCCTCCCTTCCTCGGGTCACAGTGCACACTCCCTCCCTCCCTCAGGTCACAGTGCACAGTGCACACTCCCTCCCTCCCTCCCTCGGGGCACAGTGCACACTCCCTCCCTCAGGTCACAGTGCACACTCACTCCCTCCCTCCCTCCCTCAGGTCACAGTGCACACTCCCTCCCTCCCTCGGGGCACAGTGCACACTCACTCCCTCCCTCAGGGCACAGTGCACACTCCCTCCCTTGGGGCACAGTGCACACTCATTGCACACTCACTCCCTCACCCAGATTCTCGAGGATCATTTTCCAGCGCTCTTGCACGTCTCGCCGCACCTGCCTCTTGCCATGGATATCGATACTGAGCCGCCGGTACCCCTGGAGGGAGAGAGGAACACAGCACCGCACAGTAACAGCTACAGAGTCTTCCTTCAATACACAGATAACCAGCAGGTTCAGTGCGGCTTCACAATCTGAGCGTCACAGCTGCACACTGTTCTGTGTACCTCCCCCAGCAGCCCTGGAGCACACTGGCCATGCTCACTGACTGAGTAACGGTGTCGTGTTATTTTCAGCCAGGTGGTTAAAAGTGGTCCACACCGCACTGCGCTTGCCTAAACAACTTCCGCTAAGAAAGCAGGGAAGCGCCAATTCAAATCTGGTACGTTATGCTGTTTTCGGTCTTTCACATCTCTTTAATTGATCATTTTTTCCAGTCTTTTACGTCAATTTTAATGTAATTTATCATATTTTTCCACCATTGAGAAAATAGTATGCAAATACTTATCATATGCAATTGGGTCTTGTGGACTTCTCATTTTGTCTTGTTCGTCGTGAATTGTTTTTTCTTTTTAGAGAAATCGACTGTATAAATGTATAATTAATGGTAAATGTACCTCTGTTTGACAATAGGAAAACACCCATCAGATCGCAATTGATTTACAAAACTGCATTGTGTGCTCAGCAAGAGAATAGCAGAGTAGGCCTAACAAGTTGTGTTCGCACCATTCAAAAATAAAATACATCTTATGGATTATTTGTATAATCATTCTGATTATGTGTTTATCACATTTAAATGGTAATGCTAATAGTAGCTGATCTGTTTTTTAAAATCTGGCTTTTTGTACATTGAACATCTTTTAAGAGGACAACATGAAGAATACAATGACTTATGATCTGCAATACACCCAATGTTTAATGTTTAACTGTTATTGTGTTATTATAAACACTATTTTTTTTTAATTTAGGAGTGACCAGTTATTTTTATTTATTTCCCCCCACCCCCCCAATTTGGAATGTCCAGTTATGTTTTTTCACCTCACCGCAGCGAGTCCCCACACAGCACAGACGTTCTGAGGGCGTGTGTGCGGCCTCCAATCTCACAAGCCTGAAGTCAATCCCGAGCAGAGGTGGGCGGGCTACAGATCCCGGAGAACAGAGACCAGCCCTGCTTTTATCCACTCTGAATGTGCTCGGTGTCTGGCCAGTAGGGCTCGCTGTTGTGAGTTCACTGGGGGAGCAGCCCCAGTTTTTTACTTTGCAAATCTGGTAACTCTAATTACATGAACTAGAGCTCTGACACCAGACACCAAAATCTAAGCCGAACTACTGGACAAAACTCGTAAAAAACATGAAAGCAAATTGTTTTTTTTTGTTTTTTCTTCTATTAAGTGGTGTTGTAACTGTTAGCATTAATCTGTCTATTTAAGGTTCAAAACTAATTGTTTGTAAATTAAAACACTGTTCATTTTGATAACATCTTTTGATTTTTAAACCATTATTTAAAATAAAATGCCCTTCCGTCTCCATTTAGGTTTGGTCCCCGTAAATTAGCAGTGCCTTGTAGTTTACAAAAACTGTTAACACTATAATTATGTTGAACTGTGCTGCTCTTGTTATCATTATTTAAAATTACATGCAAACCTAAATTGGATTAAAACACTTTTAAAGAAACCATTTCCACATGCTGTTCCTACAGAGCATTGTCAGCTGCAGTAAGCTGACAGTGCCATGCTGTGGACAGCTGTGGTATTGCATCAGTGCCGTTCGTCCTGAATGAGAGGTGACAGCCAGTAAATGACAGAGCTGTCTGCGAGTTCAGGCTCTGGTCTTGACTCTGACCTGGGATCCACGGCGTGTCTTGGCCCGGCGCTGCAGCAGGTTGTAGAGGTCACGGTCGTCATCGCGCTCCATGTGAGATTTATCCAGAGGCTCGCTCCAGAGGTTCGTCTCCTCGGCTCGCCGGCGCTTCGCTTCCCGGTTGAAATACTGCAGAGTCTCGCTGAGAGAAAGAAGGTGTGAGAGAAACAGACACTATGAGATACACTCTCATTGTGAGAGACACAGACAGAGACAGGGTATGAGAGACACACAGACAGAGGGTATGAGAAACAAACAGTGAGGAGAGAGAGATGATGCGAGAGGGTATGAGAGACAGAGAGGGGGTGAGAGACAAACACAGAGACAGAAAGACAAGTGAAACAGTAAATGTGAGAGACACAGAGAGGGTGTGAGAGACAAACAATGCGAGAGGGTGTAAGACAAACACAGTGAGAGAGACAGACAGACAGACAAGTGAGAAACACAGACAATGTGAGAGAGGGTGTGAGAGGCAAACACCATGAGAGAGACAGACAGAGACACAGCAGGAGAGACGACGAGAAACAAAGAGCTTTAGCAGCAGTGATTTGTGGTAAAATCTCTTTTACAAGGGAGACCCAGCAGCCGGCAAGGAAAGGGAGTGTGGCTCTATTGAATTCTTTAGACTTCCTTTCCTCTGTCTCTCTCTCTCAGATTAATTAATAAAAACCCATACAGATCCTATTGATAAATACCTGAGTATGGGACTCTTCTCTTCCGGCTCATTGTCTTCACAGCAGAAGCAACAAGATCGGACAAAGAAGTGCCTGAGGCTGGCCCCCATCCCGATGATCCTGTCCCGTCAGCGCAGTGAGAATGGAGTTCGACTGGTCCCAAACTGGGGGTAAGATGGGTCTAAGCTCGGAGAGCTGCCGTGGCACTGGAGAGGCAGAGACACACTGACACGAGCACGTGGCGACACAGACACTCCTGTGTTAAGTAAGTTAGCAAGTCAGCCAATGGTGCAGTCATGTGAAATGTGTGCTCCCCTCCCCTGCAGCTACTGAGCCACACAGAGATACAGTCTGCAGGAGCGCTCTGTCCTGCAGCCCCATAGGCTGCATCCAGTCACTGTAGCTTATGGGGGAACCATTATTTGCTTAGTGGCCACATTATCTATCCAAGGGCTCCTGAAGTGGCCAACTGGGGTGTGGGTTGAGGTTATGGAAGCTTCCTGGTTGAGGCAGCATTTCCACACAGCACAACATTTTTTTTTTTTTTTGCAGCATCTACTTCAATAGTAAACTTATATGTGCAGCCTGGAGGGGCAGTGCATGGCTTTCACACTCTATTGCATCCTTGATGTTCCATACAGATCACAGCCACTGCACAGCAGACATGCAGATTATATTATGGAAATTATGAAATGCGAGGGGATAACAAG
Organism: Acipenser ruthenus; assembly: GCF_902713425.1. NCBI lineage: Eukaryota > Metazoa > Chordata > Actinopteri > Acipenseriformes > Acipenseridae > Acipenser > Acipenser ruthenus. The sequence goes on along the minus strand of NC_081216.1, from coordinate 3,750,831 downwards.
CTCTGAGGATTTTTCTTTTCTCTAATGGGTTTTTAGTCTTCAAAAATCATTTAGCGACACCGTGTGAAATGTGAAATTGGATTTTTTTTACTAGGGGCGGTCATGTTTTTCTTATAGAATGCAATTCAGAATGTCGGTACCCAGGAGAGGAGAGTTTTTAAAGGGTTTCACCCAGATGGCAAGCACAACTTTGAATAAATGATACAAAGCAACGCACGCTTGTTTCATGCCTAAAAGCAAAGTATATTGGCAACACACTAAAACGTACCATGAAAAAGCATGCAGCGTAACAACTACCAATATAAAGTGTCAATTTCCCCACGGTGCATGAAAAATCCTTTTAAGAACATCAGAGAAGCAGTTCTGAAGATCTGTCCGATCCTTGCTGTAAGGGGTGCAGTGTGTAAAGGGTTACTCAGCAGCATTGCGTGCGCTTGCCAGGGCTCCCCCTTAACTCGGTGCTGTTGCACCCCAAGGGTGCTCTTCTGAATCTGGGCATTGTGTCCTGAACGCGGCGAGCCGGGGGAGGGCTGGCTGAAGCTATTCCTGCTCCCGCTAGAGCTGGGGGCTGAAGAGCCACAATGATTGCCTTTGTACCGACCGGGACTAAGAACAGCACAGCTTCTCTGAGCGGGACAGCGAATGAGAACAGGACAGGCCCCAGAGCAGCTTCTCTGAAGTGTTTCTCTTGTTACTAGGCCTTTTATTGACCGTCCCTGACTAGAGATGAGTGAATCATCGTCATCTTCCCTGAGATTAACAAAACCCAGGAAACTAAAACAGCAATGAATTTACCTGCTCCTGCCTTGTAAGTCTCTTCATCCAAGAACAGCACTGATGCACATATTAAATCATTTTCTTGTTTAAAACCTCCTGGAAGGTTTAAAATACTATATTAAAAACCAACAGGACCACAGCAAGTCAAACATGGTATAAAAGTTTTATAAACAGTAATGGGAAAGAAAACGTGAAACCACAGTATATTTAATTATTAAAACGGATGTAAATGCAAATACAAATACATTGGTTCCTGTTCTGAAACTCAGTTTGACACCAAAAGCAGCACCCTCCAAAGACTGTTTGTTCTGTATGATTGATCAGTATTAGCTTAATGAAATCAAATCAAAGGGTCTCTTTGTAAGAATCTCAGCGAGGCAATGCTTGGGATCCTGGTGTCTGGCTGCTGATTGGCTAAAGAGAACACTTCATGATATATGAAACACAAGTCTTAAAACACTCGTGCTGGACCGGGGTCTGTGGAACCAGCCCTACAGCCTAAAGAACCTCATCCAGACTTCTTTACTGAGTATGAAATGTTCAGGAGGTTTAGCCATTCAGACTGTTCCAGTACTTGCAGTTATAGCCAGCACCTATCCCCAGTGAAGCACTCAGACTCCTGCCTGGAATAAAAACTGCCCAGACAAGCACAGCAAAAACTTCAGGGCCATGTACAGTAACAAGTATCATTAATAGAAAACAAATTGTAATTAAACACAGGTTGTTAATCAGTAAAGCCCATTTTATCACTTTAGATTTCAGCACCTGATTGATGAGGCAAGAGTAACTATATTGATCTTTGACTATCCAGTGCTGATTGACAGGAGATCTATACACAATGCAAAAAGCCCGCTAGACTCTCAGTGGTGTGGGGGTGGGTCTGAACCCAGCACAAGGAAGGCAGAAAAATTCAGAGAGTTCAAACCCTCACACACAGAGTTCAGAGTTCATCTTCTGTAGGCAATTGTACTGTCCTGATCACAGCCACATATTTTACAGATGAGTGTTCCCAGATCAAGGCCCAGGAATATTCCAGGATAGGGACTTATTCCATAATCCAACTAGCCCAAACAATCCAAACGTGCAGGAAAGCAACGCTGCAACTACAATGACTGTGTCCCAGATGAAAATCCCAAACAAATAAGAGGCAGGTCCCACCTTTGTCCACCAGTGGCACTGTGTGTGTGTATGCCATTTACAAACCTCATTAGAAGTTAAGAGCTTGTGATACCATAGGACTGATCGTAAAGGGTTGTAGCAGCAGCAGCAGCATTATTTCTCAGAGGGCATGGTACAGTTTGTAAAATGCAGCGGTGCAATCTGAATCGCCTGTCGACAGCGCTGCAGAACTGAGCAAGGAGGTGGGACCTCTTCACAGTAATACATTCAGAAAGGCACAGTGCAGCCAGGCCACACCTGGTCAGCTGATCTGATAAAACCCATCAGTGTGTGTGTGTGTGTGTGTGTGTAGTGCAGCTTGTTAAAATGGCCACTGTGGAAAATCAACAGTCCTTTCTAGGGGAAGGAATCCCTCGGGGTCCGAGGCAGAATCCCAATGAGAGAGAGAGGGAGAGAAAAAAAAAAAAAAAAAAAAAAAAAGGAGTTGATCCAAGGAGGACTCAGGACTGAAGAGGTTTGTTGCCCCCATCCAGTCCATTATAATGATAGAGAAAAAAGTTAGTAGACGTATGTCCCACCAGCCTGTATGGGCACTCTGTCCTGTGGAATGTGACGGAGCAGACAGACAGGCAGGCAGGCAGGGAAGCAGCCGGTCTAGCGCAGTGCTGGGCAGACCTCACTGATCCGCTGTCGCAGGTGAGATACAAACTCAAACATGGTGGCAGCCAGGCTCTGGTGAATGAGGTACCGTGGCAAACGACCCTGAAGGAGAGAGAGAGCGCGAGAGAGAGAAAAAAAAACAGGGTTTTGGAACCTGTGTTTTCAGGAATAACTTTAATTTTATTCTAGTTGGCATGTTGGACAGCTATTACTGTAGGATTGAAAAAGTAAATGCAGTTAACCTGGAGTGGACTGGATGTCTAATTTTCAGCCAATCCACTAAACTGCTAACAATTGCAAATCACTGGCTGGCACAGTTACAAGACAGAGGCAGACTGACAGAGACAGACCTTGAGGTCAGTGTTGAGGATCCAGATGAAGGTGCATACGGTTGGGTTGCTGCTGGACTTCAGAACCACAAACCCGCCTGGGCCGTTCTCACCCCTGAGAGAGAGAGAGGAGTGAGGCATGGCGCACTGGCAGGGAATCCAGCAGACACACTACAGCGGAAAGGCTCTCACCTGACATAGCGGCTGTGCAAAGGCTTTGCCTCGTGATTGGTTGCGATGCCTGAGGAGATGTAGCGGTCCCGCCTCCTCTCCACCCGACGCACATTCACAAAGTCCCTGCGAGAAACAGAGCGATTAACACTGGCACTGCACTGTAGGGTAACTCAGCAAGTCTCTTCTTGTTTTGCACGCAGAGTTTACCTGGGAGAGACGACACCACCTGCGGCTCCCGAGGACACATCATAGGAGACCAGGGTGTTGTCATCGACACGCTGCAGGACCTGGGGAACGGAGGGGTGACACGAGTTAGGGGAGCCACAGCTACACAGCACCCTGCCTCACGATACTGAACACAGCTACCTGGGGCAGGGGGGCAGGGGGCGAAGGCAGCCGAGCAACAGCATTCTGAGCACAGCTATACAGAGCCTTGGACCTGCGTTGCTGTGCTGCCTGGACACAGAGCCCCAGACCTGCGTCGCTGTGCTGCCTGGACACAGAGCCCTGGACCTGCGTCACTGTGCTGCCTGGACACAGAGCCCCGGACCTGCGTCGCTGTGCTGCCTGGACACAGAGCCCCGGACCTGCGTCGCTGTGCTGCCTGGACACAGAGCCCCAGACCTGCGTCGCTGTGCTGCCTGGACACAGAGCCCCAGACCTGCGTCGCTGTGCTGCCTGGACACAGAGCCCCAGACCTGCGTCGCTGTGCTGCCTGGACATAGAGCCCCGGACCTGCACCTTACCTGGCAGGCCGCAATGGTTCTGTTCCACTGCACCATCTTCTCTGGCTGTAGAATCACTTCCTGATACACCAGCTCTGCAGGGCACTGCATGAAGGCCTGGGAGACAAACACAGCATGAGCTGCTTCAAAAGATACACAGACAGACAGACAGACAGAGGAGAGAGAGAGAGAGAGAGAGAGAGAGAGACAGACAGACAGACAGACAGACAGACAGACAGACAGAGGAGAGGCACACAGAGACAGAGAGAACTGAACAGTACAGACAGGCAGCCGCAGTACCTTGAGGATGAAGGTCTTGCCGTGGTATGGGATCTCCAGCGTGTACACAGTGTCCCCCAGCACCTGCAGGTATTAAACACACACAGTCATCTGCAGCCCAGGACTGCACTGCAGTGGAGCACAGAGCTCACTGCTATAATATTGACTTACCTTTGTTTATACATTAGAAAATACGCACAGAACAATCATTGCAAATCACCGACAGTAATAAAGCCTCCCCTCCCAGCTACACAGGTCAGAGAGTGAGGGACACATTCAACAACATACTGTACTGCACAGCAGTGTCGACTCACATTGTTTTTCTCAAACTTCCAGTTTTCCTCCTGAGCCAGGATCTGATCGACAACAGCCATCGCTTCCTTGCCCAGCCGCACAAACTCCCTCTCCTGGAACACGAGCAGCATTATTACAGATCAGTAGACACACACATGCACAGAGAGAGACACACACAAACAGTGAGACGCATCGGACACCGACGCACAAGGGATGGAAAAGCTACTCCTGTTAAAGAGATGTTTAAGACAGTCAGCAAGTTGACTTGTTAGGTCACAACAGAGTCTGATGAAGCTCGTAGTGAAACCGGCAGACTCAAACTGCAGAGGCTCAAACCTGAAATGGGAGTCCTGTGACCTCCTGTGACCCCTCACCTGTGATGTCACAGCTTTCCGCCCATTCCCCTCCTCGTCCAGCTCATCCTCCGATCCTGCAGACGAACATAAACAGTGGGTGAAATCACACAGCAAGTCGGGCCGGGTCGGGTCGCTCTGCAATAGAGGGTCTTGTGCTGCCTTACCTGCCAGGGACTCCGGTGGCGAGTAGAACTGCCCCTCGGACAGCACGCTGGGGCAGAGGATGAGGGGTGCTCGCTCTGCTGCGGCTTGAAGAGCTGCCAGGTACACTGGGGGGGGAGGGGGGGAGGTCAGATACTGGGGTTGCCAATATGAGACATGAAGTAACAATAGCAGTCAATCGCACACACACACACACACAGAGCATACTCACGGCGCTCATCCTCAGCCTCTTGCGTTAACACCTTGAAGTCGAGGAACCAGGTCTCCAGCCAGGCGATCACGAAGGAGGTGATGGGCAGCACATAGCCTAAGGCATTCTTGGAGAGCAGCTGAAAGAGAAGAGCATCTGTAATACCTGCGAGCGCGGAGTCAAACCAGTCTGTGTGTGTGTGTGTGTGTGTATATATATAGATGGGCTTCAGGGAGTTACAGGAAAATAATTTCATCTAGGGTTTCTGTGATGTCATAAATTACGAGACCGAAGGTCGAGTTTATAAACTGTCACAGAAACCCGAGATGGAATTGTTTTCCTGTATCTCACTGAAGAGGCCCATCTGTTATTTTTTATAATACATGGATACTTGTGTGATGCTAATATTAAAGAAGACGAGGTTCAGCAGGTTTTTTTTTTTTTTTTTTTATATAAACGCAGTTCTTCAGTACAGACATTCTTTGTCGTTATCTGTTAGAGCTTCAGCTTTATTTGGATGATTGCCTTTACTTTGTTTTAATTTCTCGTTCCTCTACAGTTTCTCTGAGATACGAATAAACCAGCTTTACATCATTTTTTTTTATTTACGTATTCTCATTTTGTTGATCATTGATGAACATTTCTGTACAGTGGTTGTTAAGTGATTAAAAACAAGACATTTTGTGTTTGAATTGAAAGCGATTGTCTCGAGGAGTCGAATGGGTCAAAGTTCAAGTATATTTTCCTCTAGAGGAATTACCACTTTTTGACGTCACTACTGTGGTATTATGCCTTTTTCGAATGGCTCAGGATGCAAATATAGCTTTCATCCATGTATTTTATTTATATATAATATATATATATAAAATGTTTGTGTGTGTATGGAAGGCCATCTGGCTCAATCCGGTTTTCAATTATTTAGTACGCATATTGATTTGGACCAATCAGAATACATAAATTACTGTTCTAAATAAATGCAAATGCATAGGGGCTGGTCATGCCGACGTGGTCGCTTGTAATGACTTCGTATTCACAGCATAATTACAATAGGCGTCATCACTTCTGACATGAAACACACACACACAAAAAGTTTTCTATGGCGCATACAGATTTGCCGAAGTGCTGCCCTGATTTTTTTGTCCTGGTTCGAAATATAAAAATTGTTACATTTTTGGTTTTACTATCGTACTCACATTTTTATTTAAAAAGTACCATACAAAACTATAGTAATGTGTTCAGCAATTAAAAGCACAGTAATCTCTTAGGTTGGGTTAATGCCATTCAAAAATAAAATAAACAAGCTTCTGGATTATGCGTTTCACAATCTGTTTGATTTCCTGGACCAGGTCTGTTTAATTTTTTACTATTTTATCTTCGCAGTGTGGTGCCAAGTTAACCTTTTAATTTAGTCCCAAATGTGATTAACACAGCCATATTTAAATGGTAATAATAGCTGATCCAAATGTTCTAACCTGTTTTTTGTACATTTAACACACAAACATTTTAAGAAGTGCTTACAGTCCCACCCCTATCACTTCCGATTGGCTAACTGTGGAAAAAGCTGATCTTCTATTGGTTACAATGAAACCTAGAAATGGCTGCCTGAGCCTCTGGCAATGCACAGACTAATCTTTTAAACTTAAGGTACTATCTATGTTTTTTGTAAATTAGCAAATAAGTGAGGCTGCTTTCTAATTACATGAACCTGGCACTTAAATGCAGCAATCTAGGTTTAATGTTTAGAAGTATTTCAAAAAACTTTCCCTGGCAAAAAATTGTAATGATTTTATTTATTTTGATATTAAATGTTGCTAACCTAGCATAAGTATACAATAGAAAAAAAAAAACATTTTGTCTTTGTAGAATTTGATGGAGCGTACTGTAAATATTGTGTGCATTTTGGTAGAACAGTAAAAAGCAGAGAAACTTAACAGTTTATACAAGTCCTGTAAAAATCCAGGGTTCAGCAGATACAAAACTGGAAGAACGTCAAGAAAAAACAGAATTCCACAAAACAGAATTAATAGCTGGCAATGATTTCGTATCTGTGATGCAACAAAATAGAACACCTGTACGTGAGGAGTTGAATTCAGCTTCAAGAAAGTGTGGAAAAAAAAAACAGGCAGAAGCTATTTTTATATTTGAATAACTCCAAGTATTGCTTATTATAGCTGTACTCTTAGTATGTTACTTTAAATTTACAAGCGTGTTCCAAACTGCACTGAAAAGGAACAGTTCCTTAAAGTATGCTATACATTTGTTGAGGTCAGAAGGAACCTTTTGTGTATCTTGAAGAAGTTAGTTAACCAAGGCTTGATTGTGTTCACTGTTAAATAAAACCAAAATCCTACAAGTTATATTCTACTTTGTATGTTTTGTGCGACGGGGAGGGGGGCAAGCAGATTTTTAAGACGGAAAAGTACATTTTTCTAGCATTTTGTCCCCTGGACAAGAAGTTTTTTTTCAAAAATTGCACACCTGAGTGTATTAAACATGAACATGAAAAAGTTGTAGTAAACTGAATCAAATACAAAAACAAACAAATATTAGTAGAGAAATCAAAAGACAATGTGCTTGTATGTGTGTGTGTGTGAGTGAGTCAGGGAGACAGAGTCTGCATAAATTGTGACTTACATTGGAAATGATGACTTTGGCAATGAGGAAGGAACTGGTTACCAGTGTGGTGATCTTGAAACGAGAGAGAGAAAGCATGCAATGCACAAGTTAGTAAAACTAAACTCAAGAGCAATCCACACAGGCCAGCAGTGTTCAGAGAGTTAACCATTTCCACCCCAGATACACCTGTGGCTCTTGCAGGTGTTATATACAGAATACCACTCCATCGGTAGGCACGATCTTTCACTGTAATGGGTTTCAATGGGGCTCTCTGTACGTGGAAGGAGGGTGTATGAGGTTCTCTTACCGCAATGACCCACCAGTGCCGCAGCCTCAGAACGGCATAGCCCAGCTGCAACAAGAGGAACCGGAAGAGAGCGAGAGCCTGAGAGAGAGACACACACAGACGGAGAGAGAGCTATTACACACTGCCACCTAGGGGTAAGAAGGAGGCAAAGACAAATGAAGAAAATAGCCAGGACGTTAACACTAGAACCGCCACAGTAGTCATTTTGACGATTTTCACTTTTAAAAGTTGTCTGTTCTTGACTTACGTTTTAATGCATATAAAATATAAATGACACCCAATCTGCTTTGAAACATACTCCTCTAAATCGATTTTAAATAAGGCTCCTCCAGCGACTCTTACCTATACAGCGTTAGCACGCAGTTATAACTGCATGGCTTCATTCATCACAATGATGGCAAACTTACAAATATATCGAAGAAGGACGTCTTGAAATTGTAGTGAACAACCTCCACATCCAGGCTGTCCCAGATGCTGTTCCTGACCTGGAAGAGAATGGGAAAAGCTGCAGAGTGAAGTGTGGGAGAGACTCAGCAGAGGCCATGTAGCAGCTACCTCACCAGGGATACAGGAACTGCACAGGAGTGGCACAGCCCCCACATAGCACTGCACAGCACCGCAGAATGACATCAAGTCAAATCCCTGTGTGATAAGTTAAATGAATGAACTTATCTGGTAAGCTGCCCAATGGGATGACTCTTTCAAACACTCCTATGGGTTTCTCTCACATACTCTGCATCTCAGTCAGAGACAGACACACTCAACCTCACAAACAGCACTACCCAAAGGCAGGCAGGCAGGTAGGTAGACAGAGAGACAGACAGACAGACAGAGACAGGAGAGGCAGGCAGACAGACAGGAGAGGCAGGCAGGCAGACAGCGAGGCAGGCAGACTCACGTTGAGTTCGATGATCCAGAGCAGCGAGACAAAGAGCAGGTCAAATGTGACGAAGAGACAGAAAGTGCGGCGTACGTCGGAGATGGTCCTGCGCTCCCCCGGGCCGAAGTACTGGGAGGGGAGAGAGAGGGACTGGGAGTGGGACAAGGAAACAATCGCGGGGAGGCTGCGCTCCAGAACCCCATTCTCCAAATCCCCCTGCATCGCGGATACCGAGGGCTCACTGACACGGGCGACACCTGAGAGAGAGAGAGGGAGAGAGTGAGACTGCACTCCACACCTCCATTAACCTTAGAAGTGGAGGAGATTTCACATGTGTACCTATAAAACCATGGACATATAGACCACAGGATATAGGTTAATCCTACAACTCCAATGGATACTCTTGTACGCCTTCTTAACACAAGCAGCCCCTTCCCTCTCCAATATAAGCAGCACACCGGAAATGAGAAGAATTGCATTCTGTTAAGTTTCTGTTTCCTTGAAACTGTGAGGGGCTGCCAGATGACGTACAAGCACGGATCTGAAAATCTATCACACCGGCATCCTTCTTTCATTGGATAAACAAACATTAAGCACCTCAAATTAACACAGCCCCAAACATGAATATTTAATAAACACACAGTGAGCGGTGAACGACTTCTCTATTTCACACGGCTAGTAATTACACTAAGTTACATATTAACACGGCTAGTAATATATTATGTCCTGTTACTATACTTACAGCGTTTCAGAAAATTCCCAACTCACTCAAAAAATACTACTAGGCCTAATATATTACAACAAACAAACACAAACTCATTACTGCTTTAGAAATATATTTAAAAAGAGACACAATGTTATTAATAAGTACTCCCTTTCCTGTTAACAACTCCAAATTTCACGAAATGTTCTTAAGAAAAGAACCTGATACTCTTTCGAGTCCGAGTTTCTATTATTCACATAATGTAAACAGTACTAACACAGTATTGCTTAATTTAGATAATAAAAAAGAAACAAACCAGATTTTCCCGTTACTGGCAGTCTTTACACCGGTAACACTGAAATAAAAACTACCGATACAGCAAAACGAAATAAAATCAACACCGAGGCAGCGGTCTCACGCAAACTCTCAGACACGACTAATACGCTGCTGTTGTTTTTCACGTTATGTGTTGAAATTCAAACTCACCTGATCCCAGCCATTATTTTCCCTTAAGTTTCCCCAAACCAATCTAAACCGGAACTGGAGCGTATCACTTCCGGCTACCTGCTTATACTCTTTATTTATTATTATTTATTTTTTTAATTAACTGTTTTAACGTTTAAAACAAAACAAAACAAAAAAAATAAAAAAAGGGTAATTCAACACAAACATCTAAAGAAGACAAAAAGGAGCGAACTGAAGAAAATATAACACGGCCCGTTCAACGGTGTCGTCCAAAGCAGAAATATTGACAAACAGCGCCTCTAGTGCTGGATACAACACAGAACACACATACATATATATACTGTATTATATTTTATTAAATAAAATACGTATTTATAAAGAGCACAAAAGTAAGGAGAGAGAAGACAAAACTATGAAGATACCTCATAATATTGTAGCGTTCTCGGTTAACGCAAGCAGGCGCATCACACAGGGCGAGGCAATACAGGATCTCTCGCATGAAAACACAGCGCCGATACCGCTGTACAGAAGAGTCGGCTCACTTGTAAGGAGCGTGTATCGGGCTTATGTTTTCATGTGTGATTATGTCACCTACCAGCTCTGCTGCTGCCTTCCCCCGTGCACGCTACACTCTCCCCTGCCAGGCTACAGTCCGACGACTGCGTGTGGGGGTACCTGCATCCACTCCTAGCACCAATGTAGCGATGCCAAGAATGAAAACACCAGGCAAGTTCTCAAGGGCTAAATTCATTTTTATTTCACTAACAAGTCGCAGTGAAAAGAAGCAGCAGCTGTGGACACGACTGGAATGCGAGAAATACAAATTAATTCAGCCCTTGAGAACTTGCCTTGTGTTTTCCTTCATGACATCGCTACAAGATACAGTATATGATAAGATATGATATACATGACGTCTGTCCAAAACCCACTGCTTGGGCTTTCAGGCAGTAGACGCAGTTGTCTAGCAGTCAGGAGTGTCTGGACACCGCATTGGCGTTGATGTTGACGTTGACGTTGACGTTGGCGTTGGCGTTGGCGTTTACGTGCTTCTCTCCAACCCTACGCTGGATGGTGAAATCAAACTCTTCCAGCTGCTCTAGCCAGCAGGCTAGCTGCCCGTAGGGCTCTTTAAAGTTGACCAGCCACTGGAGTGAAGCATGGTCGGGCCGCAGAAGGACGAAGCGGCGGTAATGAACCCTCACAGCTGGTGTTGGTCAGCTGGCCTTGGCCACTCCCTCACCGCGGGGAGAGCTCCACTTACCAGTACCCACTGTGGAGGTCCAAGGAGCTAAACCAGCAGGACCTGGTGACCAGGTCCAGTGACTCGTCTATCTGGGGCAGGGAAGTATGAGTTTTCCTTTCGTTGAGGCGGCATTAATCCACACAAAACCACATCTCTCCACTCTTGGGGACGAGGGCGACTGGAGAGATGCAGGGGCTGTCTGACGGTTCAATGATGTTAGCCTCTCTCATCTTCCGGATAATCTCCTCAGCTACTCACTGTTTGGCGAGTGGAAGTCGGTAGGGGCGCTGTGTTAATTTGTGCAGCTGGTTTCTTCAGGCTTGGTGTCGGTTGAGAAACTAGACTGCTTCCACTGCCGGCTTCATCTAAGGCAGGGTGGCTATTGCAGCTTCATGCTGGTCTTCTGGGACATAGCTAGGGCAGGCGAGGGCTTTGAGGGAGGGGCGGTGTTTGTGGTAACGGCGGCCTGGCAGTGCTGTGGAGCTGGAGGCAATCCTCCCAGTGTAGAGCAGGGGACAGCGTGCCAACCCCTGGTGATGTGCCCATGGCGGAGGTCAAGAGAGATGCCAGCTCTCCTAAGGAAATCCAACCCGAGGATACAGCAGTCAATCTTCATGCCGAAAGGTCCGTCCAGCTTAAGAGACTCGCATTTGGCCCCTGCCTTCCATGGCGGCTCACTCTCCTGTGATCATTCATAGCTGGACTGGCGTCGGCCGGACTCGGTCTCTCCAGTCTCCTCCGGCTTGGTGAGGGACATCAGGGTGAACGACAGTGATGGAGGAGCCGGTGTCGATCAGAGCTGTGCAGGGGACCCTCTCAGTCAGGACAGGGGTACGCAGGAAGGCCCTGTCACCAGTGCGGCCCACAACGCAGGATTGGCTTGGGTGGAATTCGGCTGTGGCGGGGTTCAACTGCTAGCCCGCGTTTGCACCCCTGCACGGACCCTTTCCCGTCACCCCTTTTTCCTGAGGTGATGAGGTGCCCGGGCTGTCAGCACCTCCAGCAGATTCGCTCTCCCACAAGTCAAGGGTAGGGAGTAGCAGCTCCACGTATACTCCACTGATCAGACTGGCTTGGGAGTAAGGTGGCATGGTAGTGGCTCTTGCACATCCTGTACGTCTCTCTCTCTCTCTCTCTCTCTCTCTCTCTCTCTTGGCCAACTAAGGTTTCCGCTAATTAGCATGCTAGCCCCCCAATCTCCATCTAACTATACTCCTCCCACCCAATCCCATATGTACACAATCATACCTCACTAATACACTACACAATACAAGGGACATCTAACACATCAGTCTTTGATAGCCAACTGACCGCTACATTATATCAGTGGGGAAGTATATAATGTTACACAGTTCCTTTATAAATATATCTTCATTAACTTTTCCAAATATGGCGGCCAATGCCACTAACAAAGATGGCCGAAAAGACCTTAAACACCTAACAAAAATGGCAGTGGAAGGACTTCCTGATAGACAGGAAATTGGTGTAGCAGGGAAAACTGCCTCACCAGGAACAGTGTTCAATTTTGTTTTACACAATGTTCATTCTTGTTTTATTTTCACGATATACCGGTAAGTCTAATAATTTCAGTTACTTTTTTTATTTATTTTTTTATTCTTCTTCTAAAACATAAACCTGTAAATAAAAATGATAAGTTACAGAAAGTTGCTTTCACATTATTATTATTTATTTCTTAGCAGACGCCCGTATCCAGGGTGACTTACAATTGTTATAAGATATCACATTATTTTTACATACAATTACCCATTTATACAATTGGGTTTTTACTGGAGCAATCTAGGTAAAGTACCTTGCTCAAGGGTACAGCAGCAGTGTCCCCCACCTGGGATTGAACCCACCACCCTCCGGTCAAGAGTCCAGAGCCCTGACCACTACTCCACACTGCTGTATTAATATTGTGTGTGGTTAAAATTCAAAAGAAACGTATCAGTTAAAAATAGCTAAACGCCAAAGAAGAAGACACAAAAATAACAATAAAGCATTTTTTTTTAATGAATTGTTTTAGTTTCTACAACTTTACAGCTTCAGTAAATACAAGGGAAGGTGCAGATCCATAGAGAGCACAGACTGAGTGTGAGACAGACACGATGTTCTGTTTAAAAAAGTGGGACTTATCAAATAATTGCACTGATGGCATTAATAGTAACCATCCACAAGGGGCAATGCAATACCGTCCCCGTCCCCTAGGGCCTAGTTAACTGTACAATGCTCTCCATTTTAAACCTTGACTAGCCCAACACATTGGCACCCTCTAGTGGTAATTCTGCTATACTACAGTCAAATCAACTTTTCAAAGTACGTATTGTATTGTTGCTGCATTTGTTTGCAGTTTTCTAAATCGCAATCACTTTCTCTTTAATGCGTAATATTATTCAGCACTTTTCTCAATTCAATGCTTCTCTTAAAGGAAACCCCCTTTGCAATGTTTCCTCTTGAATTTTGGGTCCGGTGATGAATCATACATTCTAATGGGAAGATGTGGGAAGAAGAGCAATGAAACTGACAGCAATGGGTTCCTGTCCAGCACCCTGATAGTCTGGAGTACAGGATGCACGTTGGAGTTCCACTGACAGCTCAATGGGTTCATTTAACATTAAAACAGCAAAATGCTTTGTTATGTTTGGCTGTGCTGTGTTGTGGTGTGTTGTGCTGTGCTGTGCTGTGCTGTGCTGTGCTGTGCTGTGCTGTGCTGTGCTATGCTATGCTATGATGTGCTGTGTTTTCTCGCACCAGTTCTTTGTATATTCTCACATTACCCATGCAGCACTCAATGCTTTGAAGCACTCACACATGCAGAAGAAGAAATATACTCAAGGGCTTTAGCATAGTAAATATATATATATATATATACAGATGAGCCTGCTTTATATC